>NC_140993.1:181909927-182457213 GCF_052327205.1 Somniosus microcephalus | reverse complement strand
GGGAGAGGGGGGTGTCCTCACAGCTTGTAGGAAATATCAGGGCATAAGGGAGAATTTCTACGCAAAATTCACAAAATATGCCCGGAATTCAGAAATTTGAATGACGACCAAAAACTCCCATACCTACTAGGGGACGAGAGAAATTGCGTAACACTAGCGGCACACTATGTTACAGCTTGCCATAAACAGAGGGACAACCACTAAAGATAAGATAAGAGTATATATAAATTATATGAAAGTATATTTATACACTCAGGGATATATCTGTTTATACACTGTATGGATAGATCTGTATTTTTGTGAACAAACATGAATGTTTTCCGATGCTTTGGCAACATAAGATGTAACTTGTCATCATGCCAATAAAGCGATTTGAATTGAATTGAAATTGAGTGGAGGGAGGGGAGAGGAGGGTGGGAGAGGGGGAGGGAGAGGGGGGGAGATAGAGGGGGGGAGGGGGGAGAGAGAGGTGGGGAGAGGGGAGGGAGGGGGGAGAGAGAGTGGGGGGAGAGGGGAGGGAGGGGAGAGGAGGGGGGGAGAGGGGGAGCGAGAAAAGAGGAGGAGGGAGGACATCAATGCCCAAGCTCAGACATTTAGCTGAGCGCAGAGAGACAGACTCACCTCAGATGGTGTCCAACGGGGCTGCGCAGAGTCTCCGTCTCCTCACACAACACACATCCTCTCTCCCCTCCCCCTCCCTCCCTCCCCCCTCCCCTCCCCCTCCCCCCCTCTAACCCTCCCTCCCTCCCCCTCTCTACCTCCCTCCCCCTCCCCCCCTCCCTCTCTCCCCCTCCCCCTCCCCCTCCGCCCTCCCCCTCCCCCCTCCCCCTCCACCTCCCCCCGTCCACCTCCCCTCCCCCTCCCATCCCCTCCCCCTCCCCTCTCCTCCCCCTCCCCTCCTCTCCCCCTCCCCTTCCCTCCCCTTCACCCTCCCATTCCCTCCCCCCTCCCCCTCCCATTCCCTCCCCCCCTCCACTTCCCCTCCTCTTCTCCCCCCCACCCCTCTCCCTCACCCCTCCCCTCTCCCGTCCCCCTCCCCCCTCTCACCCCCCTCCTTCCCCCCCTCCCCCCTCCTCCGCCCCCTCCTCCTCCCCCCCTCCTCCCCCCCAGCGCTCTCTCTCTTCCCCCCCAGTCGCTCTCTCTCTTCCCCCCCAGTCGCTCTCTCTCTTCCCCCCCAGTCGCTCTCTCTCTTTCCCCCCAGTCGCTCTCTCTCTTCCCCCCCGTCTCTCTCCCTCTTCCCCCCCAGTCGCTCTCTCCCTTCCCCCCCAGTCGCTCTCTCTCTTCCCCCCCAGCGCTCTCTCTCTTCCCCCCCAGTCGCTCTCTCTCTTCCCCCCCAGTCGCTCTCTCTCTTTCCCCCCAGTCGCTCTCTCTCTTCCCCCCAGTCTCTCTCCCTCTTCCCCCCCAGTCGCTCTCTCCCTTCCCCCCCAGTCGCTCTCTCTCTTCCCCCCCGTCACTCTCTCTCTTCCCCCCCAGTCGCTCTCTCTCTTCCCCCCAGTCGCTCTCTCTCTTCCCCCCCAGTCGCTCTCTCTCTTCCCCCCCAGTCGCTCTCTCTCATCCCCCCCCAGTCGCGCTCTCTCTTCCCCCCCAGTCGCGCTCTCTCTCTCCCCCCCAGTCGCGCACTCTCTCTTCCTCCCCAGTCACACGCTCTCTCTTCCCCCCCAGTCGCGCTCTCTCTCTTCCCCCCAGTCGTGCTCGCTCTCTTCCCCCCAGTCACGCTCTCTCTCTTCCCCCCAGTCGTGCTCTCTCTCTTCCCCCCAGTCGCGCTCTCTCTCGTTCACCCCAGTCACGCTCTCTCTCTTTCCCCCCAGTCGCGCTCTCTCTCTTTCCCCCAGTCACGCTCTCTCTTCCCCCCCAGTCGCTCTCTCTCTTCCCCCCCAGTCGCTCTCTCTCTTCCCCCCCAAGTCGCTCTCTCTCTTCCCCCCCCAGTCGCTCTCTCTCTTCCCCCCCCAGTCGCTCTCTCTCTTCCCCCCAGTCGCGCTCTCTCTCTCCTCCCCCCATTCGCTCTCTCTCTCTCTTCCAACAACAACATGCCCTCGAAAAAGCCTCGGCACCGCCGGGCACTCCAGCTATCTATATATATAAAACAGTATGGCCTAGAAATTGGGTTCTGGTCTTGCCAGGGCTGTAGCGCCAGAAAGTTTGCGCCAGCGGTAATGCGGCAGCGCGCGACGAAAATTCGGGTGCGCCGGGCCCAGACGGCGGCGGGCGCTAAAACCCTCCTTTAGCGCCTCAAAACGGGCGTGAACTTGGGTTTCCCGGCGCTAATCCCCCGCTGCGGCACCCGATGCGGTGCGGCAGGCGGGGGAACTGCAGGCCTCCTCCTCCTGTTAAGGAGGAGCTGCCTGCAGCCGACAACTGTCCGGCGGATTGACCCGACATCTGAGCCCGGCACCTCGGGGAAGTGCCGGGCTCGCATGAGACACTGATCAGGGCTGCGGGGGGGAATGCAGGAGTCCGGGAAGGGAGGTGCGGGCAGGCGGCCGCCGGGAACGCGGCCGGCCGCCGCTCCACCTTTATGCGCCGGCGCACACTGGGGGAAGACTCTGTTGCCAGAGTCTTAGTTGCGCCTGCCACGGGCGAGGCGGGCGCAACTGAATTTCGGCTTGGGGCCGGGTTACCACGGCAACCGGGACGCTGCGCACACCGATGACGTCATCGGCGCCGGCGCGGCGCTACCCGTGCAACGCCGATTTAGGGCCCCAGGGAATTTCTCAACTGGCCATAACTCCGGCGCTAGGCCCTCTAGCGCCTCAAATGCGGTGCTAAGCCTACCGAATTTCTAGGCCTATGTCTCTATTTCTCTGTCTCTCTGTCTGTCTGTCTTTCCGGCTATACAATCAAAAGTTATAGAGCGTACCTACACATATGTTATATGAAAAGAAAGCTTATCATTAGGGGACTCTCATAGGTGTATTTACTTTTTGGTCGGACAAAACTTGTGCCGACGGTATCCAAAAAACGTTCAAGATTCCGCTCATTATCCACTCATTAGCATCGAGTGACGTGAAGGTTCATTGCGTGTGCGGGCGGGCCATCCTAGAGTCGAGTGACAGGACGATTGACCAATCCTACAGTTCAGTGACCTGACGGTTGACCAATCGGTGCGTGTGTGGGTGGGCCTAATGCTTCTGAGTTGAGGTGAGTGGCCGCCATCTTGATTCCAAACTCTTCATTTCTTTTTCCCACTTTCTGCGTGTTTCTTTTCAAATCTAGATATCCAGCAAAAAAAAAAGTTGCTTTTAAAACACAAACTGTTTTTTAAAAAAGTTAATTAATTTGTAAATCTTTTCTCTAACCTCTATAATTTTCATACCTTTCACCGTTTTTGCAGGCAGGCCTCGAAGCCTGGGCCTCTGTTGCCCAGCCACGCCCGAGCTAAGCACCTCCCGTCCCGCTCAACAAGCGGCCCGCGATCGCTGCCATCTTTCTAAAGGCTGGTGGCGCGGGACTGAGGTGAGCGTAGCCATCGCCGCCATCTTAGCAAAGGCGGGCGGGGCGGGAGTCAGCATGCGCGTCAACGTCGGCTCGGAGCGTGAGCGAATCGGCGGTCTTGAAGCCGGCTTGGGCTGGGGGCGGGGCTCGGGAAGGGGGGGGGGAAGGGTTACCCCGGCAACCAGGCCCGGCCCTCTCTCACAGCTTCAAGCCGGCTCACGCCCGTTCCCAGGGCTTGGCTCCAGCGTAGACCCAGCCGCAATCGGCGGTCTTGAAGCTGGCTCGGGAGGGCGGGGCACGGGAGGGCGGAGAGTGGGGCTTGGAAGGCAGGGAAGAGTTACCCCGGCAACCGGGCCCAGCCGTCTCTCACATCCTCAAGCCGGCTCACGCCCGTTCCCGGGGCTTGGCTCCATTTGCGGGTGCGGGCCACTCACCCTCTCTCTCTCTCCTTCCCTCTGTCTCTCTCTCCAGCCCCCCTCTCCTCTTCCCCCCTCTGCCCCCTCCCCCCTCTCCCCTCTCCCCACTGCCCCCTCCCCCCTCTCCCTCTCCCCCTCCTCCCTCCCCCTCTCTCTCTCCCCCTCTCTCTCTCCGCCCTCCCTCCCTCTCTCTCTCCCCCCTCCCTACCCCTCTCTCTCCCCCCTCCCTCTCTCTCTCTCCCCCTCCCTCCCCCTCTCTCCCTCCCCCCTCCCTCCCCCTCTCTCTCTCCCCCCTCTCTCTCCCCCCTCCCTCCCCCTCTCTCTCCCCCCCTCTCTCTCTCCCCCCCTCTCTCTCCCCCCTCCCTCCCGCCCCCTCTCTCTCTACCCCCTCCCTCCCCCTCTCTCTCTCCCCCCTCCCCCTCTCTCTCTCCCCCTCCCTCCCCCTCTCTCTCTCCCCCTCCCTCCCCCTCTCTCTCTCCCCCTCCCTCCCCCTCTCTTGCTCCCCCTCCCTCCCCCTCTCTCCCACCTCCCTCCCCCTCTCTCTCCCCCCTCCCTCCCTCCCCCTCTCTCTCCCCCCTCCCTCCCTCCCCCTCTCTCTCTGCCGCCTCCCTCCCCCTCTCTCCCCTCTCTCTCTGCCCCCTCCCTCCCCCTCTCTCCCTGCCCCCTCCCTCCCCCTCTCTCCCTGCCCCCTCTCTCTGCCCCCTCCCTCCCCCTCCCTCCCCCCTCTCTCCCACCCTCCCCCCTCCCTCCCCTCCCTCCCCTCGCTCCCCCCTCCCCCCTCTCTCCCACCCTCCCCCCTCCCTCCCCCCTCCCTCCCCTCCCTCCCCTCGCTCCCCCCCCTCCCCTCGCTCCCCCCTCCCCTCCCTCCCTCCCCCTCTCTCTCTCCCTCCCCCTCTCTCTCTCCTCCCTTTCTCTCTCTCCCCCCTCTCTCTCTCCCCCCTCTCTCTCCCCCCTCTCTCTCTCCCCCCCAGTCTCTCTCTCCCCCCCAGTCTCTCTCTCCCCCTAGTCTCTCTCTCCCCCCAGTCTCTCGCTCTCTCCAGTCTCTCTCTCTCTCCCCCAGTCTCTCTCTCTCTCTCCCCCCAGTCTCTCTCTCTCTCCCCCCCAGTCTCTCTCTCTCTCCCCCAGTCTCTCTCTCGCTCTCTCTTCCCCCCAGTCACTCTCTCACTTCCCCCCAGTCGCTCTCTCTCTTCCCCCCAGTCGCTCTCTTTCTTCCCCCAGTCGCTCTTTCTCTTCCCCCCAGTCGCTCGCTCTCTTCCCCCCATTCGCTCTCTCTCTTCCCCCATTCGCTCTCTCTCTTCCCCCATTCGCTCTCTCTCTTCCCCCATTCGCTCTCTCTCTTCCCCCCAGACGCTCTCTCTCTTCCCCCCAGTCGCTCTCTCTCTTCCCCCCATTCGCTCCCTCTCTTCCCCCAGTCGCTCTCTCTCTTCCCCCCAGTCGCTCTCTCTCTTCGCCCCAGTCGCTCTCTCTCTTCCCCCAGTCGCTCTCTCTCTTCCCCCCAGTCGCTCTCTCTCTTCCCCCCAGTCACTCTCTCTCTTCCCCCCAGTCGCTCTCTCTCTTCCCCCCAGTCGCTCTCTCTCTTCCCCCCAGTCGCTCTCTCTCTTCCCCCCAGTCGCTCTCTCTCTTCCCCCCAGTCGCTCTCTCACTTCCCCCCAGTCGCTCTCTCTCTTCCCCCAGTCGCTCTCTCTCTTCCCCCCAGTCGCTCTCTCTCTTCCCCCCAGTCGCTCTCTCACTTCCCCCCAGTCGCTCTCTCTCTTCCCCCCCAGTCGCTCTCTCTCTTCCCCCCCAGTCGCTCTCTCTCTTCCCCCCCAGTCACTCTCTCTTCCCCCCAGTCGCTCTCTCTCTTTCCCCCAGTCGCTCTCTCTCTCTCTTCCAACAACAACATGCCCTCAAAAAAGCCTCGGCACTGCCGGGCACTCCAGCTAGTAAGTAATAAAGTGACACATGCAGTTGAATCAAACATATTTTATAGAAATAAAAATTTAATTTTGGTTTCCTTTTCTTCTTGTGCAGTCAGTCTGAACTATTATATAACAGTGAAAGAGATTTACAGTAAAGTATGTTTGGTATTTACAACCGTACATTACAAATTGTGATTTATTTATTCTGCTTGGCCTTTCACTGATCTATGCCCTATGGCATAGCTAATATATGGATAAGAGCACAAAGTCAAGAATATTCTCATTTAAGACCTTTAACCACATTTTTACATAGCCATTTCTTAAAGTACAACAATATCATTCCATATAGGATTCCATATGTGTATTTAACAAAACGTTTTCAGTGCTTCAGAACACAGCGAGTGCATGAATAACACTGCAATGCTAATACTTCTTTGCAAGGACATTTAAAAGTGAAAAACTAATCACAGTAGGAACAGCCAACTCCTTCGTTCTCCTCAGAAATAATCATAGTGACATGCCACAAATTTTTATTGGAGGGGGACAGGTTTCCATGGAATTGTATTCCATGGAAAAGTAAAATACAATCATATCATGATAAGACCAGGTTGACAGGTTTCAAACATTTCAACAGTCCTATTAGCACATGCTAAATCTTCCCAATACATGCTAAAATGGTTATGGAATTATGTAGTACAAGTATGTCTCATCAGATATGCCGGGTGAAATTTTCTGCCTTGTAGTATTGATTATTTGAACATGTGGGAAGTGGAATATTGAACAGCATGGCTCTCATCTAGATCTTGCTGGAAGCTTGCCAGTTTAGAATTAGGAATCGATATAGTATGCATGTTACATCTTAACAAAGGGCTTTCGGTGTTCATGTGAATCTCCCAATGTTTGCATAGCAGTAAAGCCCAGTATTTCTCTGCTTATTCAGAGCACACACCAGAGGTATGTTGATTGCGTAAGTAAAGTTTAAGGAATGCATAGGTTTTCCAGACCAGACAATGGAGAAACATTTTTGTTTGGATGTATGCCGTTGGATCACTGTTACCAATAACACAGAAAAACTAAGTAGAGAGAACAAATCCTTAAAGAAAACAGGATGTGTAAAGTGGCCCCCACAATACATATGCCATTATACCTCTGTGAAGGAATAAGCCATAGAACCTAGTCAGAAAAATACACCATTCTGTGAAAGAATTCTGGCCTTATTAAAACATGACAAACTGGGTCTGGAAATCTAGAAACCTAACGATGAAAAAGCTGTGTAAGTATTCTGGCTATAGAGATAAGATAGTTGTTGACACTGAATCAATAACCTTATTGAAACAGAAGGTAAAAAAGCTCCTGACAGGCTGACCTTTGGGAACAAGACAATGGTTCACCCTGTACAAGGTGTTCTCATTTACACCTCATAAAGAAGCACATAAAAGAAACAAACATCTGTCTTCCTAAAAATGACATCAAGTAAAACGCACCTGCCGTTACACTGTTTTTTATGGTAAACTTAGAACACCTAGAGAAGAGACATAATTCTGTAATGCTACCAGCTGAGGTGACTGTAAGATTTGCAGGGGTCAGCAGAATAATGGCTAGAGATAATTAGCTTACATCAGCAGAAAACCTTAAAGGAAAAACCACTGGAAAAGGGTATAAATATTGAACTCACAAATGGGATAGTAGACTCGCTTTAAAGGGGCAAAGCAATTCTCAACTTCAGAGGTGGCTCTGTAAGTCTCCAACCCTTTGTACCTCGGGTACCAAAGGTATTTGACTTTGGTGGATGTCCTGTAGAAAACTTAGAACTAAGCTTTCACTTTTTGGAACTGTTAATGTTGCAATTGACTCACCAACTGTAAATTACATGTTGGTTCTTTAATAAATCTACATATTTTTAGAATTGTCTCACATAAGACTTCTGTATCAAACTCTCAAACTCAATCTCTGTACACTCTTTGGTGAGGAGTTGCAGAATTCTGGGGGAGTTTTACGGACCCTCATAATATCTGGAACATTACAGTCTAGGTAACTTGTTAAAAGTGCTATCTGGAGGATGGTAACATTTTCAGAATGTTCCTTTCCTTTAGGGAGAGATAGTCCGGACCTTTAGACCCAATTAAACATCTTTAGGATTCGGCTACATCAAACGTTAGTTGAAAGTGAACATCTGAGGAATACACTTGATCCGGGGTAGCCTTAAAGGGGCTAGGACTCATAATTATCCCTTCAGTTGGCGCCCAACATGTGTGTTAACGTGTTGATACAGAACCCTATACTTATATTTATACCTATAGCCATCTCGTAGATTGTTAAGTACAGAAGGAGTGTTTTACCGACAGTGGTACTAAGACCCAGATTTAAGTCTCTAGAGACAAGTCCCTGATCAGGCCTTGTAGAACTTAAATCAAAACTCCCTCAATATACCATTGAGGACTAGAAATTTCTTATAAAGTTCATATTAAACCCTAACCGAGGTTAGGTCCTGATGAAATGGCAATCCCTCTCGGAATTGGCCACGTCTTTATTAGGGAATTCAAACAATTGCTTTATTAGGGGAAATAATCCTATCCCTATACCTCCATAAGACCAAGTAATAATTTTTGATGGATCATCAATGACGATTAAAAAAGGGACATCCCAATAATCCTCAGCTGGGATGGGGATAATAGTAGGGACTTTTCGAGATTCCTATTCTTTTTAACCAAATGAATTACTGGCCATACCCCTTGACCATAAGACAGCACAATATGCTAAAGCCACAGCATTACGGTATGCTTTAGAAAAGGCAGACCCTATTAAACCCACAATCTGTACGGACAGTGACTATTGTAAAAGCGGATATAACCAAGATCTAGTTTTCTGGGAACAAACAAACTTTACCAATCATAAGGGTAAACCCAAAAATCATAAGTCATTGTGGGAAGACATTCTCCGTTCACGAATGGAGAAACAGAATTGTCAGGTGATTCATGTAAACGGGCATAACACTAGGACAGTACACTCAAAAGGAACCAATCTTGCAGACGAACAAGCAAAACATTCGGTCTGCATGACACCCCCTTGAGAGGGGCCTGCCAATATTAGTGTTATCACTATGGCAGAACAGACAGCTAATCAGGGTGAGGAACTGATTCAGATATTAGACCCAACAAATGAGAATCCACCAGGATATCCATCAAATTACTTTTACTCGGAAACCCCTACTGGCATTGTGCTAGTTAAGTTGCCCAAGGGAAACCGAGAAGTACCCCCGAGACACAAACAAGAACAGCTTGTAAAAGAAGCTCATGAGGTCATAGATCAAGCACATTGTGGTGCCAGAACAACATTCTGCAAATTTACTCCCTTATATTGGTGGCCAGGCATGCTTAAAGCCTGTAAAACATACGTGGCAAATTGTGAGCCATGCAATTTAACCAATAAGTCATCACTAATTAAGCCACCACCATTGGCTCCTGTGAAAGCTGATGAGCCAATGGGAACATTTTTATTGACTTTATTGGACCACTTCCCCCATCTTTGGGATGCAGACATGTTCTCGGTTGTGTAGATGGATGCACTTCCTTCTGCTGGATGGCCCCTACAAAAACTGTTTCAGAAAACGCACTTGCCACTGCTATTTCTGATATAATTACTGTAGCTGGTGCACCCAAAATCTTACACTCCGATCAAGACGGAGCCTTTGTCTCCAAGGTCTTCAAAGACTACCACGAACAAAGGGGGATTGGGTTAGAGCACAGCACGCCACGTCATCCGCAATCAGCGGGGCTGGTGGAATGTAAAAACCAGGAAGTAAAAAAGCTATTGGTCAAACTGTTGAGAATCGGGGGAATAAGTGGACCACCGTCATTCCGGAGGTGCAGCTTGTGGTAAACCACTTTTATCGTTCACTATCGTTACACTATGGTTATCACTGTTTATATCATTACACTATGGTTATCACTGTTTACACTGTTGTGTCACTACACAAGGTCACCTCTTGTCACGCTGTTATACCTGGGCTGACCACAGCTGACTCCGCCCATGGCTCCGCCTGCTTGCCCAGGTATAAAGGTGGTTGACTGGCTGGTATTCCTCCTTGTTGGACCCGATCACCCACGAGGGTGGGCTCTGTTATTTAGCCAATAAAAACCTATAGTTACTATCTTAACTCGTCGCTTTTCATTGGATGAATTGATAGGTATATCACAGCTATCACTCAATAATGTGCCCGCATCTGCATCAGGGACAGTGTCCCCATAAACTCCATATTTTCTGATGTATGGAGTTGAGATGCATACACCGCTTACCCATGGTTCTTTTATTGCCTCTACTCTCTCTGATTCCTTGACCCATCAATGACAGTTAGATTTAAAAAAAGTAACAGTGGAGATTCATCAAAATGATCAGAGGATAAGGGAGGCAAATAGGCAGAAAAAATTGACAAACAAAGCTTGGCAACCCCTAGTAGGAGAATGGGTACAGGAAAAGAAGTTCGAGCAAAAACCTGGTTTAAGACCGAAGTGGAAAAAACCTGTTCAAATACATTCTGTTTTTAACGAAAGAACAGTTAAAATACATATTAATCAGCTGAATGGAAAGCATATTCTTAAAACTATCTCCATAGACAATCTCAAAAGATGTCCGGCGGGTTACCGAAATGGAGGAATAATACAAGGTGCAGTCATACACTGTCTTTCAAGACCCAGCTTGGAGCATGACACAGGAAATGGATGCAGCAAACTACTGATGATGGTCACCCAGACGGTCTCACTGACTCCTCCACACGATGTTTGGCAACGATTCAGAAATTGGATTCGCAAAAAGCCACAACCAAAACAAGTAAAGATCAATGAGTTACTTCAACGAAGGAGGAAAACACTGCGGATGGAGAAGGAATCAACTGAGCTCCTGGCAAGGCCTTTACGAAAACAAGAATCTGTCCTCACGCTGGATCAATGGAACAGCGTTTCAAGCTTCAGCCAGTTACAAATGACGTCTCCTTGAATCGTATGAATAACTCACCACTACGGAACGTACATCTGCCAATTGGACATTCTAAATACATGTTTTTTTCGCTAATTGCATGACAATGTACCTATCATCCTTTTAATTTGTGTTCAATTTAAAATAAGGCAAAACATTGTCCTGGGATGACTTAAAAGGAATTTTCATGTAGCACATGATTAGGCTCTTGTGAATCTTGTGAAATTAATGTGCTATTGTAACCTTATTAGTAACATTGACCAAACTCTGTCTTGATGCTCGAGTTCATTTTTTGGTCAAGAGGGGGTGTGAAGGATTAAGCCATATAACCTATTCAGAAAAATACACCATTCTATGAAAGAATTCTGGCCTTCTTAAAACATGACAAACTGGGTCTGGAAATCTAGAAACCTAACTATCAAAAAGCTGTGATAGCATTCTGGCTATTGAGATAAGATAGTTGTTGACACTGAATCAATAACTTTATTGAAACAGAAGGTTAAAAGCTCCTGACAGGCTGACCTTTGGGAACAAGACAATGGTTCACCGTGTACAAGGTGTTCTCATTTACACCTCGTAAAGAAGCACATAAAAGTAACAAACATCTGCCTTCGTAAAAATGACATCAAGGGTATAAATATAGAACTTTCAAATGGGAAGATAGAATTCGTTGAAAGGGGCAAAGCAATTCTCACGATTCAGAGGCAGGCTCTGTACGTTTTTATCTCTTTGAGCCTCGGGTATCAAAAGTATTCGATTTTTGTGGATATCGTGTAGAAAACTAAGAACTGTAAAACTGTAGCGAAGTTAAGATTTGAGAGTAACGATCTCTGATAATAGAATTGTAAGCTTTCTCTTTTTGGAACTGTTAATGTTGCGATTGACTCACCAACTGTAAATTACATGTCAGTTCTTTAACAAATCTATATACTTTTAGAATTGTCTCACAAAAGACTTCTGTATCAAACTCACGAACTCAATCTCTGTACACTCATTGATGAGAAGTTGCAGAATTCTAAGGGAGTTTTCCAGGCCCTCATAATATCTGGAACGTTACTGTCTAGCTAAACTTATTAAAATTGCTATCTGGAGGACGGTAACATTTTCAGGTTGTTCCTTTCCTTTAGGGAGAGATAGTCCGGACCTTTAGACCCAATTAAGCATCTTTAGGATTCGGCTACCTCAAACTTTAGATGAAAGTGAAAGTCTGAGGAATACGCCTGATCCGGGGTAGCCCTAAAGGGGCTAGGACTAGTAATTATCCTTTCACCTCAAGGTACACTAAGGCATATAACTGGAAGTTACAAGCCTAAAAATTCATTGATACTGGTTTAAAATGGGCACCTATGTATCCAACATGGCAGGTGACATGCGTGCGCACATTCCGCACAAGGGCCGTGATTTTGCCTACCTGGGTGGCTTCAATGTGGGAGAGGTTGGCGGTGGGTGGGGTGAGCCCCGCTGCTGTGTGGACCCCATCGATATATCGAATCTTGTCCTAATGGGCCTTGTTAAGCCAGCCCTGTGCATTTCCCGGCCCATTTAAAGGGTTCGGGTCTGGTGACATCACTGGATGACGCCATTATTGCTGGTTTATTTAAAGGGGCCATGGCCCCAGTTACTGCCAGTTCTCAATTGATAGTATTCAGTTTTGTCAGTATTTTAGTCTCTGCAATATGAGCTTGCAGCGCCAACAAGCAGCACCTCGCTTCACAGATGAGTCCCTCCGTCATTTTGTGGAGGGAATGAGAGCAAGGAGGGAGGTTCTCTTCCCTGCGGACGGCAGGAAGAGGCCTCCCCAGCAGACAAAGGCAGCGAGGCTGCAGGTATTGCAGGAGGTTACGGGATGTCGGTGGTCGTTTCCACCTGGCTGCAGTGCTGCAAGATGTTCAATGATCTAGTAAGATCAGGAAAAGTGAGTATTAAGCCATAATTACCTTGATGCTGCTGTGCGTCTCCTCACATTCGCACCGCTTTACATTGCCACCCCTACTCCTGCACAACGCTACACAGCCCAACATCCCTTGTACCTTCATCCATCCCTCTAAATGGTATGTGTCTGCAGCAGACATCCTGTATAACTAACTGATTTCTTCACTCTCCCACAGGTCCATCAAGTGCCCCCCCCAATGTCCAAGAGCAACAACAAAAAGACTCCTCAGAGGAGCCTCCTGCCTCTGAGGGCACAGCATCACCTCAGACAATGCAACCCAGCACCAGCGCAGAGTCGCACACCTCGGAGGGTAGATCGCGAGATGGAGTAGTGTTGTCACCTGGTGTCTTACAGATCACAACTGAGCAGCAGCCGATAGTGGAGACATTCACAGCTGTGGAGAGTCCTCATTGGAGAGCGCAGGAGTTTCCGAGCTCTGCTCAGCTGCATGCAGACGCTGAGCCTTGGGGGCCATTCAGGAAGAGGGTGATCCTGGAGCTGCAGGAACAAGTGCAGGAGGCTCTGACTGGTTTTGCGACCGTGATGATTGTGAGTTTGCAGAGAATGGAGGAGTCCATCTGCATCATGAGCAACACCGTGGTGCACTCATTGGCAACTATAGCTGCCTCCATGGCTAGGATGGCCACCTGCATGGAGGAGACACCGCGCCAGTCACATGTGAACATGGTTTCTGTTCAAAATAGATGCTTATATATGGAGGAGAGTTGGGGAAAAATGGAGGAGAGATGGGTATCTATGGAGGAGAGAAACCAGAGGCTCATAGACATCCTTTGTAGGAATGGATGTCAGTATAGAGGTGGGTCCTCATGGCCCCACTGAAGTGCAGCAAGGTGCTCTCCAGCTACTTGCTAGCAGGGAAGTGCGGGTGGCCCATGAGAGGGATGATGGTTGGAGGGGACATGGAAGTGGGGGCTCCGCTCCAAGCACTCTTACTTCCACCCCCTTGCCAATCCCTGTCAGAGCCCCAGATGTCTCACCGGACAGTGATTGCCGAGCCTGTGCATGCACAGTTGCAGGAGGAGCAGACATTGGCGGAGACATCAATAGCTCCCGAACCCAGAGGACAACCGCCAAAGGTGTCTAAGCAGGCGCAGCAGAAAGATGAGGAAGCTGCTTCTACATCTGCTGAAGCCGCACGGGTAACACGATGTAGAAGCACATGGAAAAGGAAGATCCCACACAAATAGTCACAAGGGTAGTCACTCAGGTGTGTCTTTCTTTATCAATGTCATGTTAGTATTCTATGAAGTTCTGTTCATAAAGCATCTAATTTCACACTTGGAGGTCATTGGCAAATTTGTGTGATGAAATGGAAGTGGCAGAGTGAAGGGTCAGGGCTCATTTTACACCCAGCAATGGTGGTGAGAGTCAAAACAAGGGACGAATCATTGTTTGACTGCTGCATGGTGTTAGTGTTGGGTGATGCAAACCTGCGTATGCAGGTGGCAGCCACATGTATAAGTTGCATGAAGTTATTGAAATCTGCCATTGATAAGGGTATCCCTGGCGTGACGTGCTCGTGTACTGGTCGCAATGGGACCGCCGGCTCATCCAGGTGTTCCTCATCCTCATTACCAACCTCATGGTGAGCCTCCTCGTCTCCAATGAGACTCTGTGCTCAGCGGTGTCTTCCTCATCCAGTGCTAATCCTCGCTGCTGCGCTATGTTGTGCAGGGCACAGCAGACGACAACTATTCGCGAGACCCTAGCTAGTGCGTACTGAAGGGAACCTCCAAATCTGATGAGGCATCTGAAGCACATTTTGAGCAAGCCTATTGTCTGCTCGATGACACTTCTTGTGGAGATGTGGATTTGATTATAACATCCCTCAAGCTCATTTGTTGACCTCCGCAAAGGTGTCATGAGCCATGTCTTCAGGGGATAGCCCTTGTCTCCAAGCAGCCAGCTGCCAAGACTGTTTGATGGTATGAAGAGCTGAGGGACGGTGCAGGATGTATGAGTCATGGCAGCTGCCAGGGAACTTGGTGCACACATGGATGATAAACGTCCTATAGTTGCAGACCAGCTGAACGTTGAGGGAGTGGAAGCCCTTGCGGAAAACAAATGCTACTGTGTTGTGATGGCCACATGTGTATAGCCGATGACTCCCTGCACCCGTGGGAAGCCAACTAGAGTGGCAAAGCCAAGCGCACATTCATTGACAGTGGCTTCATCAGTGGTAAAATTAATATAATTTGCGAACTTATTAAAGAGGGCATTGGTTACCTGTGCGATGCATCTGTGTGTGGCCGATGCCTGATGCAGATGCCTGGAAGGAGCCTGAGGTGAAGAAGTTGAGGGCAAGGGTGAGTGTCCACCCTTTCTTCTGGGCTGCAGGTCTTACTCCAGTAAAGTACAAATGTCGGCGATGACCTGGCGCGATAGTCTGAGCCTCCTTTGGCACTGCTGCTCCATCATGTTGAGGAAGCTCATCCTCTGCCTGCATACCCTGTGTTGAGGGTATGGCCTCTGACATGGTGCAGCCCTGCACTGATGCCCTATGTCCTGTGCGGCATCAGGTGGTTGAGGAGAAGGTTGGTGCTCTTGTTATTGCTGCTGCTGCTGCTGGTGTGGCTGGTTTTGTTGCTGCTGCAGTTGATCATCATCAGACTCAGAGTCCAAGGTGACAGAGCATAAATCGTGCCCATTCTGATGATTCATATGGCAGGTGAAGTTCAGATGACAGAACCAATCTATCAAGGGTTAGATATGATGTTTCAAGGGGGTGACAGTGAATAGAGAGTTTGCTGCAAACACTTCCCAAATGCATAAAGCTTAAAAATCTGTTCCAAATACTCAAGCCTGAAGCTTCTGTGATTGGAAAGTGACCAGCTGTATAATGGTAGGTTTTAAACCACTTTTGCAGCTGTCACCTATTGAAAGAAATGGAGGGTTGTTCAGAACCCGACATACTTACCTGGCATGATCCCCGAGCGACGGGAACCTCGTGGAAAACTTGGCAAAATACTTTGTGCCTCCTAAAATGGTGAGGAAATTGGTTTAAACAGCCTCTCAACTATTACAATTGAATGACCCACCGCTTAGTGTCATGTCTGCAAAGCGCAGGCAGAGCCGGCATTAGGGAAACTCACAAGGAGGCGGGTTTAGAGCGGGATACCACCCCGCTGTCAATCATTTGGATTTTGACAGTGGACCCGCCGTCGAACCCGCCTTCTGAGCGCCAGCAAAATTAAGCCCATAAGTACAGCACCCACTATATTTGTTAAATGCGCCAGTATAGGTGTCGAGGGCCCACACTTGAAAAAGGCTTTAGGCACATTGCATATGCAATAGGGGACCTAACACCTGTATGAGACCCATTTCCCAGAACTGGACTGCCCTGAACGCAGCCAGCATTGGTCCTGCTGCGTTCAGGATAACCAAGTCTATATGCAGCCTAATTAGTGGTCCTTAAAGGGGCCTCTGGAGGCCGCCACCAAAAAGGTAAGTTTAAAAAAATATACTTAACTGAATGTGGAGCGGCGAGCAGCTGGAGAGCTTCTCCCGGCTCCGCAGCAGTCCCGAAGACCATTGCCGGTGATAGATCTCACTGCCTGCATTGTCCTTCAATATTCATCTGCTTTTGGGCAGGATCATGGAGGAGAATCCCGAGGTTAGTTTCTACATGTCTTGGTTTTAGGCATCAACCTGTTGAAGCAGCGTCGCAGTCTGAGGTAGCTATATTTGCATAACGGAAATGTTCATATGGTATGTTCATATACCCTTCAAATTAAATTTTCTTCTTCTAAGTAACTTCTGTTCTGAATGGGAGTTCTGGTCTCAGTTTGGGAGTAATTTTGACTTTGGACGATAGTCTAAAATATGCGATAGCGGCTCGGCTACTCGTTGAATACCTGAACTTTTTATAGAAACAAATCCACCCCTAAGTAGGTGGCAATTTAGAGGAAAGGTTTTGTTAAGGACAAACATTCAGTTGTTATTCTTTTATTTTTCTGCCAGTCCTAAAATAAAGCTAGAGGTTAATCCTAGTGTATGAGCCCCCCTGGGCCACCATGAAATACAGATGGATTCCCTCTACAGACACACACACAACCATAGATACGCACTTAAATTGATATGCATTTATCATTATGGCAGCAGAATCCCTGTCCCTCATCTAGTTCACCAAATAAAAATGTGATGCCTTAACTGACTAGGAAAGCCAAGTATGGGCTATAATAAATTGAGATATTTAGGGCTGTATTTTCCTCTGTGTTAATTGTAACAAAACAGTAAATCTTTGTAAACAGGGCAGTAAGACTCGTGGAAATCTGTAACATACAGTATTTTTTTCTGTTTTTACTGCTACTCTGGCTTGCTCCCAAGCACTGTTAACAAAAATGAGCAAAACGTACATAACTGTTGCACAATTCCTTAATGTGTATTTTCATGTTGCTTCAGAACTGTACAACTTGCTGAAAATGAGGACCATAGAAAAATGGATTTGTTTCAACTATTCTTCCGCAACTTTGATAATTGTCCATGATGAGCACAAATAGAGGTGCCATTTTCAATGCCAACTGAATCTACTCTATCTTGTCATCATCACTGTCACTCCGCTCTAGACCAGGGAAATGAAAATTGCTCATGTATGAAATGTTCTTGTTTCTTGGTTGACTGTATCTTTTACTGTAATAATTCTTGTGTTGACAATTTAATCTCAGGTCATCATAAGTCTAAATTTGATTTTTAAATGTGACATGAGAAAAGCAGAATGCCAATAAAATCTCTACTAATAAACAGACACACAGACCAGTGGCTCAGCACCAAGGTAAAATAGTAAAATAAGTAATTGGTAGGTATTAACTGAAAGGTTTGACTACTTTAGAAGTCTTAAAATACTACAAGGGTCAACTCACTGTGTCAAAGACAATCCTACTTATTTGCTACTTCCCCCACCTGCTGCTGTGATTTTCAGCCATTCTAGGCTTATTAAAGGTTGCACTCTGAATTTCCAAGCCTCCTCAGTGCATGACTCCCCTGTTACACAGGAGTTGTGCTACTAAACTGCCAATGGGTATTTAAGTGAGCTGACACAATAATTTATGGCAGAATCAGCACTGAACAGCATAGGTAGGCAGAAAACCTGGCTCAAGGGTGTAACACTAGCATGAATGGCCTCATTACATTTCGGGATCATAGTCTTTAAAGAAAAAGTCCAGACTTGAGGGTTATAACAAATATTAATTTGCCATGACCTCAAGGTAAGCTGACTTTGAACCAATCTACAGAGCAAAGAAAATGATATATATTAGTTTCCTGTCACCCCAGGTAAGTATTTTCTTAAAGAAAATGACAGAGTCAGAAACAATTAATTTTGAAGCAAAAAGTTACCTTGAATATAAATCTTCCAGCTACTTTTTCTGTAATAGCTTTTCATGGACCAAATTCTGTTGATAAAATCCTCCAATTCGGTGAAGTGCCTTTTGAATTTTCTATGTCCTATCAGAGCTAATGTCATACTATATGCTTGGTCACTGTTCCCACATCAGTTCTCTGTGGTTCAAGTCAAAACAATGTGGTTCTAATTTTCAAAATGTTTAAAAATATGGACCCTGAAATTCCATGCAGTTGTCCCTATTTCCTGCCATAACTTCAGCGGATGATCAGCAGAAACTCCAAGGGCACGCTGTAAACTGCTGTTTTTAGCTGTTTACACAATTTATTGGGGATGGGGGGCATGGGTGGAGGCAGTTCGTCAGTCACCCGCTGGAGAATCCGCATGGATTTTCCAGATGATGATTACTTACATAGATTGTAGACCCAAATTCTGACAGTGGCTTTGCAGCATTGGAGGTCGTCGTCGTACGTGTCTTCACAATGTTCCCTTTGGGGAACTGTATGAAGTGGTGGAAGGATTTCTGGCCGCGATTAACGCTCCTTCTGTGACCGTAACTGTAAAGTCTGTGGGTTGTTTAGTTAATTAATACACAGACTCCAAGAGTAACTTAAAACAGGACTTTACTATTCGAAGGTCAGGGTGAATCTGCCCAATAAATCCTGACACAACACTTATATACTGGTGCGGTCACCGTCGGTATTACAGTATACAGAAGCCAAACAAAGTAGTGCCACACCTAAAATAGTTCTCTTAAAGGTGAACGGTTACATACAATAGTTCTCTTAAAGGTAGACGGGTACATACACTACAATCCTCCCTTTTTAGCTTACAACATACTTATTCCCCATTAAACATAACATATAATCAACTTCATGTAAAACAATTCACAGATATAGTCTCTGCGGGAAACAGTTCACAGATTCAGTCTCTGCGGGAACAGTTCACAGATTCAGTCTCTGGTCTTGACTCGGTCCGAACAACATCTCTGTGGTGTAGCCGGTTCACACTTCTAGCGTGACTCATCCAATAGTCTTTCCCTTGGCTTAACAGCTTGAACTTCTGTCCTGCTGAACCAGCAGTGCTGACTTTTACAAACAGCTGGACTGCCTTGGTAATTTTTCCTACTTTCCAACTGATTTGGCCCCCTTCGTAGGGCCCACGTGCATGATCTGATAGAAGTGATAATGATTTAGATGGTTATCGTCTTCTGCTTCCTCTTTTTCTTTTCTGCTTCTTGGAGACTCTCGGGGCTCCCTTATCCGCTGCCAGCTGTAGTGCCACCATCTCCCTATGTTCCTTAGACTTTAAGTGCTTCATCCTGATTTCTGCACTTTGGGAGTTTTCATCACAAGCTGGGCAGACCAAGTCCTCGTAATATTCCGTGTCACTCAACAGGTCATGGTAATATTCGGTGTCGTCCTGAGCTAGTCTAGCGAGAGGGCCTGCTACTTCTTCCTTAGCCAACTGGACGTTAGCCGACTGTTGTTCCCTCCCTAGACATCTTTCCTGAAGAGACTTCTTCATGCGTTCATATTCATCCCGCTCTTCCTGGGTTTCCTGCCAATCCTTCACTAATGATCTCATTTGTGATTCCAATACTTCCCCTTCCATCGGGGATTGATTGATCGGGCTATTCAATCCTTCTACTGGAGCAGCTGTTTCAACCTTCTGTAGTTCACATTGATGTGATTCAGCGTACTTTCGGCAGCCCCGTAAAATCTGTGTTGCAACCTCAACTATTCCCCAAACTTTTGAGAGCTCCGAACCCCTTCCCTTTGAAGATTGAAGCTCGTGTTCAAATGGTTCCCATTGCAGAGTCTTGTCTCTCAGCATATGAAGGAGTTGGCTGACCGTTAACTCTTCCACGGGGACCCTGTGGATCAGAGTCTTCTCCATTTCATCCACCTTTTCCTCCAATGCTTTCACCTTTTTTTCCTCTTGTACTTTGGCTTTAAGTGCTCGGAGAAGTTGCACCTTGATGCTCTCTAGCTCATGTTCAGGGGCCATTCTTACAGTCTCTGTGTTTCTTACAGTTGCCTTTTCTTTCACTGAAAGAATTCCCAGTTGAATCTGTTCTTCAAGTTGTTGAACCTCGGTCATTGCCGCCTCATATTTGTCTTGGGTTTCCTTCAATATTTTTATGAGTTCTTGGACATCTTGACTTTCATGTTCTGCCATGTCTTTCACCTCTAATTTCTCATCTATGGATGGAACTTCTACCGATGAGTCTGTCTTGGCCTTGAGCTCATCAAGAATTTCCTGCAGCCTTTGGACTTCTTGCTCATGTTCAACCTTTAGTTGCTCATATGCTTCCACTGAAACTAGCTTTTCGGAGGTTGCCGAGTTAACCCCCTCCAGGATTGTAGCCTGGGCCTGTTCATACTGTTCCTTCAACTTCTCAAACTCTGCTTGTAAGGAGTCGTAGAGAAGAACTGGAATAAAATCCTGGCTTCCTGAAGATTCCTCTTCATTTGCTTCTTTCTGCAAATATTCTAACTCCTGAACATCATAAGGGAGATGTGATCGGTGATTGGTCACGATGGCTCTATGGTCGCTCTCTGCTTGAGCTAGCTGCTTCTGTTGTCTTTCCAGATTCTCCCATTCGGTGTCATAGAACTTTTTCATTGTTTTCATCTCTTGTACGAGACGGTAACTCAATTGTTCTAATTGTTGTCGTAATTTGAAATAAAGTTGAGTCCGAGCTCGGTGTTCTTCCGTCATGGATATGTCCTTAAACTGAACAGACTCAGAATTCTCTGTCAAACTATGTTGTCGTTGTTCGGTGGAGATCTGTTCTGAAACTTTGTTCTTCTCTGGAGCATAAGCCTTTCTGCATGCCTTCGTTTTTCCAACCTTAGCCGGCAAGTCCATTTTAGCCTTGTCTTTCATATTTGGGTTGGTCTTATCATCATCCGATTCAGAATCTGAGCTGATTGTCTGCACCGAGTCCTCACTCGTTATGGCTTTTAGATAGTGCCATTCCATGTCTATTTTCTTGATCCACTCCTGTCCTAGAAGTGGTGGTCCTCCCTCAGGTAGTACGTATAAGTTCATTCTTGGGTGTTCTTTACCCCTATCTCTCACCTTGACTCTTATCTTTCCCATGGGGTATACTTTATGCCCCGTGTATGTCTGCAATACGAACTTGGTATCTCTTAAGGGTATATGTGAGAATAGCTGGTGGTAATCCCTTCGATTTATGACTGATAGAGCTGATCCTGTGTCCAACTCCATTTTCACTTGGACTCCAGCTATTTTTAGCATGACCCAGATAGTTTGTAGGTCAGCTTCCTTACTCATATTGTGAATTCTCAGACTACCCAGCTCCTGGCCGTTTGGGTCTGAGTCCGAATTCTGTTCGTCTGAACTCTTCTCAGCCACCTTCTGTACCTTGTTGTACTTTTCCTGTGATGGCTTCCTTTGGTTGTTGGTCCTTTGGTTGTTGGTCTTCTTCCCTGACCGGCATACCTTAGCTATGTGACCCAGTTTGCCACATTTCCTATATTCCTGGTTCTTAAACCAGCATTGGTTCTGGTCGTGTGTTGTCTTCCCACAACGATAGCATTTTGTTGTTGTCGAGGTAATTTGATCCACACTGAGTGCCGCTGTCTTTAGCTGCATGTCCACAGTTCCCTTCGCTGCGGCTTCGTGCGATGCTGCAATAAGGACAGCCCTGTCAAGTGTAAGGTCGTTCTCTTCGAGTAGTCGCTTTTGCGTTCCTTCCTTTGCCAATCCGCACACGAACTTGTCTCGCAATGCCTCTGTCAGATTCCCTCCAAACTGGCAGTATTTCGCTAGTCTACGCAGTTCGACCAAGTATTCTGCGTTGCTTTCGTCTTTCCGTTGCGTTCTCGCATAGAATTTGAATCGTTCCGCCAACATCAACGGTGTGGGGTTCAAGTGATCCTTCAGAACAGCCACAATATCATCGAAAGTCTGATCCGTCGGTTTAGCTGGTGATAGTAGATGCTTCAAGAGCCCGTATGTCTTCGCACCCATTGAGTTTAGCAAGGTTATAGCTTTGTCATCTTCTATTTTATTGGCCTCACAATAGATCTCAATGAGTTTCACATACGTGGCCCAGTCTTCTACCTCGGAATTAAAATCGTTGATGTTACCACACTTAGGCATCTTCCTCTCTTCCTGACAAACACCACGAATTATTTCTTTAAAATTTTTTTTTTTTTTTCATGATGGCGGTTCCCGCGAAAATGGCGGTTTCCCGCGCTTATCTTCTCTTCCCGCCCACTTCAATGGCGGTTTCCCGCTTCTGTCTTCTTCCCCGCCTAATGGCGGCTTCCCGCGTTTCTTCCCTGGCGGAAGGGGTACACTTTCCCCACGGGCGACGGCCGCTGGCTTTCAGGTTCACAGCCTGCGCGTCGGCTTCAGTGCTTTCCTTTTTCCCGGCAGGGGAACCGGCGCTGGGTACACCCCGTTGACGGCGAACAGTTTCAGCCGCTGGGCTGGCTCTCGCTCAGTTCCCCTTGCTCGGGCTCTGTCTCTCTCCCGCTCGCTCGGCTCTACCGGCGCTGGGTACACCCCGTTGATGGAGAACAGTTTCAGCCGCTGGACTGGCTCTCGCTCAGTCTCCCTTGCTCGGGCTCTGTCTCTCTCCCGCTCGCTCAGCTCTACCGGCGCTGGCTACACCCCGTTGACGGAGAACGGTTTCAGCCGCTGGACTGGCTCTCGCTCAGTCTCCCTTGGTCGGCTCTGCCTCTCCCGCTCGCTCGGCTCCCAATCGCTCCTCCCAGCCCTCTCGCAGTCCGGTGCTTCCCTCCCCGGCTGTGGCTGAGTTTATCTCTTCCCGCGCCTACGTTCCCGGTCGCAGCGCTTCGTGGCTTCGGTCGCTGCCCGGCCTTTTTCGCCGGTCGCGGTCTAGCTGTCTCACGACGCTGTTGCGTCCCCCAGCCTGTCTGCACCGCGGCTTCCTTGCTCCACGCTGCCCCAGTCTCAGCGCCTCTGGGCCCGACTTCTGTCCAGCTCCTTTCCCCCTCGACCGTGGTCGAGTGCACCGCCCTTATCCACCGGTTATTCTTTTTACTTTTCCCTTACTCACAGTCACCGTGGCCGGCTTGCTTCTCGTGTTGATCGGCTCACTCCTCACCGTGGCACAAGGGACAGTCAGTGCCTGTTGCTGATGGAAGTCTTTGTCTCTGAATTCTTCCTCCTTTCCAGCTCTGCAGACTCGAGTTTTCTCCCAGCAGAATGATGAGGGCGGTTGCCTCTTCTCGACGCTCGTTAACTGCTTCGGAAGTATTGTTGCCGCAGGGTATGATCGGACTCGTCGCCACTGTAAAGTCTGTGGGTTGTTTAGTTAATTAATACACAGACTCCAAGAGTAACTTAAAACAGGACTTTACTATTCGAAGGTCAGGGCGAATCTGCCCAATAAATCCTGACACAACACTTATATACTGGTGTGGTCACCGTCGGTATTACAGTATACAGAAGCCAAACAAAGTAGTGCCACACCTAAAATAGTTCTCTTAAAGGTGAACGGTTACATACAATAGTTCTCTTAAAGGTAGACGGGTACATACACTACAGTAACCATCTTCATACCAGCCATTAGGGTGGTTAGTCCTGTGGCAGGAGGGTTTTACGGGCTCCCACAACCCATACGAGGGGGGGGCCACCCACACCCATGGACACAAGTATCCCGCTGGATGTCAACCCAGAATTTAGAGCCGGAGCTCTGACTCCACTTGCCGGGACTGTCTGGAGCGGGGTTCGAAACCCTACGCCTTCTGGCCCAGCGGTGGGGATGCTACCGCTACGCCAAAAGCTCACTCCGCATTGGAGGTGAGATGGGACTGGACTTTAACTCGCCATGACACCCTGAGGGTACGGAACTTGCTGCTTAAAGAGGAAATGGAGGAAGCAGACAACCCGGCAGAGAACGATGGCAACCATATCAAAGATAAGAGCAGCAAACTTCAGGGAGCTTGACCTAGATGTTCTTGTTATGGAAACATGGAGCAGGGGAGATGAGCAGTTTGGAGTCGGTGGGAGGAAATCCACCAATAATGAAGTATTCACTCTGTGAAAGAATTGGCTGTGGCAGTGAGCCAAGAATGAGCCATCCTCCCTATTCACCTCTTTGATCCTCAGGACTCCTTTATAGTGTCAGAAGAAGCTCAATTACCTCATCAGAGCAGCCAAAGTAAGCTACCTGCTACCCTAACCTATCCTTTCAGTCTTTTCATATGTGTCACACTCCTTCTTTCATTACCCTTGCTGTGTTCTAGGACAGTATTCTGAGCATCTGATCCCTTTTCCTACCATCAGTCACCTGCTACCTACAAATGTACCTTCCCTCACAGTGTGCCAAGCATGAGCCTTCTTCCCTATTCACTACACCTATCCTTTCTTGAGTTTTGCCTCTCTAATAATCTCTCACAGGAGAAGCTGCCACATAACTGCTGGGCTGCTGGGACCCTCAGGCCACAGGTGGTGGTCCCCACTACAATCGGCCTCTGACATCACATGAGGCGAAGTTCTGGGGAGTCATACAAATAAAGCTGCTGGAAAGGAAATGTAGGAGGGCCAATGGTAGCTGTAACTTTGTCTGGAACATTTGCAACTTGACTGTACAATGGTTTGGGAGTACATACAAACAAGCAAGGAACAATTGAGTACTTCAAAAACTCTCCAAGGGTAATGTGGAATGTTGGTGAAGGCATCCTGAATACAACAATATTTTCTTTTTTCCAATACTTGCAGTCAATCCCAAGATGTAGCCAAAAGCCTTCACAAGCAATCTCACTTCAGCAGTTTACATTTAAGCAAGTACATAAGAACAATGACAGACAGGAAAAGACTCTCTGGTCCATCCAGTCTATCCCACACAACTGCAATGCCTTGTGCATCACAATATATACACTCCTTACCAAACAGCAACGCAGTCTTAAAAAAAAGGTTGCATCTCATGTCTATCAGGTGATCTAGTGTAAAGAATGAGATATACTTCTGGCCTTTTAAATACTTGGAGCCCAATATTTGAGGAGTCTTGCTCCCAGCTGTCCATGCCCGAATACATAGGCCCGCCCCAGAGTGCAGAGACAGGGTCATTTGCATGGTCAGGTGTTGACACCAGTGCTTGAAAGGTGATTTTGGCGTCGTTCACCCCAATCCGCCCACTGCAGCTTCCCATGATGTCCCCGAGGCCCTACCAGGGCCAAGGATAAAGACAACTTTCAAACATCTTTAGCTGCAAAGGTATTTAATCCTCTCAGAGATCAATTTCCTTAGTCTGGGAGACTACTAGACCTTTTCCTGGATCCTCCATGGAATGCTATTAAGGGGAGATTGAGTATAATTCCCAGGGTACCCTGGGAACTCCACAGACATGCTCCCTTGATGTGGGATGATGTGGGTTCAGATGAAAGATACAGCCATACTCCCAGCAGAATCTCTCATCACACCATGAATGGGATGTAATCCTAGTGGAAGTGAATTCCTCCCCATTTTCCAATTACCCAACCATAAATCCTCTGGAATTCTGCCTAGGTCCAAATCAGAAATGTTGGTTCTTTGAGCAACAACTGGTGTTGGAACACAGGTGTAAATGGACACGCTTTATAAAGTAACACCAGTTTGCATATCACATACATTGCTCACAGTAGCTGAACCTCATTTGTACAGGAGATGTGAGGGATAATTTTCCACCTTCTCACACCCACCAGAGAGCCTTACATGCTGAGAGTCCATATTGAAAACCCCAGTATGCGTTGGCTTGATTTTTTAACCAATTAAAAGAATAGTCGGAAGGTCATGCAAAAACATTCCAATCTCAATGGGCAAGGCTATTCACTGAGACCATAAAGTCAGAAAATTACTATGATATGGCACTTGCACAAAAGAAGTAGACAAGTAAGACAGTTGATATATCTATCTTAGTAACTAAACAAGTGAATAGCAGCTCCTTCATTACCAACATGAATAAAACTCCTCTCAAATTTAGCTTCATCTTTTATAGTGGATCTATAACTTACCCAGGATACATCATTGAGATATTCATGCAAAACGTGCATTGAAGCCCAAGTCTATGATGTAAATGAAACATCAGTTTTTAGGCAGTCTGTACTATAACTATCAAAGCAAGAAAAGCTTTTGAAAGTCATGGCATTATAGAATGTTTACTCAAACCCTCTAGTCAGCTATAAATAAATTGGGCCAAAATTTGCTGGAATTTGCTGATGTCTCACAGCATGTACCATTAGTTAGACTTTTTCCTGCCCCCTTCATCTTGAATATAATTTGCGGGGTAACTGGCTGGAAGTGTGAGCTGATAATGGCTCGGTGACAGAAACAGGGCATCTGGGAACTTAGTGAACAATGGGACCAACAGTCTAACTCCTTAACCAATGAGAGTTAAGAATTGAGAAAGAAACAGAGGAACAATGGAGAATGAGGGTAAATTAGAGTCAAATCAGGTGCAGAAAGAGAAATAAAGAGAGAGGAAAAAAGATTGGATTAAGAGAGAGAAAGAAAAGAGACCGGAAAAGTAAGAAAAAAATGTAAAATGTAAAATTTGAATTTTTAAAAATCTCTACGAAGAATTTACTAAATGTAGGAATGAGACTCATCAGTTTAAATTGTTCCCTTACTGGGCTGGAAAGATTGATTGGCATTGCATTAACAATTACATCGCTAACAGGGTGCTTACGCTGAGCCCTAACTTTCTATGGCAAGGTTAATGGATAATTAATGTGCAAATCCAGCAAGTTCTTACAATTAACGGGGAGACGAATGGCAAGATGTTACTTGTGTGAGGCAAATGGTGGAGCGACAGAAATTGACCAGCAAGTTCTAGAGATTTGCAACTCACGGTGTATCTCTTCATCCTCTAAACTTGCTGGCCAATTTGTTCATTAATAATAGCGTGCATTGTGAACTCGCTGTTTTTTTTACCAGGAAGATTTGGTCCTTTATCAAAGCTTGCACCCACCCTGATATGGAATATTTTCAGTCCCTATCTGGAAGGAGATATGTTCCTTCAACATTGTTATGCTGGCTGCATTCAGCAACCTCTTTTCAGAAATATCAAATGTGGTAAACATCATTACTATAACACTCGCTATTCATTAGATGTTGCCTCCTTTACATTTTACTAATGTATTTTATAGCAAATGTTTCCCAAAACATCACAAGCCACCACCTCCAATGTCTGCCATCCCCACATCAATATGTAGCTGTCTGAGGATGCTACACAATGCTGTCTCACTGACAGGGTTTCATACCATACAGCACATTCATAATCCATTCACATAGGAATAACAAAACTGTGAAACTCCATGCCTTCATCCATCTTTCTGACAGACTACAATCTCCAGTGTTTCAAACACCACCATTTTCATTATCTTTCAAGCAATCGCAAATAATACATTTTTTTTGTGGTTTGCAGAAGCAGCTTTAATTTTATTTGTTGTAGCCAGCTGTTTTAGTGACTGTAAGACAACTCCCTCCTCCAAATGTCGAAGTAAACACAATCTGTGAGTCTGCCTTGATGCTTAGCACAGGAGAGTTAATCAACCATTCAATGGTTGTGGTTCCCAATTATTCTAGTGCACAACACTGTGGCTGGTGAACCTTTCAATGTGCAATCTATACTGCTGTGCATTGTTTTCTTTTCTTATAATTCAAAAATATATCATAGTGAATTTGTTTTCTAGTACAGCATATAGTCCTGTGTATAAGTCACACCTACATTGAGCATTAACCCCTGCAAGCAGAGGCCTGCCACTGTCCCACAGTAAGCGGGAGATTGGGAGGTGACCACTGTAAGGGGTTTTAGATCGCAGAGGCTTTCTCTCTCTAGAGGCCTCTCTCTCATGCACAGTAAAACCTTGAGTGGTTCGACCCACTCGCCCCTTAGGTTCTAGACACTGGACTTTGATGCAGGAACTACAATGTAGAGAATACTCGATAGGCCAGGTTTAATGGAAATGAAATGAAATGTTATTGCATAGAGAAACACAAATCAAATGCAAGTCAATAAAAGGTACATGGGAGAGAAAAACAAATTCATAATACATTACTAACTGAGATAGATACAGGCATTTTATACTTTACAAAGGTCATCATGAAATGGGGAAGCACACGGAACATCGAGGGACAACAACTCATTGTTAAAATTACCCCTTAAATGCCCACCCCCTAAGCCTATCTAGATCAGCTTGTGAGGGGCCAGAAACATGCTCACCAATCCAGTTAGGAACTGCAAGATTTTTGAAACAGGTCTGCGTTTTGATCCTTTCAGGTGTCCTGTCTCCACTTGGTCAGCGGAACGCAGCGGGCTGCGACACACCTTCTCCTCTCTCAAAGTGAAGATCACGGACAGGCTGGATGTCAGCAGGCCTGGACATCGATGCGGGGAGAGAGACCTACTGTTTGACCATTCTCATATAGGTCTCTTCCTGTCTCGTCAGCGTCCCGGGGTTGGTCGATGATCTCCCGATAGTTACCCCGGGGCTAGATGCTGACTTGATCTCCCATCTCGAACCTCGTTGTCTCCACCCGAACTCTGCACCGAACAGGGCTGCGTTGTCGATGGCTGGCGATGTTCTTCCTTCTCCAGCCCTTCCTAGCTGGCGATCTGTGACGGATGATTCCCCCAGCTGAAGCAACAGGTCCTGTGAACCTCCTCAGCACCTCAATCTTTCTCAGCACACCGATCGCTACCCCGGGTCTCCAGTTATACTTCTCAAAGAAGCCTTTATCTCCCGCCAAATCAAGGTTAGTCTTTGTTTAACTTTTGGTGGGCTTGTAGCACAGCGGGGTAGTTATTATATTTAAACTGCTTTCAAGATGGCCGGTGATGGCCATCTCTCTGGTCTGGAATGACCTTGTATTGTTTTGAATGTCTTCTTGATGTCTTTAATGGGTCTTTGATGCTCCCCTATGAATATAAAACTGTTTCCCTTTGTCTGGGTAAACATGTAGATGGCCTTTATCTACAGGCTGATCTGACTGGATCTGCATTCAATCCATATGTATGTGGTTCTGTCTGGTTTCGTTTTCTCCGAAACGGTCTTCCAGAACTTACTGTGGGCTGAATACACAAAGGCTGTCTGCAGGAATCATTTTAAAGTGTCCAAAAAGCTAGTCACGGGGTCTGGCGGCCCTTTTGTGTGTCCCTTTTCTGGGCTTCTTTTAAAACAGTCTTTAAAAGTAAAGGCCTCTTCTGCCAAAGGACCCTTATCTGACAATATTAATTTTGCCGATCTTACACCACCCAGGAAAAAGCTGGTTGAGGAACGGCAGCAAACTGTCCTGTCATGTGTCAAAGAAATGTCAAGTCATGCGGGACCCCAAAAAATAAACAAATAAAGCAGAAAAACAAAAATAAACAGATGTCAGATTTAGGCCAGATCTGAAAATAAAGACCTCAGGTATCGTTATCATCCCACAGCATAACAGTTATTGATTTTAGGTCTTTTCTACCCATTTTACCTTAGATTATTTTGGATTTTGTAACTTAGATCACTTCTATGGGTGAGTTTCAACTTCCCGTGCCTTTGAATAAGAAATTGAGTAGATAGTTTGCCTTACTATCTAGGCAAACATTTGGTACCGTGCTCAGCATAATGAACAGAAAACTCTGTATATTAATTATTTTTTAGGCATTGAAACTTCCACAAGATCTCTCTCTGGTCCTCAATAAGCAATTGAGCATCACGTCAGGCCATGCTTTGGCTTTAAACTAATAAGTGAGCTTATATGAAATATAAAGGGCTCGAATTTCCAAGCCCCATGGAGGCAGGTTTGGAGGCGGGAGTGGTGGGAAAATTGCAGAATCAGGGGGCAGGAACGCATCCTGCCCTCAACCCGCCTCCGTGCCAATGGCCCAGGAGGCGGGTATCCGACCTGTGTTGGGAGCCCCCTCCCGAGGCAGGAAGGGGATTATTGCCAATTAACTGCCTGTTAACAGGTAGTTAACAGGCAGTTTTTTGCCTAATCCCTATTTTTAGCCCTGAAGTGTGGGCTTCCCGACGGCTCTGAACCACGCCAAGTTAGCAAGGCGGACCGTCAGTCTGAAGGGGTTGGAGGGGTCGAGATGTCCGTTGTGCAGGTGAGTGATGGGCGCATGTGTACAGAGCTAAGTGTGTGAGGTAAATGTAAAGTGTTTTAATAAATTTTACTTATCTTTCCTTTCTCCTGCAGGCTTCCTTCCTTCAGTTCTCGGGAGTCCCTCAGTTCACCGGCACAGAAAGCAGAATGGCCTCTGAACTGTCAAAAGCTGCAGCCTCTGCTTTCTGGTCTGGAGATCTCTCTAACTGAGTCTGAGTAGAAGGACTCAAGTTAGAAGACAGATTGTCCGTGATTGACAGCTTCACAGAGCTGTCAAACGCTGATTTTTCATCTGTCAAAAGCTCTTGACAGATGAAATGTTAATCGCTGATGTCCCCAGTAACCAGGTGTCCCTTAATTGGCCTGCTGAGCCCGCTGGGCCCACAAGGTCAATCAAGGCAAAATAGCGTGGGTTGGCCACAAGTCGATGGAGGTGGGACTACAACCCAAAAAGTGGGAGTCCCGCCTCCATCACATCCCCATTGATAAATTCGAGCTCAAAGACTGCAAAATGAATATTTAATAAAATAATATATAGCAGACTTTTTATTAAATATCTCCTTGATTGGAAAAACACTAAAAGGTTACAATCTATTCAGTCAATTGTTCCTTTATAAATAACATTCATATATGGAGGAAAATTTTCAACTGTCAGCCATCCATTTATGCCTGAGAAATGGGTGGCGGGCAGTTTAAAATCAGGAGTCATCTTGAAGGGATAATTACTAGACCTAGCCCTTTTCGGACTACCCCAGATCAGGCGTATTCCCCAGACGTTCACCTTCAACTAAAGTTAGAGATAGCCGAATTCTACATCTTTTGATATTGTCTATGGAGACAGTTTTAAGAATATGCTTGCCATTCGGCTGGTTAATATGTATTTGAACTGTTCTTTCATTAATAACAGAATGTATTTGAACAGGTTTTTTCCACTTCAGTCTTAAACCAGGTTTCTGCTTGAACTTATTTTCCTGTACCCATTCTCCTACTATGGGTTGCTTAAAAAAGAGTGTAGAGAAATTGAGTTTGCGAGTTTGATACAGAAATACTATTTGAGACAATTCTAAAAATATATAGATTTATTTAAGAGCCGACATACAGTTAACAGCTGGTGAGTCAATCGCGACTTTAACAGTTCAAAATACAAATAGCTTACATTTCTTATTCTCAGAGATCCTTATTCTCAAATCTTAACTTTGTACATTTTTACATTTCTTATTATTTCTAATCCAGAATATCCACTAAAATCAAATAAGATTACCCTTGATCCCTGAGACTCAAAGAGTTAAAAACTTACAGAGCCTGCCTCTGAAGTTGAGAATCGCTTGCCCCTTCCAGTGACTTCTGACTTTCTATTTGAAAGCTCTATTTTTATACTCTGTTTTAGTGGTTTATTCTTTGAAGTTTTCTGCTGATGTAAGCTAATTATCTCTAGTCATCTTCTGTTGAATTCATTCTAATCTTACTGTCATTGCAGCCGTTAACTTTCAGAATCCTATCTGCTGTATAGGTGTTTCAAAACTTATCATATAAAATGGTTATTACAGATTTATCTCTTTGATGCCATTCTTACGAAGGACTTCAATTCAGTTCTTAATATTGGCTTAACTGGTTATAAGCAGACGTTATGTCTACTAACTTTCATTTCCAATACAAAAACCATGTGATTGCTTGGTGTCATCTATTGATATCATATCTAAAAAGTGTTCTGTAGGTATCTTTTACAACATGTAAATTATAAACACTTCAACCAGGGTGTTCCATGCATTTCTTAGCTACTTCAATTGGTTGTATATATAATTGAGTTTCCTGTTTCTCATTTGATGTTACTTTTATCAAAGGCACATTGTTTTTTAATGTTCTGTGTTTCTGTTCAAATTGTCAGTTTTTAACACTTTACTTGGGCATTGCTATTGTGTTGGTTCCAAACTGCAGACTCCTTGGAATCAAGCCTTTGCTCCTTCAATAGGGCCTTTGTCTCAGTATTAACAATCAATTCCCATTTCAACAGCTTGTGTGGTGTTTACAACTTTTGTGTTAACACTTCATCTTATCTCAAAAGCCTGTATTGACAGCTTGTGTCATTGAGGCTTTTTATATTTTAAATCCAGTATGTCATTGATATACCTATCAATTCATCCAATGAAAAGCGACGAGTTAAGAAAGTAACTATAGGTTTTTATTGGCTAAATAACAGAGCCCACCCTCGTGGGTGATCGGATACAACAAGGAGGAATGCCAGCCAGTCGACTACCTTTATACCTGGGCAGGTAGGTGGAGTCATGGGCGGAGTCAGCAGTGGTCAGCCCAGGTATAGCAGCGTGACAAGAGGCGACCTCGTATAGTGATACAACAGTGTGAACAGTGATAACCATAGAGTAACGATATAACAGTGATAACTATAGTGTAACGATAGTGAGCGATAAAAGTGGTTTACCACATTCACCCCTTGTTTAGATTTGAGTCCGGCGGGGTGAAGTGTACTACCAGTTCTGGTATGTCAGTCTGTCCGGAGGCCTCGTAAGCCTTTCTGATCGTCGCAGCGGCGGTGTTGCATTATCCGGTGTTAATGCTAGTGTCTGCGTGGTCGGCGAAGGCTCGTGGGGTTCCGGCATGCCGTCTACCTGGTCTGGAATTGGGGGGGTGGTGGGGGGGGGGTGAAGGTGGTGTCTCCGGAGTGCCCGAGGGTGCGAGGTCTCGTAAGGAGACTGTGTCCTCCCGCCCGTCTGGGTATGCCACATAGGCGTACTGGGGGTTGGCGTGCAGGAGGTCCACCCTCTCGACCAGGGGGTCCATTTTATGGGCCCTCACGTGCTTTCGCAGCAAGACGGGCCCCGGGGAGGTCAGCCAGGTTGGTAGCGTGGTTCCCGTAGTCGACTTCCTGGGGAAAGCAAACATTCGTTCATGGGGGGTGGCGTTGATGGCAGTGCAAAGTAGTGACCGGGTGGAATGCAGCGCTGCCGGGAGGACTTCCTGCCAGCGGGAGGTTGGGAGGCCCTTAGACTTTAAGGCTAAGAGGACGGCCTTCCATACCGTCGCGTTCTCTCTTTCTACCTGGCCGTTCCCTCGGGGGTTGTAGCTGGTGGTCCTGCTTGCAGCAATACCTCTCGCCAGTAGGAACTGACGGAGTTCCTCGCTCATGAAGGAGGAGCCCCGGTCACTATGTATATAGTTTGGGAACCCGAACAAGGCAAAGAGGTCGTTCAGGCATTTAATGACCGTGGTACTGGTCATGTCTGGGCAGGGGAAGGCAAAGGGGAAACGGGAGTACTCATCAACAATGTTGAGGAAGTACACATTACGGTCAGAGGACGGGAGGGGCCCCTTAAAGTCGATGCTCAGGCGCTCGAAGGGGCGGGTGGCCTTGATCAGGCTTGCTCTGTCCGGCCTAAAGAAGTGGGTTTGCACTCAGCACAGGTCTGGCAGTTCCTGGTCATGGTCCTGACCTCCTCGATGGAGTAGGGCAGGTTGCGGGCCTTAATGAAGTGGTAAAGTCTGGTGACCCCGGGGTGGCAGAGGTCGTTGTGGAGGGTCTGAAGTCTATCACTTTGCGCGCTGGCGCATGTAATTCGTGACAGAGCATCGGGGGGTTCGTTCAGCTTACCTGGCCGGTACAAGATATCATAATCGTAGGTGGAGAGCTCGATTCTCCACCTCAAGATCTTGTCATTCTTGATTTTGCCCCTCAGCTTGTTATTAAACATAAAAGCGACCGAACGTTGGTCGGTAAGGAGGGTAAATCGTTTGCCTGCCAGGTAGTGCCTCCAGCGTCGTACCGCCTCCACAATCGCCTGGGCCTCATTCTCGACCGACGAGTGTCAGATCTCAGGGCCCTGTAGGGTCCTTGAGAAGAAGGCCACCGGACTCCCCTCCTGGTTAAGGGTGGCGGCTAGGGCGAAGTCAGATGCATCGCTCTCGACTTGGAAGGGGATGGACTCATCCACTGCGTGCATAGTGGCCTTGGCAATGTCTCCCTTAATGAGGGAGAAGGCTGCGCACGCTTCCTCCGTAAGGGGGAAGGATGTGGACTTCATGAGGGGTCTGGCTTTGTCCGCATAATTGGGCACCCATTGGGCATAGTAGGCGAAGAGCCCCAGGGTTCTCTTCAGTGCCTTTGGACAGTGGGGGAGGGGTAGCTCCATGAGGGGGCGCATTCTTTCGGGGTCGGGGCCGATGACTCCGTTCTCTACTACACAGCCGAGGATGGCAAGGCGCGAGGTGTTAAACACACATTTATCCTTATTGTAGGTGAGGTTCAGCCGTTGGGCCGTACGGAGGAATCTCTCCAGATTAACATCGTGGTCCTGCCGGTCGCGGCCGCAGATGGTGACGTTATCTAGATAGGGGAACGTGGCGTGCAGCCCGTTCTGGTCAACCATCCGGTCCATCTCCCTTTGGAAGACCGAAACCCCGTTGGTGACACCGAAGGGAACCCTAAGGAAGTGGTAGAGGCGGCCGTTCGCCTCGAAGGCTGTATACTGGCGGTCCTCAGGGCGGATAGGGAGTTGGTGATAGGCCGACTTAAGGTCGATGATGGAGAATACCCGGTACTGCGCAATCTGATTGACCATATCAGATATGCGGGGAAGGGGGTATGCGTCCAGCTGGGTGTACCTGTTTATGGTCTGGCTGTAGTCGATGACCAGGCGGTTTTTATTGCCGGTCTTAACGACCACGACCTGGGCACGCCAGGGGCTGGTGCTCCCCTCGATGATGCCCTCCTTCAGGAGACGCTGCACCTCAGAGCTAATGAAAGCTCTGTCCCCGGCGCTGTACCGCCTGCTCTTGGTAGCGATGGGTTTGCAGTCGGGGGTGAGGTTAGCGAACAGGGAAGGTGGCGGGACCTTGAGGGTGGATAGGCCGCAGGTGTTACGCGGTGGGTGGTTTAAAATCTGCTGGTTGTCGACTGTGAGTGGGGGGAGGGGTCCGCCGTATGCTAGCGTGACGCTTTGGAGGTGGGATTGGAAGTCTAGGCCTAGTAGGACGGCAGCGCATAGCTGGGGCAGGATGAGGAGTTTAAAATTTTTATACTCCGTACCCTTAACCGACAGGGTCACAACACAGTAGCCGCTGATGTCTGTGGCGTGTGACCTCGATGCCATCGAGATCCGGTGCGCGTTGGCAGGACAGGGAGGGAGTAGTGGCTCACCGTGTCTGGGTGGATGAAGCTCTCCGTGCTTCCGCTGTCGAACAGGCAGGTCGTGGCGTGGCCGTTTACTTTGATGTCCATCATCGACTTGGACAGGTGATGCGGGCGGGCCTGGTCCAGTGTGACGGAGGCTAGTGTATAGCTGAGCGAGTTGTTGTAGTCTGCGGTTGAGGCGGTAGTCGGGTCTAGAGGCACGGTGGCGGTCGGGCGTGGTGGGTAAAATGGCGTCTCCCACGAGGTTGGACAAAATGGCGGAGAAGATGGCTGCCTCCATAACTCACGTGAGGCACTGCTGGTGTCGGTTGCCTGTATCAAAGATGGCCGCCCCCATGACTCACATGTGGGGATGCTGGCCTCTGTTGCCTTGAAGGAAGATGGCCGCCCCCACAGCTCGCATGAGGCACTGCTGGCCTCTGATGATCCACCTCTGCAGGCCTTAGCGAAGTGGCCTTTCTTCATGCAGTTTGAGCAGGTAGAGCTCCTGGCTGGGCAGCGCGACCTCGGGTGTTTCGCCTGGCCGCAGAAGAAGCAGCCGGCGGCCCGATCGCGGGGGTCCGATGTCGGAGCCGGTACCGGGGGTGGCGGTCTCGATCGGGTCCGGGACGCCGACGCTGAGGTAGGTCCCAGGGGGGTTGCTGCGGGGGGTATCGCGGTCAGGGTCGGTCCCAAGTCCCAGGGTCGCGAGTTACAGTACCTTGAGTATGCCTCGAGGTCCCGATGGGCCACCTCTAGAGAGAGAGCGAGGGCTGCAGCTTTGTCCAGGTCGAGGTCCCTTGCTTCCAGTAGTCTTTGCCGTGAGTAGTCGGACCGCAGGCCTTTCAAGAAGGCATCGTGGACATTGTCTTCAGTATTTTCTGCCGCCGTTACCGCTTTAAAGTTACAGTCTCTGCCGAGTGCTTGTAGCACCCGTAAAAATTCCTCCACGGGCTCTCCTGGCTGTTGTGGGCGGGATCTTAGGAGGTGTCTGGCATACATGGAATTTACCGGGGTTTGGTACTGTCTTTTCAGCCGGTTGATGGCGTCCTCGTATGTTTTAAGGTCCCGGATGAGTGCGAATACTTTAGGGCTCACTTGGGCGTTCAGAACTCTTAGCATGGATTTCTGAGGCACGCTGGATTCTCCCAGGTAGGCTTCGAAGCAGCTCAGCCAGTGTTCGAAGTCGAGGGCTGAGTTTGCTGCCTGTGGGTTTAGATCCAGGTATGGTGGTCTGAGGGCTCGCAGCCAGGCCGGCTGCTGTGGCTGTTGTAGCTGGGCGTCTGGCTGGTCGCTTGGCTGATCGTTTGACTGCTCAGGTGTCGACATTTTAAAATTTAGCCAATAAAATTGATATACCTATCAATTCATCCAATGAAAAGCGACGAGTTAAGAAAGTAACTATAGGTTTTTATTGGCTAAATAACAGAGCCCACCCTCGTGGGTGATCGGATACAACAAGGAGGAATGCCAGCCAGTCGACTACCTTTATACCTGGGCAGGTAGGTGGAGTCATGGGCGGAGTCAGCAGTGGTCAGCCCAGGTATAGCAGCGTGACAAGAGGCGACCTCGTATAGTGATACAACAGTGTGAACAGTGATAACCATAGAGTAACGATATAACAGTGATAACTATAGTGTAACGATAGTGAGCGATAAAAGTGGTTTACCACAGTCATGTTTTAATAATATCAGATATCTGTTCATAGGATGGTGCATTTTTCTGAAATATGGCTGTTCCTTTACAACCTCGGCCAATCCTTTGATGCCCAAGGTCTGCCTGATGGAATTTTCAGGCCGTCCTGCAAATGGACAGATAGCATGCCTGCCCGAAAAAGGCAGGAAGTTGCTCAAACATGCAATTTAGGGACCTACACTATTGCAATTCTGAAGCAGTGCATGTCACACATGATCTGTCCATTTGTTCTACAACAACAACAACAGCTTGTAATGTAAAAAAAAGTCCCAAGACGCTTCACAAGAGAGTTATCAAACAAAATTTGACACTGAATCACATATGGAGATTTAGGTCAGGTGATCAAAAGCTAGGTCAAAGAGGTAAGTTTTAAGGTGCATCTTAAAGGAGGAGAGAGAGGTAGATAGGCAGAGAGGTTTAGAGAGGGAATTCCAGAGCTTAGTGCCTAGGCAGCTGAAGGCATGGCTGCCAATGGTGGAGTGATGAAAACCGCGGATGCACAAGAGGCCAGAATTGGAGAACCATAGGGATTTTGAAGGATTGTAGGACTGGAAAAGGTTACAGAGATTGCTTTTTAATGGGATGTGCGTGTCGTTGGCAAGGCCAGCATTTATTGCCCATCCCTAATTGCCTTTGAGAAGGTGCTGGTGAGCTGTCATCTTGAACCACTGCAGTCCGTGTGGTGAAGATACTCCCACAGTGCTGTTAGGGAGGGAGTTCCAGGATTTTGACCCAGCGACGATGAAGGATCGACAATATACTTCTAAGTCAGGATGGTGTGTGACTTGGGGGGAACTTGGAGGTGGTGGTGTTCCCATGCATTTGCTGCCCTTGTCCTTCTAGGTGGAAGAGGTTGCGGGTTTGGGAGGTGCTGCTGAAGAAGCCTTGGCAAGTTGCTGCAGTGCATCTTGTAGATGGTACACACCGCAGCCACGGTACACCGGTGGTGGAGGGAGTGAATGTTTAAGGTAGTGGATGGGGTACCAATCAAGCGGGCTGCTTTATCCGGGATGGTGTCGAGCTTCTTGAGTGTTGTTGGAGCTGCACTCATCCAAGCAAGTGGAGAGTATTCCATCAGAGTCCTTACTTGTGCCTTGTAGAGGGTGGAAAGGCTTTGGGAATCAGGAGGTGAGACACTCGCTGCAGACTACCTAGCCTCTGACCTGCTCTTGCTGCCACAGTATTTATGTGGCTGGTCCAGTTAAGTTTCTGGTCAATGGTGACACCCAGGATGTTGATGGTGGGGGATTCGGCAATGGCAATGCCGTTGAATGTCAAGGGGCGGTGGTTAGAATCTCACTTGCTGGATATAGTCATTGCCTGGCACTTCTGTGGTGCAAATTTTACCTGCCACTTATCAGCCCAAGCCTGAAATCCATCCAGGTCTTGTTGCATGCGGGCATGGACTGCTTCATTATCTGAGGAGTTGTGAATGGCGCTGAACACTGTGCAGTCATCAGCGAACATCCCCATTTCTGACCTTATGTTGGAGGGAAGGTCATCGATGAAGCAGCTGAAGATGGTTGGGCCTAGGACACTGCCCTGAGGAATTCCTGCAGCGATGTCCTGGGGCTGTGATGATTGACCTTCAACCACCACAACCATCTTCCTTTGTGCTAAGTATAACTCCAGCCAGTGGAGAGTTTTCCCCCCGATTCCTATTGATTAAGTTTTGCTAGGGCTCCTTGATGCCACTGGGTCAAATGCTGCCTTGATGTCAAGGGCAGTCACTCTCACCTCACCTCTGCAATTCAGCTCCTTTGTTCATGTTTGGACCAAGGCTGTAATGAGGTCAGGAGCTGAGTGGTCTTAACGGAACCCAAACTGGGTATCAGTGAGCAGAATATTGGTGAGTATGTGCCGCTTGATAGCACTGTCGATGACACCTTTCATCACTTTGCTGATGATTGGGCGGTAATTGGCCGGATTGAATTTGTCCTGCTTTTTGTGGACAGGACACATTTGGGCAGCTTTCCACACTGTCGGATAGATGCCAGTGTTGTAGCTGTACTGGAACAGCTTGGCTAGAGGTGTGGCTAGTTCTGGAGCACAAGTCTTCAGCACGATAGCTGGTATGTTGTCAGGGTCCATAGCCTTTGCTGTATCCAGTGCGCTAAGCCGTTTCTTGATATCACGTGGAGTGAATCAAATTGGCTGAAGACTGGCTTCTGTGATGGTGGGGACCTCAGGAGTAGGCCGATATAGATCATCCACTTGTCACTTCTGGCTGAAGATGGTTGCAAACGCTTCAGACTTGTCTTTTGCACTCACATGCTGGGCTCCACCATCATTGAGGATGGGCATATTCACGGAGGGGCGATGCCATGGAAGGATTTGAAAACAAGGATGAGAGTTTTAAAATCGAGGCATAGCCAGACCGGAAGCCAATGTCGGTTAACATAGCATAGCAGTGATGGGTGAATGGGACTTGGTGCGAGTTAGGATATGGGCAGCAGAGTTTTGGATGACCTGCAGTTTATGAAGGTGCAAGGTGTGAGGCAGGCCAGGAGAGCATTGAAATATTTGAGTCAAAGATAACAAAGAGATGGATGAAGGTTTCAGCAGCAGAGGGGCTGAGGCAGCAGCAGAGACATGCAATGTTACAGAGGTGGAAGTAGACAGTCTTGGTGATGGAGAAGATATGGGGCCAGAAGTTCATCTCGGGGTCAAATAGAATGCCAAGCTTGCAAACAGTCTGGTTGAGCCTCAGATAGTGGCCAGTGAGAGTAATGGAGTCAGTGGCTATGGAATGGAGTTTCTGGTGGGGACTGAAGACAATGGCTTCAGAGTTTCCAATATTTAATTGGAGGACATTTCTTCTCATCCAATACTGGATGTCGGACAAGCAACATGACAAATCAAAAGCAATGGAGGAGTCGATAGATAGATAGAAATGGAACCAGGCGATGGCAGTCCCACCCCGCTGGACAATGGAGGAGAGGCATTGGAGGAGGATGGTGTGGTCATCCATGTCAAAGACTGTAGACAGGTTGAGAAGGGTGAGGAGGGAGAGTTTACCACAGTCACAGTCACATAGGATGCCATTTGTCATTTTGATAAGTGCCATGTGACAGGGGTGGAGACCTGATTGGAAGGGTTCAAACATGGAGTTGCGGGAAAGATGGCCATGGATTTGGGAGGCGACAACTTGTTCAAGGTCTTTGCAGAGGAAAGGAAGGTTGGAGATCGGGCGATAGTTTGCAAGGACAGTGATGTCAAGGATTGATTTTTTGAGGATGGGGACGATGACAACATATTTGAAGAGGAGGGGGATAGTACCTGAGGAGAGGGAACTGTTAACAATATCAGCTAATATTGGGGTCAGGAAGGGAAGTTGGGTGCTCAGCAATTTGGTGAGAAATGCGTCGAGGGAGCATGAGTTGAAGAGCCTTACCAGCAGTTCTTAGAAGGACCATTGGTTGCTTTCCCAAACATTTTTTCTTTTCTTTTTGTGGGGCCAGATAGAGTAGGATTGCTCTTCCTGGGCTCGACAAAAACACTGCAGCCCCATGACTAGCTTATGCACGATCCCTTCCAGGTTAACCTGCACTGCCCCCATGCCACCCCTTCCCTGACCTGTCAGTTGGTTCAATGTAGGAGCCAATCGATTCCTGATCTCCCACAATTGACGAGCTGCAGCGGAGCACCCATTTGGTGCCCGCAATTCACCAACTACATTCAAATAAGGCCCGAACCTGAAAAGGGTTTGGGATTCCCAACACCGGCTTTGGGCAAGTGGCACCACCCCTCTGGTGACCTTTTGCAATTTTTGGGCAGAATTTGAAGATTCCCTCCATACAGTTCTTTTCCTTCTATTATTCTTTAATGACTGCAGAAGTTAGGACAACAACCTTGTCTCCCTGAGAAGATTTCTGTCTGTTCGACTGAGACCTCTGTAAGGGGTTTTAGATCGCAGAGGTTTCTCTCCCTAGAGGCCTCTCTCTCTTGCACAGTAAAACCGTGAGTGGTTCGATCCACTCGCCCCTTAGATTCTGTACTCTGGATTTTGGGGCAGGAACTACAATGTAGAGAAAACTCTTATAGACCAAGTTTGATGAAACGAAATAGAATTTTATTGCATAATGTAAAACAAATCAAAATGCAAGCAAATAAGAGTGTACATGGGAGGGGAAAACACAAACAAATCATAACAACACAATACTAACTAAGGCAAATACAGGCATATTATACTCTACAAAGATCATCATGAAATGGGGAAAACACACGAAACATCGAGGGACAACAGCTCATGTTAATTATACCCTTAAATGTCCACCCCCTTAAACCTATCTAGATCTGATTATGAAGGGCCAGAAACATGCTCACCAATCCAACTAGGAAGTGTAAGGTTTTGAAACAGGTCTGCGTTTGATTCTCTCAGGCGTCCCGTCTCTCCTGAGGTGGGGGTCGGGGATGGCTGGACACCGGCTGGTCTGGATGTCGGCAGGGTCGGGGATCGTTTGCTTGACCCCGGTCAGAGGAGCCTTGGGCTGGCCCCATCATCTTTTCTGTAGTTTTTTAATTGTCTCTTCTCCCGAGCCGGAGTGGGTCGATGGCCTTTCGTTTCGTCAACAGCCCGGGGTTGGTCGATGATCTCCTGATGTTTTACCCCGGGGCGGGACGCCAGCTCGAACCGTCTTCTTCTCCTTCTTCTAGCGATGATGCTACCGATACGATGGCAGCACCACGATGACCGCTCGTCTATGGCTTCCTCCCCCTTTCTTTCTACCTCTGGGCTCCCAGATATACTTCTCATCAGAAGCCCCTATCTCGTGCCAAATCAGGTTAGTCTTTTGTTTTAATTTTGGCGGGCTGGGAGCACAACGGGGTAGTTATTATATTTTAAACTGTTCTTGGATGGCCGGTAATGGGCCATCTCTGGTCTGGAATGGCATTCATTGTTTTTAATGTCCTGGTGATGTCCTTAATGCTCTTCTCATGAATATGAAACTGTTCCCTTTTGTCTGGTTAAACATTTAGATGGCCTTTATCTACAGGCCTATCTTAACTGGATCTGCATTCAATCTATATGTATATGTGGGTGTCTGGTTTCGTTCTCTCAGAAACGGCTTCCAGAACTTACTGTGGGCTGAATCCACAAAGCTGTCTGAGGACTGCAGGAACCATTTTAAAGTGTCCCAATAAGTTGGTCACGGGGTCTGGCGGCCATTTTGAATGCCCCTTTTTCCTAGGCTTCTTTTAAAACAGTCTTTAAAATCATGGCCTCTTCTGCCATTCGACCCTTTATAATATAAAGTTCAATTTTGCGAATCCTACACCTCCTCAATTTACTTTCCTTGTTTACTCTCTTTATACCACTTGAGCAGTTCCCAGACTTGTTAGACTTTCATAATTTCCAACCACATTTAAAACTAACTGTTTGTCATATCCGTAACTGAGCCAGTCATAAAGTTTGTATATATTTAAAATCTGCATTGGTCTGTCTTGCAAACAATAATGAGAGAAGTAAAATTGGTCTCTGGCACGCTGATAATGAATCAGCAGCCTGTTTCACACCATGCTCAATTTTAGAAAATGGAAAACAATATGATACGCTGTGTAAAGTGGGCTGCCGATGCGCTATGAGCATGTTTCGTGCTAGTGGTGAAGGCCAATTTCATCCCCAGAAATTCACAGCCTATGCATCAATGTAGAGTGACACAATGCAATTGGCTTTTTAAACCAGAATCGATAGAAATTCAGCAACTGCTGCAGGCCTGAGAGGACTACTGCAGCGGTAATAGTCACTGGCTGTGGAGCCTTCTGGCTAATATCCAAAAACAGCAGTCAGATAAACTCCAACAATAAGGATCCTTGGGGAACTGTGAAGAAAGATTTTACTTACCTTTTGAAGCCTCCTTGGCCTTGCTGCTGGCCCTTTTCAAATCCTCTGATCTGAGGGAGGCCAGTCAAAAGAGCTACAATCAACCTCTTTGGTCACCCCCACCACCCTCCCCCCCCCCAACCCTCCCTCACACCCCCCGAACCCCCCCACCCATCCAACCCGTGCTCCATTTTAACCTATTTGTTGATGCATTCATGAAAATTCAATAATGTGTTTCTTACAAATAGTGCTGAGAGTTATTTCATTCCTGGAGTCTATGTATGCTAGCAGTATAACAAGATTAGAAGCAGAAAGGGTCGGAAATGCACAGAAGATCAGTCAGCACCTGAAAGGGAATGCTAGGCTAACATTTTAGATAAAATCCTTCATCGGAACTCCACACGTCGGTCGGTGCACTGAATCCAGACTCATTCAAAATGAAACTTGCGAGTACTTATACATTTATTTGATGCCAGAGCAGGAGGGAGAGGAAAATAATTTGTTATAAGTCCTGAATATGAGTTTAAATGATGGGGTAAGCTTGCTGAGATAAACGGTCTTTTCTCATTTCCTATCTTTTTATGTTTGTATGTTGGTTTGATTAGAATTTAGGTTAGATTTGATTCAGGTGAGTTGCATCCAAAACTGATTTCCATTGATTCCCACGTTCTGTTGAATTTCAAGCTGACATAATTTACTCATAAACACAAATGGGGACAAAATTGGGTGCCTTTGCACCTCCCGTTAGCGCCCCCGGGGGGCAAATGGTTTTCGACCGGGCGCGGCGCTGACATCGACTGGCGGGAGTTTTGCAGTGGTGCTACAACATTGCGCCCCAATCTCCTTCACCTGGAGATCATGACGTCATCGCCGTATGCCTCGTCCCAGTAGCGCCCCGGACCCGAAATTGAATTCTGCCCCCTCCAGCAGTGCCGGTCGAAACACCGACAGCTGCAGGAGGCGTGCATCGGGCGGCCATCCACTTCGGGGGCGATGATTAAAGGTGAGGTGTTCGAGGCAAGTGGAAAAAAAACTTACCTTTCTTGATTCTGTTTTTTCGCGGGTTCCTGCCCGCGATCGATCAGCCCGGCATTCTGCGTGAGTGCCGGGCTGATCACGTGGGATCACGGCTGCCGTGGTGGCCAGGTAGGTACTTTTTAAATTGCAGAGCCTGCAGCGATGGCCCTTCCCTTTAAGGGAGGGAAGGAGCCTTTGAACGCGGCACGGCCCAGTGTGCAGCGCTGCTGAAGTCTCCGCCCTGCTCTCCGATGTTAGCGCCCTAAGAAGGAAGTGAATCACTTGGTTTAACACTCAACTTCCCTCTTCAGGCGCTAAAACTAAATTTTGCGTTCGCTGGTGCTAATTAGTGCTAGGTGCTAAAGTTAGCACCCAGGTGATGTTAGCGCTCCAAAATGGTCGATACTGAATTTTTCCCCCAAACATTTTATAGAATACTTGTTGCAGGATATGCAGATATTTGTAAAAACACTTATGTCTATATAAGTGTTGATGAGTTCAGAGATGTCTTTTGTATTTGTCTGTCACAATAATAGTGGTTGGCTTAAAATTGGCAATGGTGGCATAATGGCAAAACATGGCAGCCGCATCCCGAAAGCAACAGTGGCCTTGTGGGAGAAAATGGCAGCATTGTGAGAGGACTAAATATCAGGGAATGAGATATGAGATTAATGGTTTTCAATTCTTTTTAAATAACCATGAGTACATTCATGTTTTTTTTATGTCAGAAAGTCTAATACAGACAGAATTAATAATTGGAAGATTCAGATCCAAGCTGTTTGACTGCTTGGGCAACGGCTCCAGTACTCCTTAAATATGTATATCACATTAAAAAACAAGTGCCGCTTAACTCTGCTGTGAGCAATTCAGCCCTTAATGTATTTCAAAATGCATCTTGTGTAGTTACATGAAAAACAGTTGATGTTGATGATGATACACTGTGGTGCTGCTATATGCTTATTAGAAGGGAACTGCAAAACAGGCTGATCTCACACTGAGCCAACAATGTGGTGAACTAATTCATTTATGGCTTGAACATTTCCTATTTTTCTTGTTGAGCTTCAAAGTGAAATGCAGAATGAGAGTACTGAAATTCTAGGAGACGAGAGGAAATCTTCCCCTTCTGACTGGTAAAAAGAACACCGCGAGTGATAGATATATATGAAGTAAAAATAGAAAATAATGCAAGTCTGTACCAGGTCAATCAGCATCTGAAAGAGAAAAAATAGACCCTTTATCAGGATAAAAAAGCTACCTTTTTTTTCAGATGCTGAATGACGTGCATTTAGAGCATTTTCTCTTTTTATTTCTGATTTTAGTTAATATCGAATAAATTTTGCAACAATTTACATTTGTTTAGTATTCATTACCTGCAAAAAGACAGTTCAGAGCACTATACATGCTGACTAAATAGCAAATGGACACCAAGGCAGAGGGAAAGAAAGAAAGTTTTGCATTTGTATAGTGCCTTTCATGACCACCGGATGTCCCAAAGTGCTTTACAGCCAATGAAGTAATTTTGGAGTGTAGTCACTGTTGTAATGCAGGAAACGTGGCAGGCAATTTACACTCAGCAAGCTCCTACAAACAGCAATGTGACAATGACCAGATAATCTGTTTTTGTTATGTTGATTGAGGAATAAATATTGGCCAGGATACCAGGGATAACTCCCCTGCTCTTCTTTGTAAAAGGACCCATGGCACTATTTCATCCACCTGAGAGAGCAGATGGGACCTAGGTTTAATGTCTCATCCAAAAGACGACACCTCCGACAGTGCAGCACTCCCTCAGCACTGCACTGGAGTGTCAGCTCATATTTTTGTGCTCAAGTCTCTGGAATGAGACTTGAACCCACAAACTTCTGACTCAGAGGCAAGAGGACTAGCAACTCAGCCACTGGCTGACAGGTAGGGGCATTGAGATTATTGAAAGCAGAAGCGTAGGTGGCATGGCAGAGATGCTGAGGGAAGGAGATCCAGAGGGCAGGGGTAAGTTGGCTGAAAGAGCAGCCTCCCATGCTGGAATTGAGGGAGTGGGAAATGAGAAGCAAGCCAGTATTGGAGGATGATAAATTGCAGGGAGGGACATAGGGCTGGAGGAATTTCGCTGAGGCAGAGAGGGAGGAGAGTGAGAATATTAAAGTCGATTCCCTGGAACAAAGGAAGTGAATGGAGTTTGGTGAGGACAGAAATTATGGGTAAATGGGCCTTTGTGCAGGTAATGGCACAGACTGCAGCATTATGGATGACTTGTAATTTGTAAATGGAAGAAGTGAGGAGGATGAAAAGGAGAGGGTTTGGAAAGTCCAGCCATGAGGTGGTAAAAGTGTGGTTTATGGCTTTGTCAGAAGAGGTAACGACAAAGGCAAGTGGTATTGTCGAGTTACTGAGGTGAAAGAAAGGAAGCTGAGCTTACTGAGGAGCATTTCTCCTATTTTGTGCCTGAAACACAGGAGGCTCACGGTTGAAAATTGGCTGCTTCTTTCATGCCAAAGATTTGTCTGATGCGATATTTAGGCAGGCCTGTAAATGCTGGCCTTGCTAGCGAGATCCATAGAATGTATAAAAAGTACTCAGGCACACATGGTCCCAGTTGTGGAGGGAGAAAGAACTAGAGGCATAAGGGGAATTTGAGAGAACTAGAAACATGGGGTAACATGGTGGTTGTAAGAGACATTTAATAAAAAATTAGATGCACTCTTCATTCAAAGAATGATAAGTGTTTTGAATAGTCTGCTAGAAGGGTAATACAGGCAAAACAACTAGGGTTCAAGGTACATTTGGATAGTGTGTCTAGAGCGTTAGGGTTCTATAAAGATTACCTTTATGGACCTAATGCTCTTTTCTGATTGTTGACTTTTCTTGTTCTTATAGAAACATAGAAGATCGGAGCAGGAGTAGGCCATTCGGCCCCTCGAGCCTGCTCCGCCATTCAATGAGATCATGGCTGATCATCCAAATTCAGTACCCTGTTCCTGCCCTCTCTCCATATCCCTTGATCCCTTTAGCTTTAAGAAATATATCCAACTCCTTCTTGAATATATTTAATGAATTGGCCTCTACTGCCTTCTTTGGCAGAGAATTCCACAGGTTCACCACTCTCTGGGTGAAGAAATTCCTCCTCATCTCTGTCCTAAATGGCTTACCCCTTATCCTTAGACTGTGACCCCCTGGTTCTGGACTCCCCGACCATCGGGAACATCCTTCCAGCATCTAGTCTGTCTAGTCCTGTTAGAATTTTATAAGTTTCGATGAGATCCCCTCTCATTCTTCTAAACTCCAGCGAGTACAAGCCCAATCGACCCAAAATCTTCTAATACATCATTCCTGCCATCCCAGGAATCAGCCTGGTGAATCTTCGCTGCACTCCTTCCATGGCAAGACCATCCTTCCTCAGATAAGGCGACCAAAACTGCACACAATACTCAAGATGTGGCCTCAACAAGGCCCTGTACAACTGCAGCAAGACATCCTTGTTCCTGTACTCAAACCCTCTCGCTACGAAGGCCAACATACCATTTGCCTTCTTAATCGCCTGCTGCACCTGCATGCTTACTTTCAGCAACTGGCGCACAAGGACGCCCAGGTCTCATTGCACTTCCCCTTCTCCCAATCTATTGCCATTTAGATAATAATCTGCCTTCCTGTTTTTGACACCAAAGTGGATAACCTCGCATTTATCCACGTTATATTGCATCTGCCATGCTTCTGCCTAATCACCCAACCTGTTCAAATCATACTGGAGTTTCTCGGCATCCTCCTCACAGCACACACGCTCACCCAGCTGTGGGAAGATTAGAGGTATAAAGAGAGAAAGGCATGGGGCTGTATTTTGCCGGTGCTCAGAGGACGGTTTCAGAGGCAGGTCAGCTGTCAAAATCAAAACAATTGACAGCGGGTCAGTATCCCTCTCTGTACCCGCCTCCTTGTCAGTTTCCCTCATGCCGTTTCTGCCTGCACTTTGCAGACACGACACTAAGTGGCAGGTCATTCAATTGTGCTAGTTGAGAGTGTGTTTAGAGTAATTAAATCACCATTTTGGTGGCAGCACGGTGGCATAGTGGTTAGCACTGTTGCCTCACAGCGCCAGGGGCCCGGGTTCGAATCCGGCCTCGGGTGACTGTCTGTGTGGAGTTTGCACATTCTCCCCGTGTTTGAGTGGGTTTCCTCCGGGTGCTCCGGTTTCCTCCCACAGTCGAAAGATGTGCGGGTTAGGTTGATTGGCTATGATAAAATTGACCCTTAGTGTTAGGGGGATTAAAAACGTGGGGTTACGGGGATAGGGTGGGATATGTGTTGGTGTAGGGGTTACGGGGATCGGGTGGGATATGTGTCGGTGCAGGCTCGATGGGCCGAAATGGCCTCTATCTGCACTGTGGGGTTTCTGTGATTTTACCAGGTACAAAGCATTTTGCCAAGTTTTCCACAAGGTTTCCGTCACTCAGGGATCACACTAAGTAAGTATGTCGGGTTCTGAACAACGCTCCATTTCTTTCAATAGGTGACAGCTGCAAAAGTGGTTTAAAACCTACCATTTTACAGCTGGTCACTTTCCAATCTCAGAAGCTTCAGCCTTCAGTATTTGGAAGAGATTTTTCAGCTTTATGCAGTTGGGAAGTGGTTGCAGTAAACTCTCTATTCACTGTCACCTCCTTGCAACATCATATCTCACCCTTGATAGATTGCTTCTGTCATCTCAACTTCACCTGGCATCTGAAACATCAGAATGGGTATGATTTATGCTCGCTCACCTTGGTCCCCAGAATCTGATGATAATCACCTGCAGCAGCAGCAGAACCAGCCATACCAGCAGCAGCAAAAACAACAAGAGCGCCAACATTCTCCTCAACCACCTGATGCAGCACAGGGCATAGGGCATCAGTGCAGGGCTGCACCACGCCGGAGGTTATACCCCCAAAACAGGGTATACAGGCAGAGGATGAGATTCTTCAACATGATGTAGCAGCAGTGTCAAAGGAGGTTCAGGCTATCGCTGACATTTGCGCTTTGCTAGACCAAGACCTGCAGCCCAGAGGAGCGGGTGGACACCCCTTACCAGTGGCTGTCAAAGTCACCCTTTTCCTCAACCTCTTTGCTTCAGGCTCCTTCCAGGCATCTGCAGCAGACCTTTGCGGCATCTCGCAGTCAGCTGCACACAGATGCATCGCACAGGTGACTGATGCCCCCTTTAACAAGTCGGCAAATTATATACATTTTGCCACTGATGAAGCTAATGTCAATGAACATGCGGTTGGCTTTTCCACTCTAGCTGGCTTCCCAGGGGTGCAGGGAGTCATCGACTGCACATATGTGGTCATCAGGGCACCTCATCACAACACAGTAGCATAGAAACATAGAAACATAGAAGATAGGAGCAGGAGTAGGCTATTCGGCCCCTCGAGTCTGCTCCGCCATTCAATGCGATCATGGCTGATCATCCAAATTCAGTACCCTGTCCCTGCTTTCTCCCCATACCCCTTGATCCCTTTAGCCTTAAGAAATATATCCAACTCCTTCTTGAATATATTTAATGAATTGGCCTGAATATATTTAATGAATTAGCATTTGTTAACCGCAAGGGCTTCCACTTCCTCAACGTTCAGCTGGTCTACAACTATAGGAAGATTATCATTCAAGTTTGCGCCAAGTTCCCTATCAGCTGCCATGACTCGTACATCCTGCACCATTCCACTGTCCCTCAGCTCTTCATACTGCCAAACAGTCTTGCCGGCTGGCTGCTTGGAGTCAAGGGCTATCCCCTGAAGACATGGCTCATGACACCTTTGCGGAGGCCAACCAATGAGCCTGAGGGATGTTATAATCAAAGCTACATCTCCATGAGAAATGTTATCGAGCAGACAATAGGTTTGCTCAAAATACGCATCAGATACCTTGACAGATCTGGAGGAGCCCTTCAGTACACACCAGCCAGGGTCTCCCGAATAATCGTGGTGTGCTGCGCCCTGCACAACATAGTGCAGCAGCAAGGATTAGAACTGGATGAGGAAGATGGCACTGAGCGCACAGCCTCATCGGAGGACGAGGAGGAGGAGGACGAGGAGCAGCACCATAACGTTGGTGAACAGGATGAAGAACACCTGGATGAGCCGATGGTCCCATTGCAACCAGTACGTGATCACATTGCTGCCCGTCACGCCAGGGATACCCTTATCAATGGCAGATTTCAATAAGTAGGTGGAGAGCACCTTGCTGCACTTAAGGGGGCCATGAGGGCCCACCTCTATACTGACATCCCTCCTACGAAGGACGTCTATGAACCTTTGGTTTCTCTCCGCCATAGATGCTCATCTCTCCTCCATCAATGAGTAGGTCTTCTGCATATATAAGCATCTATTTTGAACAGAAACCATGTTTTCATGCAACTGGCGCGGTGTCTCCTCCATGCAGGTGGCCATCCTATCCATGGAAGAAGCTATAGTTGCCAGTGAGTGTGCCACGGTGTTGCTCATGCTGGAGATGGACTCCTCCGTTCTCTGCACACTCACAATCATCACAGTTGCAAAACCAGTCAGAGCCTCCTGCACTTGTTCCTGCAGCTCCAGGATCGCCCTCTTCACGGATGGCCCCCGAGGCTCAGCGTCTGCATGCAGCTGAGCAGAGCAAGTAGATTCCTGTGCGCTCCAATGAAGACTCTCCACTGCTGTCAATGTCTCCACTATCTGCTGCTGCTCAGTTGTGATCTGTAAGACACCAAGTGACAACACTACTCCATCTCGTGACATACCCACCGAGGTGTGTGACTCTGCGCTGGTGCTGGGTTGCGTTATCTGAGGTGACGCTGCGCCCTCAGAGGCAGGAGGCTGAAGAAATCAGTTAGTTATACAGGATGTCTACTGCAGACACATACCATTATCCACATGATGAGCATTCATCTTTTCTAGACGTCACACCCCATATGAGGCAATGATGAAAGGCATGCAATTGCATGGAAATTCATTCTGTCACCAGCTTCTTCTACTGAGCCCCTATCTCCGTCCTCACCTCTGGAATGTCCACCACTCCAACAATCTCCAGTGCTGCCTCCTCTGCACTCATCAGATATGACATGGTTTGTGGAGGCCCTCCACCTGTTCTCTCCCTTTCCCTCTTATTATGGTCTATCTTTTCCTGCAAGGAGCGAAAGAAGAGAACTTTCAGTGAGAGTGATGGTATGAGTGTAAGGATTGGAATGGCATAGAGCTTGACACTAACAATTTGATGGAGTGGGTTGGCAATACCAAGTTGCCTCCTTTTGTGTTCTTATTTGCTGTCATTGCATAACGATGAGGCTCAGTTTGAGGGCTGCATAGTAAGATGGCGACCTGATAATGTAGATGGAGTTAGAGGGATGGATGAAGGTACAAGGGATGTTGGGCTGTGTAGCGTTGTGCAGGAGCAGGGGTGGCAATGTAGAGTGGTGCAGATGTGATGAGACGCACAACAACATCAAGGTAATTATGGCTTAATACTCACTTTTCCTGATCTTAATAGATCATTGAACCTCTTGCGGCACTGTACCCAGGTGCAAACCACCACTGACATCCCTGTAACCTCCTGCAATATCTGCAGCCACGCTGCATTTTTCTGCTGGGGAGGCCTTTTCCTGCCATCCGCAGGGAAGAGAACCTCCCTCCTTGCTCTCACTCCCACCACAAGATGATGGAGGGACTCATCTGTGAAGCGAGGTGCTGCTTGTTGGTGCTGCAAGCTCATATTGCAGAGACTAAAGCAAAGACAACGCTGAATACTATCAATTTGCAACTGACAGTAACTGGGGCCATTGCCCCTTTAAATAAAGCGGCAATAATCGCGCCTTCCGGTGACGTTCCCTGACCCGCACCCTTTAAATGGGCCGGGAAACGCGCAAGGTGGGCCTAACAAGGCCCATTAGGGCAAGATTCGATTTAACAACGTGATCCATGCACCAGCCGGGTCGCCCCCCGCTGCCAACCTCTCCCACCTTGAAGCCGCCCAGGTAGGTGAAATCGTGGCCATGGTGTGGGTGGGGAGAGGAAATAGCTGTTGTTATTGCTTATTTTTCACAGTAAAGTAAATGTTGTCTGCTGCTTTCCACTTTTGGTGTGTATATGTCAATATGTATCAAGTGCAACATCAGCATCGTGACATGTAATTCATTGTGAAAAAATAGAGATTAGTTTTGATTCATTAATAATTTGCACAGGTAAAAAAAATATTCATGCCTGTAAACCTTGCTGAGCAATTGCGTGAAGGAGAATAGTTTAGAGTTATCTTTGAGCTCTAGGCTTACACCATCAATTGAATAGGGACCTTTGTCACCAGCCCTCAATAGCTGTGGAGATGACATATTTGAATAGCAAATTTGAATTCTTTCATGTAAAAAAAAGGAAGTTAGATTAAGAATAAGATTTTAAGATTATATTAAGCTCTGATAATTGCCAACAGAAGATAGAAAAAAGGACAATAACATTTACCCACGGTTGTTATGGAAGTACATTACCTGAACCATTTACTAATGATTGCAATATTTGATTGAATAGTCTTCACTTTGGAATAGTGATATTAAACCTGAATAAAAGATTCAAATATATCTGGCAGGTGTTAGAGCCACTCAAAAATGCCAGTATGGCCTTAAAATCAAGTCAGCTATTCAGACCATCAGAAATCCTCAGGTAGAACATCCATGGAATTCTCCACTTTTTAGCATGCATGTAGTCCTGTGTTGCAGCTTCCCCAGGTTGGCGCCTCATTTTCTTCTACATGCTCTTCTACACTCCTTATTGAACCAGAGTTGGTCCCCTCACTTGATGGTAATGGTAGAGTGAGGGATATGCTGGGCCATGAGGTTACAGATTGTGGTGAAATACAATTCTGCTGCTGCTGATGGCCCACAGCGCTTCATGAATGCCCTGTTTTAAGCTGCTTGATCTGTTCTGAATCTATCCCATTTAGCACAGTGGTAGTGCCACACAACACGATGGCGGGTGTCCTCAGTGTGAAGACGGGACTTCGTCTCCACAATGACTGTGCGGTGGTCCCTGCTACCAATACTGTCATGGACAGATGCATCTGCGACAGATAGATTGCTGAGGACGAGGTCAAGTAGGTTTTTCCCTTGTGTTGGTTCTCTCACCACCTGTCTCAGGCCCAGACTGGCAGTTATGTCCTTCAGGACTCAGCCAGCTCGGTCAGTAGTGGTGCTACCGAGCCACTCTTGGTGATGGACATTGAAGTCCCCCACCCAGAGTGCATTCTTTGCCCTTGCTACTCTCAGTGCTTCTTTGAAGTGGTGTTCAGCATGGTGGAGTACTGATTCATCAGCTGAGGGAGGGTGGTAGGTGGAAATCAGCAGGAGGTTTCCTTGCCCATGCTTGACCTGACGCCATGAGACTTCAAGGGGTCTGGAGTCAATGTTGAGGAATCCCAGGGCCACTCATTCCCAACTATATACCACTGTGCCACCACCCCTGGTGGGTCTGTCCTGTCAGTGGGACAGAACATATCCAGGGATGGTGATTGAGGAGTTTGGGACATTGGCTGAAAGGTATGATTCTGTGAGTATGACTATGTCAGGTTGTTGCTTGACTAGTCTGTGGGACAGCTCTCCCAATTTTGGTCCAAGTCCCCAGATATTGGTGAGGAGGACTTTGCAGGGTCAACTGGGCTGGGTGTGCCATTGCCGTGTCCGTAGCCGGTGCCAAGGTCAATGCCGGGTGGTCAGTCTGGTTTCATTCTTATTATTGTGTTTTGTAGTGGTTAGTTACAACTGAGTGACTTGCGAGGCCATTTCAGAGGGCAGTTAGGAGTCAACCACATTGTTGACCCCTGGTTCTAGACTTCCCAGCCAGGAGAAACATCCTCCCTGCATTTACCCTATCAAGCCCTGTAAGAATTTTGTATGTTTTAATGAGATCACCTCTCATTCTTCTAAACTCTAGAAAATATAGACCTAGGCAACTCAATCTCTTCTCATGGGACAATCCCCCCATCCCAGGAACCAGTCTGGTGAACCTTTGTTGCTCTCTCTCTGTGGCAATTATATCCTTCCTTTGGTAAGGAGACTAAAACTGTACACAATATGCCAGGTGTGGTCTCACCTGTGCCCCATATAATTGCAGTAAGACACTTATACTCAAATCCTCTTGTAATAAATGTGAGAAGTCGCACAACACCAGGTTATAGTCCAACAGCTTTATTTGAAATCACAAGCTTTCGGAGCGCTGCTCCTTTGTCAGGTGAAGTGGAGAGATGCATATAGGCACAGCATATATAGTCAGAGACACTGCCAGATGATTACAGGTAATCGTTCTAACTGCCCTTTATCACACCTCGGCAGAGAGATAATCACAGCAATCAAAGGTGTGAATGGTGTCCAAACAGGTCAGTCAGGAAAACATTACATCAAAGAACAATGAGGTGGGGTCACAAGGGGTCAAATGTTGCAGATGCTGGGGTCGGTATGAAAAACAAAAAAAAACAATTTTTTTTTTTTTGCTCGAAATCACAGCAGGTCCTGCCGCATCTGTGTAGAGAGAACAAGCCAACGACAACTCGAGTCTGGATGACTCTACATCAGGTGGGGTTACATGCAGCATGACATGAACCCAAGGTCCCGGTTGAGGCCGTCCTCATGGGTGCGGAACTTGGCTATCAGTTTCTGCTCAACGATTTTGCATTGTCGTGTGCCTTGAAGGCCGCCTTGGAGAATGCTTACCCGAAGATCGGAGGCTGAATGTCCTTGACTGCTGAAGTGTTCCTCGACTGGGAGGGAACACTCCTGCCTGGCGATTGTTGTGCGGTGTCCGTTCATCCGTTGTCGCAGTGTCTGCATGGTCTCGCCGATGTACCATGCTCCGGGGCATCCTTTCCTGCAATGTATGAGGTAGACAATGTTGGCCGAGTCACATGAGTATGCACCATGTACCTGGTGTGATGATGGTATCTGTGTTGATGATCTGCCATGTCTTGCAGAGGTTGCCGTGGCAGGGTTGTGTGGTGTCATGGTTGCTGTTCTCCTGAAAGCTGGGTAATTTGCTGCGAACGATGGTCTGTTTGAGGTTAGGCGGCTGTTTGAAGGCGAGTAGTGGAGGCGTGGGGATGGCCTTAGCGAGGTGTTCATCGTCATCGATGACATGTTGAAGGTTGCGAAGAACATGGCGTAGTTTCTCCGCTCCGGGGAAGTACTGGACGACGAAGGGTACTCTGTTGGTTGTGTCCCGTGTTTGTCTTCTGAGGAGGTCTATGCGATTTTTCGCTGTGGCCTGTCGGAACTGTCGATCGACGAGTCGAGCATCATATCCCGTTCTTACAAGGGCATCTTTCAGCATCTGTAGGTGTCCATCGCGTTCCTCATCGTCTGAGCAGATCCTGTGTATTCGTAGGGCTTGTCCATAGGGGATGGCTTCTTTAACGTGGTTAGGGTGGAAGCTGGAGAAGTGGAGCATTGTGAGGATGTCCGTGGGCTTGCGGTAGAGTGAAGTGCTGAGGTGTCCATCTTTGATGGAGATTCGTGTGTCCAAGAATGAAACCGATTCTGAGGAGTAGTCCATGGTGAGTTTGATGGTGGGATGGAACTTGTTGATGTTATCGTGTAGTCTTTTCAGTGATTCTTCACCGTGGGTCCATAGGAAGAAAATGTCGTCGATGTATCTGGTGTATAGCGTTGGTTGGAGGTCCTGTGCAGTGAAGAAGTCTTGCTTGAACTTGTGCATGAAGATGTTGGCGTATTGGGGTGCGAATTTGGTCCCCATGGCTGTTCCGTGTGTTTGGGTAAAGAACTGGTTGTCGAAGGTGAAGACATTGTGGTCAAGGATGAAGCGGATGAGTTGTAGGATGGCGTCTGGAGATTGGCTGTTGTTGGTGTTGAGTACTGAGGCTGTCGCAGTGATGCCGTCGTCGTGGGGGATACTGGTGTAGAGTGCCGAGATGTCCATCGTGGTGAGAAGTGTTCCTGGTTCAACTGGTCCGTGGGTGCTGAGTTTCTGTAAGAAGTCTGTAGTGTCGCGACAGAAGCTGGGGGCTCCCTGTACGATGGGTTTCAGGATGCCCTCGACGTATCCAGAGAGGTTCTCACACAGGGTTCCGTTGCCTGATACGATAGGACGTCCAGGTGTGGTGGCTTTGTGTATCTTTGGGAGGCAGTAGAAGTCTCCCACGTGGGGAGTACGTGGGATGAGAGCACGTAGGATGCTTTGAAGGTCTGGATCGAAGGTCTTGATCAATCTGTTGAGTTGGCGGGTGTGTTCTTTGGTCGGATCTGTGGGTAACTGTCTGTCGTGTTCCTGGTTGTCCAGTTGTCGGTATGCTTCTTTGCAATAGTCCATTCTGTTCTGTATGACTATGGCTCCTCCTTTGTCCGCTGGTTTGATGACGATGTTGCGGTTGGTCTTGAGAGCGTGGATGGTGTTGTGTTGTGCTCGGGTGACATTCTGGACTGTCTTGTGAGTGCGGCTGATGAATCTAGCGTTGATGCATCCCCTGACAGCTTGAGCATACATGTCAAGCTTAGGGCAGCGACCCTCCGGAGTGGTCCAATTTGACTCTTTCTTCTTCGGTTGCTGCACCGCGGATCATTGATTGTCTCATTGGGTTCGCTGCTGACATCTCGGGATTTGTGGAAGAATTCCCGGAGCCTCATTCTCCTGATGAATTCCTCTGTGTCTGCCGCGAGACCGATGGGGTTCATATATGCTGTGCCTATATGCATCTCTCCACTTCACCTGATGAAGGAGCAGTGCTCTGAAAGCTTGTGATTTCAAATAAAGCTGTTGGACTATAACCTGGTGTTGTGCGACTTCTCACATTTGTCCACCCCAGTCCAACACCTGCATCTCCACATCATGACCTCGTAATAATGGCCAACATACCCATTTGCTTTCCTAATTGCTTGCTGTACCTGCATGTTAACTTTCAGTGATTCATGTACAAGGACACCCATGCCCCTCTGAACACCAACATTTCCCAATCTCTGACCATTTAAAAAATACTCTGCTTTTCTAATTTTCCTACCAAAGTGGATAACTTCACATTTTTCCACATTATATTAGCATATTCACCATCATTACTCCTCTGAAAGTGACAGCAACTTCTGGAATCAGCGCATGCACAGATGAACACGAAAAACCAAAAGTTGCTGTCAGTCATTCCCTGCTCCTCCACAGGCACTGTGGAACTCCCCAGAGCCGGCAATCAATTCTAATCGCAGTTCTTGGTGAAAACTTCCCCTATTACACTTGAAAATTGCTGTTAAACCCTCCTTCCCCAAAAAAGTTAAACCTTGTTGACAGAGGTGTAACTGGGTTTTTAACAGCATTTTGACTGCTAAACAACCAGACTGGCCCTGAAAAACTAATTTTATGTTTGTGGAATGTCAAATGTTTCTATTAATATCATTAAGAATTACATGGTTATTAATATAATTTTTTTAATAGTTTTTTATGAAATTTCAGCTTCTACCTTAATCCTATGTGTATGTCCAAATCTTTATTTTGTTGTCTCTAAAATGTATAAGAAGTAAATTATAATCTGTGCATTTTACTTCCTGGTTTGCTGCCTGTGAGAATTCTGAAATGTGATTGGCTGCTTAGCCTGCTGGATGACATCACTGTTGCTGGACACTGGAGATTTCACTTGATTTGTCACCAGATTGAAACAAAGGTTGGGAGAGATGAAATTCATGCCACAGAGATCGCTAGATCTTTGTGAGCAGCTTTTTTCGTAGTTAACAGCGAGCACCGTCGCTTCACCACTGACTGCAAATTCCAGGCCATAGTATACTAGCAGACTTCCCACAATAAGCCCTACACAAATACAGCTGAGAAGAGAACTGACAAGTTGGAAGTACTTGGGTGGGAACAACTCAGAGCTGCTCTTTGTACTTTATAACATGTCCTAAATAATTACCACAACTGGTTTTTAAAATTTGTTTACTCAAAAATCTATAAACTATAAACTGCTATCCATTATTCAAGTTTGAAACAAAGTTCTGAATAAAATAAAACCTACTCTCGAGACAGAGCTGTTCCTCGTATTAAATGCAGAAATAGAAGAGTAGATTTTCCAGATTCACACCCTCAGCATGAACCTTCTTAACAACAGCAACAACTTGAATTTATATAGTGCCATAAAAGGAGTAAAACATCCCAAGGCGCTTCACAGGAGTGATTATCAAACAAAATTTGACACCGAGCCAACTTGGACAAATAGCTTGGTCAAAAAGATAGATTTTAAGGAGTATCTTAAAGGAGGAGCCACATGTAGAGAGGCAGAAAGTTTTATGGAGGGAATTCCAGAGCTTAGGACTTAGGCAGCTGCCATATTCCTCCCTCTGCTATTTTAATGGAGGCATTTATTTAAAAAAGATTAGCACCCCTGCCAAAATAAACAATTGCCAAGTGCTGAATTTGCGGTACTTACGAGATCTATGAATCTGCAGTAAGATTAACTTAGGCTTTGAAATTGATAAGGTTTCAGAGCATCCAATATTTATATCCTCTGAAATCAAACCCAAAATTCAAATTTTAAAGTTGTGGTGTCAGCATAGAATTGGAAAATGGCATTGGTTGTTACCCACAACCTGACTGGAGGGCTTATAATTAATGATATATTAAAAACGGACAACTGGTCTGGATGTGAGAAAATCAACTTTTATTACACTAAAGAAAACTACACCATACGATTTTAGTAATCACTGTACAATTGCTTAAATGGGGGAAGACAGAGGGCAAAAATGAGGGATAAATGGCTACAATGTTAATTAAACAATCTTAGCAATTTCACTTAAATTACCACCCCCTTTAATGCCTTACTAGGTTGCTTTGCTGAGGAGTCAGAAACCTGTTCACCTGTGGTCCAAGGAAGTAAGAGAGAGAAATAGATTCTCAGGAGCTATCTTTATATACTAAAGAAACTATACCACACGAACACATTAATTACAGTAAATTACTTAACAGGGGAGGACAGACGGCAAAAATGAGGGATAAATGGCTACAATGTAAGTCTTACAATCTTAGCAATTTCGCCTAAATTACCACCCTCTAACTCCTTACTAGGTTGCCTTGCTGAGGAGTCAGAAACCTGCTCACCTGGGGTCCAAGGAAGTAAGAGAGAGAGATAGCTTCTCAGGAGCTATCTTTATATCCTGCCAACTCCTGCTGTTTGGTGCTGAAAGGGTCTGTGTGCAAATTTGTGTCCAAAAGTTCAAATACACAAGAGAAAGACCCTGATTGGCTGACTCAGATGGGCTTGGAGTGGTTTGAATGTGCCTGCATTCTGGGGCCGAAATGTTCCCGTCCACATCCGGAGTTTCCTGGGCTGAACAAAAGGGAGTAATGGGTGATTCAAAAACCCATCGATTCCTTATCAAAGTCCTTTCTGTAGTTTTGATGTGTCCCATTATGTGTAAGTGGTGTTGAATGGGGTTGGATTTCTGTGTAAACAGAAGCCCTTTGTCCTGCAGTCAGTCTCAAGTGGTTTAATCCCTTATGTCAACATCCTGCAGCTTCTTATCAACAAACATTGCCTCTGTAGAGAAGGGAAACTCCCTGGTTTGATTGACAGGTCTGACTGCCACTGCTTGATCCTCCCACTTACACAGACACTTCGAGCTGCTTCTCTTGTCCCTTTTGGCCATGCTTTCCTAACGGCCATTTTCAGACCCCTCTGCAATTTACACAGTTCGAAACTCAGAGGTACCTTTTTAATCTTAAAGTCTTTATGTTGTCCAAGAGTTCTGGGTATGCTTTTAAAACATTGTCCAACCCAGAGACAATTCAAATCACACAATTCTTCGTCCACGATGTGGACCAATATTTTCCGATCTTATGGGATTTTTGCGAACCCCTACAGCCCGGGATTCCCAGATGTCGGTGGGGATGTTACACTTTTTCAAGGAGGCTTTGAGGGTGTCCTTGAAGCATTTCCTCTGCCCACCTGGGGCTCTCTTGCCATGCCAAAGCTCCGAGTAGAGCGCTTGTTTTGGGAGTCTCGTATCGGGCATGCGGACAATGTGACCCGTCCATCGGAGCTGATTGAGCGTGGTCAGAGCTTCGATGCTGGGGATGTTGGCCTGAGCAAGAACACTGATGTTGGTGCGCCTATCCTGCCAATGGATTTGCAGCATCTTGCGGAGGCAGTGTTGGTGGTACCTCTCCAGTGCTTTGAGGTGCCTGCTGTACATGGTCCATGTCTCTGAGGCATACAGCAGCGCAGGTATCACTGCTGCCCTGTAGACCATGAGCTTAGTGATCTTCAAACACTCTCTTCCTCAGGTGACCGAAGGCTGCACTGGCACACTGAAGGCGGTGTTGGACTTCGTTATCGACGTCTGCCCTTGTTGACAGTAGGCTCCCGAGGTATGGAATGTGGTCCATGTGGTCCAAGGCCTTGTCGTGGATTTTGATAATCAGGGGGCAGCACTGTGTGCCGGGGGCAGGTTGGTAGAGGACCTTTGTCTTACGGATGTTTAGTGTAAGGCCCATGCTCTCGTATGCTTCGGTGAAGGTGTTTATGATGGTTTGGAGTTCGACCTCCGAGTGAGCGCAGACGCAAGCATCGTCTGCATACTGTAATTCAATGACAGAGGATGGGACAACCTTGGATCTGGACTGGAGGCGATGGAGGTTGAACAGTTTCCCGTTTGTCCTGTAAATTAGCACCACTCCAGTGGGGAGCTTACTGAGGGTGAGATGAAGCATTGCAGCAAGGAAGATTGAGAAGAGTGCTGGTGCGATGACACAGCCTTGCTTGACCCCGGTTCGTACGTGAATTGGGTCTGTGGTGGAACCGTTGGTCAGGATCACGGCTTGAATGTCATCGTGAAGCAGGCGGAGGGTAGTGACAAACTTTTGAGGGCAGCCGAATTTGAGGAGGACACTCCATAATCCCTCATGGTTGACAGTGTCGAAGACCTTTGTGAGATCAAAGAAGGCCATGTACAGTGGTTGGTGCTGTTCCCTGCATTTCTCTTGTAATTGACGTGCAGTGAAGATCATGTCCATTGTGCCCCTTAGTGGGCGGAATCCACATTGCGACTCTGGGAGGAGCTCTTTGGCCACTGGGAGAAGGAAATTGAGGAGGATTCTTGCGATGACTTTCCCTGTGGCAGATAGCAGGGAAACTCCTCTGTAATTACCGCAATCGGACTTGTCACCTTTCTTGAAGATGGTCACAATTACGGCATCTCTGAGATCCCCTGGCATGCTCTCCTCCTTCCAGATAAGAGAAATAAGTTCATGAATTCACGCCAGTAGTGCTTCTCCGCCATGCTTTAGTGCCTCGGCGGGGATTCCATCTGCTCCTTAGGCCTTGTTGTTCTTCAGTTGTCGGATGGCCTTTTCAACCTCATGCCGGGCAGGGGTTGTGCTGAGATGGTGGCGGGTAGTATGCTGTGGGATGAAGTTGAGGACACTCGTGTCGAAGACAGAGTCGTGGTTAAGGAGATCTTCGAAGTGCTCCATCCAGCGGGCACTGACTGCTTCCCTGCCCTTGATGAGTACCTCTCCGTTTTTGGCCCACAGTGGGGCAGGGCCTTGGGTGCTTGGGCCGTAGATCATCTTGACTGTGCTAAAGAATGCATGCACGTCGTGGTTGTCGGCTAGCTGCTGGATCTCCTGCACTTTCTCCACCCACCATCTGTTTTTTAGGTCGAGAGTTTTTTGTTGGACCACGGCCTTCAGGCTTCTGTAGAGCTGCTTTCTTGCTCTCGAGTTCTGTTGCTGTTTCCAGATCAGAACTGCCTTGCGCTTGCAACTTATTAGCTCCTGGATCTTCTGGTCATTCTCGTCGAACCAGTCTTGGTGTTTCCTGGTTGAATGACCGAGCGTCTCTTCACAGGTGTTGATTATGGAGGCCTTGAGTGCAGTCCAGACGCTGTGGGCACTCTGTGTTTCTGCACCACTGGGAGTCATCAGGTTGTTTGTGGGGTGCAGGCTGAATAGGGCTTTCTTAGCGGGGTCTTTGAGTGCTCCAGCGTTAATTTTCCTGTGGCATTGTTTCTGTTGCCGCCGCTGTTTTGGGGCTACATTGACGGAGCGGATTAGGCGGTGGTCTGTCTAGCAGTCATCAGCTCCTGTCATGGCATGGGTGATGCGGACGTCCTTGCGGTCCCTCACTCGGACGATGACGTAGTCCAGCAGATGCCAGTGCTGGGAACGAGGGTGCTGCCATGAAGCCTTGTACTTGTCTCTCTGATGGAACAAGGTGTTGGTTATAACGAGGCCATGTTCTAAGCATTTCGACAGGAGGTGGGTACCGTTGGAGTTGGCTTTCCCTACCCCCTCTCTGCCGATCACACCTCCCCAGAGGTCTGTGTCCTTTCCACCTCTGGCGTTGAAGTCGCCAAGGACGATCAGCTTGTCGCCCGTTGGGACTCGGGACAGGGATTGTTCGAGGCTGGAGTAGAATTCCTCTTTGGTCTCGTCTGTGGCTTCCAGTGTTGGGGCGTACGCACCGATGACCGTAGCGCACTGGTTTTGGGCTAGGGTGAGTCGAAGAGTCATGAGGCGCTCGTTTATACCACTAGGGGAGTCTCTGAGATGCCCGACCAGTTCATTTTTTATGGCGAAGCCTACCCCATGGAGGCGGCGTTCTTCTTCAGGTTTGCCTTTCCAGAAGAAGGTGTAACCACCGCCTAGCTCCTTGAGCTGGCCTTCCCCTGCCCGCCGAGTCTCACTTTTTTTTTATTCATTGATGGATGTGGGCGTCGCTGGCTAGGCCTGCATTTAGTGCCCATCCCTAATTGCCCTTGAGAAGATGGTGGTGAGCCACCTTCTTGAACTGCTACAGTCAATATGGTGTAGGTACACCCACAATGCTGTTAGGAAGGGAGTTCCAGGATTTTGGCCCAGCGACAGTGAAGGAACGGCGATACAGGTCCAAGTCAGGATGGTGTGTGGCTTGGAGGGGAACTTATAGGTGGTGATGTTCCCCTCCAAGTGTAGTGTAGTGGTTATGTTACTGGACTAGTCAAAAGACTGGACGAATAATTCAGCATAAAACCTGAGTTCAAATCTCACTTTGAGAATTATGAATTCAGTTGAAAAAATGATAATCTGGTATATCTGTATATAAATGAAGCTGTCATAAAAACCCAGCCAGTTCATTAATGCCCGTTAGGGAAGGAAAGCTGCTGTTCTTACCCAGTCTGTTCTATATGTGACTCCAGTTCCACACCAACGTGGTTGAATCTTACATGTGCCCTGAAGTGGCCACTCAGTTGTATCAAATTAGGGCAACATTTATGGACAATCAATGCCATCCTTGCCAATGACACTCACATCCTGAGGATGAATATTAAAAAAACTCCCCTTCTGCTTTATAGAAACCAGAAATTATACAGTGTTTCCAAGTGAAGCATTAGACTTGTTCGTCCATATAGAGACTGTTTTAACAAATATGTTGGAGTGATTCAGCAAACCTGACTCCCCTCACTGATAATATAAAAAACAGTTTTGGGAAACTTATGGCAAACAAGATAGAAAGAGCTAAATGCAATTTATTGTAATAAAAGTAAGTGCAATATGATTAATAACTATACTTGTTAGGTACATTGTCAAGTACATTGCTAAAGTTTTATCAATTTTTATTAAGTCTAGTGAATATTGGTATTGCTCATAGAGAACAGGAGCTCCATTTTCCAGAGCTTTGCTCCTGAGGAATGCCTCGGGGCAAAGGTCAGAACAAATGAGGCTTAGTCGCAGTGATCCGCATCTCATTCCCTTTTACATTGCCCTGGAATATTCAAGGTGATCCTGGGAGGCCTCAAGTATGACAGACATGTCTCAAGTATCTAGATACATTAAACAATTTCATGTGGCAATACACACTATGGCCGGGAAATTGGACCTGTTTGCGCCAACCGTTAAGGCCGATTTGGAAGAAAAAATGGCAGCCACCTCACTTCCATCCATTTCTGGCGTGGAACATGGCCGCCGGCATCTTGGGCAGGCCGGCAGCGCTGCCGTTGCCTGTGCTCACTTCAGATATTTAGATGAACCAGATCATGACGTCAATTGGCGTGCAACTCTGGATTTATGCACAATCTGCTATTTTGGACGTCACCACTCCTTTTAACGAACTCTCCAAAGCACGCACAGCAGAACATGCATGCAACCGTGCAGCGGACCCCCTACCAGCACTTCTTAAAGGGACACATGCAACTTTCAGGTAAGTTTAGAATGTTGTTTTTGGACTGGTTTCTTTACATTTTATTGGAGTAGTGGCTTGCTGTAATATATTTAAGAAGTTGTTAAAGTGTGAAGGGAGTGCAGGGAGTACTGCTGGATGCTTGCAAGGTTTTGGCTCTTAAAGGAAGGCCTCTGAGAACACCGCTTGCTCCCAGTCCTGGGGGTTCTAGTCGCAGTCCCCCTTGGGCTACAGCATGACATGGAGATGGAGCAGAGGCAGCAAAGAGGACAAGCTGCTCACAGAGAGAGGAGGAGGAGGAAAAGGAGGAGGAGAAAGAGGAAGAAGCAGAAGAGAAGGAAGCGGAAGGAAGGAGGCAACTCAGAAAGTTCCTTTCTGCCCAGGATATACGGGATTGAATCATCCGCCTGCGGTCCCAGTGACCACAACCTCAATTCCCCTTTTAACTTTTGTCCCACACCTTACCTTCCCTCTGTTAGTGACCATCACAGCGTCCTCTTGGCCACAATGCTGACTTTCCAATCCAACCTTATCCATATATGCATCCACTATTACATCAAAAAATCAACTAATCACACTTGTGCATTCCCTTAGTAAGTGTCTTGCATGTGCCTTTGCCTATCCTAATGCTCGTATGCAGTGCTACCCCAGTGGCTGCCGCATGCCTGGTGGAAGGCTACTAACTTTCAGTGGGTCACTGCAGATGGCCTCGCAGGACGATCTCGAAGAGCTGGTGGCTGGGAGTGTGAAACCGAGTGAAGGTGTTTTTTCCTCTTCACTCTCCTCTCCCTTTCTTGGTCAACCACTAGTTGGGCAGGCTGGATTGCTTGGGGGTCTGAAAGGAGGAAGACACAAGGGTAGGGTTGTTTTGAGGGGAGGGGAGTAAAGCAAGAGGTACATGCTTACATCATGTGCTGCTTGTAAATCAGAAGAGATTGTGGGATGAGGGGGAAGTGGGATGTGAGAAGGAGGATAACATATGAGGATAGCAGCATCTTGTTTGCTTTCAGCCCCACTGCTGGCCAAGGGCTCAGCCATGCCCCTGCCAAGAATGGCCAGCATTGTCTCCTCCAAGGGGCTGAGGTGAAGCTAGGAATGGGAGGTGTGCCTGTGCCTCGTGTTTCGTAGAGATTGTTGGTGGCTGAGTGATGGGGAGGGAGGGGTGTGTGAGGCTAGTGGTGTAGTTGGTAGGAGACAACTTCTGAAGATGCATTCACTGATCTTGACCACTGGTCTGAGGTCACTGGAACCAGGTTCTTGGTGCGACACTGCTGGCAGTGACCACCTCACCGATCTAGTCCCACATCCTTCTTTCTGGAGGGTCTCCTGGCCCCCTGTGGATAAAGGACCTCTCTTCCAGTGTTGACCCCCTGCACAAAGTTCAAGTGCTGCTTCCAAGACCCTGGGTGCCCTTTCCCAGGCCTGTTTGGGTTAGTGCTGAAGCACTTTTTAAATTTTTGATCAGCAGAAGGCAGCTCACCTTTAAAGGTGTATAGTAACTTTCAGAGGAGCAGGTTAACTTTAGGTAAGGCTAGCCTCGCTCAAACCTCAGGAACTTCAGCCCCTTGCTGAGCGCACAGCCTGTCAGCAGCGCGTTCAGCACTAGGCTGTGTGCTGCAATCATTATAATTAGTTGGCGTGTTGCCTGCACTCTTTGAACGGGTGCGGACATATCTCGCATCACGGCGCCTGTGTCAGCTTTTTAGTGGTATCCAATTTCTAGGGCTGTAAGTCAAAGAATATGGGCTCTCTTACCATTCGCGACTGTCTTTGAGTTGCTGTTTCTCTGTTTGCCTTTCTGCTTTTGTCTGCCTCTTTCTCTACTTTTCTGCTTCTCTCTCCCTAACTGTATTTTGCTTTATTCTGCCCTCCTGCTTCTATCTGTCTCTTTTGCTTTTCTTTTTTCCTGTTGAGTGGCAGTGATTGGTAACATGGCATGGTGTGGTGGGAAAAGTAGCCACCAAAGGCTGCAGGCTGCATTTGGCGTTGGGTTGGAAGAAAAATACGGCCTTCAGCAGCTTGCTTCACATTGCTTTCCCTTATTACTCATGCTTCTCCCTAACCCTTCATTCTTATTGCCTTCTCTTTGAACTACCCACTCAAACTCTGTTTTCCACCCCTCCCCTTACTCTGCTGACACTCACTTCACCTTTAGCCCTCTAACCACTGACCCCCACTCTTGATTGCTTCCCCTAAAACAGATGGTGAGAGGCTTTGTCTCGACTTCCTATCTTTATTTCCTATCTGTTTCCCTCAGAGGTGCTGTTCACTTTCAAAATCCAATATACTTGATTTTGTTTTAAAAGAATGAAATTAGTATGAGAAAAGACACTCTACTTTTCTCTCTCTCTCTCTCTCTCTCATTGGTACTTGCAATTTGTATCAGTTTGACAGGTGTATAAAAAAATTGCATTTACTTTTTCTACTTGTGAGTAAAGCACTGGTGAATAATTATTTGGCTTCCGAAGAACAGGAAAAACATACAAAAAAGGGGACATGCAATTAAGACATTTACAATGTGAACTTTCATGGGAGATTAGGTAATGACTAGTGTAGGAATTAATTAGGGGGTACTGGGGTTATTGCCTCTGACTAGTCAGAAGTAACTGAGCTGCTCCAGAGCTCTGTGCAGTTTTGATTCGCTCCCCTTTCCTGGTTCTGACTGCAGGACTTATTCAGCAGCGATGTAGACAAAATGAGACTCGTGGTTGGGTGCAAAGAAGACCAGTATTTATTGAAACAAAAAGAAATAACTTGAAAATAATCAATACAACACACCTATGCTTAATACAGCACTTATACTTAACACAATACACTTTTGTCTACTACAGCACTCTTTTGCTTAGTACAACACTCTTTTACTTAAATACAGCACTTTTAGTCTACTACAGCACTCTTTTGCTTAGTACAACACTCTTACTTGATAGGGGAGGAGAAAACGGACACAATGAGGGAAAATTGGCTAAAATTACAATTTAACAAAATTCCCCTTAATTCCCACCCCTAAATACCTATCTAAGCTGCCTTGTAATGGGTTAGAAAATCTATGCTCACCAGAGAACGCCTGCTCCGTGCCCTTGTGGTCTTAGATTATTCACCTGTAAGATTCGAAATTTTCAGCAATAATCACGCAAGAAAACAGGATAAAATAAGACAGTTTATTGACCAAAGTAAGCTTGCACAGAAAAACCTTTGATAAAAGGGCATACAATATGGCCGCCAGGCCTCGTGATCAGTTTCTGGACCATTTGATTTCTGTTACTGCAAGCCAGACAGGCTTGTGGATTGAAAACAGTAAGCCCGCAAAAGCCAGTATCGGGAAACCGAAACTCAGGGAAACAGCATACATATTCAATGGATTCTAAGTACAGGACGGTTTCAGGCAAACAGGATGGGGCCCATCAAGATATGGGCAGACAATGCATAAACACTTATACCCATTTAATGTACAAAGGAGAAACCGTTTAACAGCCATCAAGGGAAATCTCCAGACCGATCAATATGCGAATCGAGTCACGGTGACAGTGTAAAAGACATTAAAAGACATTATCGGCCAGGAAGGCCAGTTAAGTTATCACCGGCTCCCGTTACAAGACAAAGCGCCCCTGCAGAGATTTCTGCCCGCCAAAATTAATACAAAGACAGGACTATGATTTGGCGGGAGATAAGACTGTCCCAAAAGGGTATAACTATGGATTGAAAGTCCATCAAAGTTACGGTTACACAGATCCAGGATCAAGTTCACGTTTCACTTCTTCGGAATTCGACCAAGACGTTTCTTCTTTTCGAGGACGCTTCGGACGGACTTTTCAGTGCAAGGCAGCACTTCGATTTCGGGACACGATCGGTGTTCAGCCAGACAAGGCTCGGCCACGACGGGAAGACGACGAGGGTGGCCCGGGTGCTGTTGTCGGGAGATCATCGACGACCCAGGCCGAAGGAGAAGACACCCTCGGGAAAAAACCGACGATCCAGGTCAGATAAAAAGGACATTCCGAGCCTAGCCAGGCAAGGCTTCGACACGTGCATCCATTCCTTCAACATCACATTGGTGGAAAGGATTGCTCCATGAACCCAAATCCACAATCGTGGATCTCAACCTTGACGAGCGCTCATCGAGGCTGTGTCTACCCCGCCGCCTCGAGAGAGAGAGAGAGAGAGAGAGAGAGAGAGAGAGAGAATATCGACTGCGCCAGAAGTTTCCAGGTCCACGTGACGACGGAAAGCTGTGCTAAAAGATTGCGAACCCCTTTTTGCGATTCTGATAGTGTTGAGCATGATCCCGAGTTCCTCAAATCGAAACTTAGTTTAGGTATTTAGGGGAGGGAGTAAGGTTAAATCGTAATGTGTTTCCCCTTTTACGACGTGCCGTGTGTTCCCCATTTCCATAGAGTCAAGTTCATAAATTTGTGCATGATTGTAGTTACTTTAATCTGTGCCTATGACATGTATTTTGTAATGCTTCAAACTGTTTAAAAATAAAAGCATCCATTTCGTGCTATTCAACCTGGTCTATTGAGTCCTTTCTCTGCACTACAGTTCTCTGCATCTAAGTCCAAGGTCTAGAACCATAGGGGAGAGTGGGTCGAACCACTCAAGGGTAATTATTGCACAAAGCCTGGCAGGAGACCAGAACAAGCAAGAGAAACCCCCTACAGAAATGGCGACCGCGGCAGGACCTTGGCAGCAGGAAAGTAGTGTGTTAGATCCAGGTCTGAATAAACGAAATGTGATGGATGAAAGAATAGCAGATTATGTTTTTGGAAAAGTCAACCTCACAAAACAATGGATATCTGACCTATTAAGGGATAGGCGCCCGCTAGACGCAGCCATCAAGTGGACAGAGGGTAAAGAGCATAAGAAATCTGTAGAAAAGGCGGTCTGGCTGATGTGCTACAAGAAGCAAGTCCAGCTTTTGGACCAAGTCGTTGCAGCACAAACAGCCCAGATCAAAGGGTTGCTTACAGACGTAGAGGAAAAGGTTGCGGGAGGTCAAAAACTGATTGAATCGCTTAACGCGCTGAATCAGGAACGCCACTCCACAATTCGCTGCCACGAAACCCGGGTAGAGTATTTAAAATGTCAGGTCATTGAAGCCAAGGCCTGTGAAGGTAGAATGAGAGAGAGGTGTTTCCGTCTAGCTAAGCAAATAGAGACCCAAGAGGAAAACTTCTGGGAGCCAGGGCAGCATATAAGATGGCCATGGAGGATAGATCTGAGAGCACCGACCACAGCGCTTGCCGCCGGGAGCAAGAGGACCTGAGAACGGCCCTAGCCAAGGCAAACGGGTTGGTGTGTCTCATAAACCCACCAGCGAGCCAGCTATTGCTAGCCAAGGAATCCAAAAGACCGATTCCACAAGAGATAGTTCAGGAACCAACCCCCGAACCCTCTGCGCCTCCTGCTTATGATGAGTCTTGGACTCCGGGGAAGGAAACGGAGATGGTAGATGAAGAGATTCTTGAGGTAGAGCAACACCAGATAGTAGAGTCCGGGCCGGCGCCGATGTGTCCAACTCGACACCGGAGGCTCGGTCCGAATGAAGACAATGGCGAGGACGGACCCCTTGTGAATCAGATCATAATGCCCCACAGCGCACAACAGCTGAGGGCAATGATAAGTCACATCCCAAAACTCTCCGAGTCAGGAGATCCCTCTGTCCATTTTAGGGACGTGGAGCAGACCGCAGCAGTTAATGACTGCGACAGGGTTGAACAGTCTATGATGCTGCTGTTCTCCCTGGACAGCTCGCTCCTCCAGTGTCTCCCTGACGAGAGCAAGAGAGGGCACAGGGAATATGAATTGTTACGGGACGAGATCCTGGAGATTATAGGAGAGGGTGACGGAACTCCGTTCCTCCGTTTAGAAAAGACAGTGCAGCTAGAGGGAGAACCCCCACGGGTTTTCGCCGGAAGGTTGTGGCCCGTGTATCGGCGCAGCTGCCCGGGAGGACCGGAACGGAACGCGCTAAATGAAGAACAAAGGGCTCATTGGCTCCGGTGCCTGGTAGCAGGTTGCTTGCCAATAGTGAGGGAGCAGGCCAAAGCATGGTTTGACCCCACTAACGCCCGCTCCACGGAGGAACTAGTACTTGATCAGCTCACGATCAGTTACAGGAACAACAAGGGTAGGAAAACGCCTGTTTTAAAAGGAAAGGTACATGAGGCAAGGCCCGCGGCTTCTGCTAAAAAGGAATGGCATCAGGAGGGGAATCGCCCTCCCCAAGCCAACAGCAGTTGTTACGGGTGTGGGAAGGAGGGTCATTGGCACAAGGACTGTAGAAATCCATGGAAGGATAAGAGAGAGAGAATGTTCGCCGCAGCCCAAGCCCGAGCCCAAGCCCAGACCGTTGCCCCAGCACCAGCCCAGAACCCAACCGTAGCCCCTGCCCCAACAACAGGAGGTGGTGCGGTTGTGGATCCCGCTACGATGGAGTCAATCTTGGAGACTATGCGGTCTCTGATGACCTCGCAGGGGAAGGTAGCGGTTGCCAACAGCCCTATCGCTCCCGAGACCCCAACCGAAGCACCTAAATGACTGATGCCTGCGCAGCCCGTCTACTTGTGTCCGCTCCGCTATGACGCCTGGAGAAGACCTGTGGTGGAAATGGAGGTGGAAAGGGAAAAGGGTAGTTACCTGTTGGATACGGGAGCTTCGTGTACCGTGATCCACACAGCTAGACCTTTTGCCTCACCTCTGTCCACCCAGGCTCCATTCTTAGTAGCGGGTTTCGCAGGCAGAGAACAGGCTGGCGCGTACTCCATCCCGCTCTCCATTCATTTGGGAGCACTCCACACCACATGGACGTGTATCCTATTGAAGTGGAGTGAGGGGGGTGGAAAAGGCATCCTCGGGGCTGATTTCTTGGTGGAACACGGGATCCTCGTGGACCTGAGAAATCACTGTCTCTGGGGAGCCGAGAGCGGTTTAGGTAAGGTAGTCGTAATCCCAGGGAGGGAAGAAAAGGGGGCCCTGTGCACCATGAAGCCGTCAGGAGGTTACGATCTCGAGCTCATGGTAGCGAACGTCCCAACGGACTTGCAGGCGTGTGTGTCGGAAAATCTGACCGCGTTTGCCACCCACAAGCACGACTGTGGGAGAGTCACTGGGTTTGAAGTCAGTGTAGACGGGGACCCCATGATCCGACCCCAAAAGCAGTATAATTTCCCCAAGGAGGCAGAACCCGACATGGAGACCGCAATATCTTCATTGGTGCAGCAGGGCGTATTGAGACCAATAGCCACTCACGTGAACTCCCCCTTATGGCCGGTAAAGAAGCCGGACAATTCGTGGAGAGCCACGGTGGACTACAGAGTCCTCAATAGTAACATCCCAGCCTGCGCACCCACGGTAGCAGCAGTTGCAGACCTAATAGGGAGTATTCCAGCATCGGCGACCACGTTCACGGTGCTGGACATCTCGAACGGTTTCTGGTCCATTCGGCTGCGGTGGGAGGATCAGTACAAGTTTGCCTTTACTTTCAAAGGGCAACAGTACACTTGGAACTGCTTGCCACAGGGTTTTCACAACAGCCCCAGCATTTTCCATCAATGCATGGCGGGGAGTTTAAAAGAGTTTAGCCAGCCCAACCAGATAGTACAGTATGTGGATGACCTACTCCTGTTCACGGACACAAGGGTGGAGCACGGCCCACTATTAGCCGAATTATTGGAACTGTTAGAAAGGAAGGGTTTCAAAGTAAACCCAAAGAAAGCACAGATCGGCCAGCAGGAAGTCAAATTCCTGGGTCTGGCCATTCGCGCTGGAGAAAGAGCCATAGATAAGGCCAGAAGGGAATCAGTACAAGATCTGCCGATCCCCAACACAGTAACGGGTGTAAGGTCCTTTTTGGGATTGACCGGGTACTGCAGAGATTTCATCGAGGACTATGCTGCCACAGCAGCCCCGCTACTCCGACTCTTACACAAAGGAGTCGAGTGGTCTTGGGATGAGGGGTGCCAGGCAGCATTCGAGAAGTTGAAAAGAGATCTGCAGACCGCGCCAGCCCTAGGGGCCATAGATGGGGGAGAGGAGTTCTTCCTGGAGGTAGCCGCTAGTGGGGACAGCCTGAGCGCCGTGTTGCTCCAGGAGCGGCACGGCAAGCTGAGACCGGTAGTTTATTCCTCCAGGGTGCTCACGGATGTAGAGAGGAGTTTCTCCAATTGCGAACGGCATCTCCTGGCCACGCATTGGGCTGTGAACAGATCAGTGATCTTCACAGGAACCTCTCCCATCACGCTCCTCACCCATCACACCCCCACAAAGATGCTTCTGGATGGAAGGATTAAGGATGGGACCGTAAGCAGCGCTCGGATGGCGCGCTGGACCCTCCTCCTTTCCCAGATCGATCTCAAAGTTAAAGGCCTCTGCGAGCCAAAGCTCGCAGCCAACATGGTATATCCCGGAACAGCCCATCGGTGTTCCGTAGAAGGGGTATGGGAGGTCAACATAGGTTTACGGGCCGGGATACACCCTACAGGCCGCGAAATCTACGTAGACGGTTCTAGCACTGTATCTGCTGGCGAACGACTCACAGGGTGTGGAGTTTATGACCCTGCGGCAAACATTGCCCTGGCAATTAAGCTCCCCAGCACTATGAGCGCACAGCAGGCTGAACTGTCCGCGGTGGCGTACGTGGTTACCCACCCCGAGATTTTCCCAACCCCATACACGATTTGCTCAGACAGCATGTTCACATGCAATTCGTGTACGGAGTACCTCGCCATCTGGTCCCGCCGCGGATATACCTCCGCGGACGGGCGGCCTTTAACAGTTAAGCCCTTGCTGGAAAAGATCCTGGCAGCTGTGGGAGAGGAAGGGGAGGTGTTCATCCATAAGGTGAAGGCTCATTCCACCACAGAACCCCGCAGTCAGGGCAACCAGCAGGCGGATGCGCTAGCCAGGGAGGGTGCCCGCAACGGCATTCTCTGGGACCCCTATGGACCCGGACCCGTGGCGGCGATCCAAGGCAGGGAGGGAATTCCAGGGAACACAGGGGTGACACCGCCCCCAGACCTAAAGACCGTCCAAACCCTGGATACCGCCCTAAAAACAGTCCTAAAAGCCATCACAGAAGGCAAGCAGGTAGAGGGTCCGTACAGTACGGCAGCCCTCTCAGTCAAAGAAGGCATGCTGTTCCGAGAGGAGCAGTGGGTTGTGCCGCAGCAGCACCGGAGGGAATTCCTGCAACTGGCCCACGAGGGTCCAGGGGCGGGACACCCCGGGCCTGAGGTTACCTGGCAGTGGGTAGAGCAGGCGGGATGGTGGCCGGGACTTCGGGACGATGTCCGCGAATTCTGCACAAGCTGTCTTGTGTGCGCTGCAAACAACCCAGACCCCCACAAAAGGAAGGTGCCCATGGGGCACATCAAGAGGGTAGAGGGACCATGGCAGTCGATTCAGGTCGACTACATAGGGCCCCTGCCCGCCGCCCAGGGAGGATATAAGTACTGCCTTGTCCTGGTAGATGTGTTCACCAAATGGGTAGAAGCTTTCCCATGCAGAACAGCTACGGCACTGGGCACTGCTAAGATCTTGATTCGGGAAGTGTTCTCACGGTGGGGACTTCCCCGTTTTGTAGAGTCCGACCAAGGGAGTCAGTTCACCGGTCAAGTAATGCAGAACGCCCTCATGCTCTTGGGCATTGAGGGGAAGTGGCACGTAGCATACAATCCCCAGTCATCCGGGATTGTTGAACGCATGAATCGGACCCTCAAGGAAAAGCTGAGGAAAGAGACAATGGGCTCGCCCCAGAAATGGGCGGAGGTCCTGCCTTTAGTCCTCATGGGGATCCGAGCCAGCCAGTCCAAAAGTACGGGGTATTCCCCGCACGAATTAATGACTGGAAGGACCATGCGAACACCCACCCATGTACTCGCCCCGGTGCTCACTGAGGGCCAGCTCCGAGAGGTGAAGCGAGACAAATTCATCCAAACCCTTTTGGAGCGCCTGAAACAGATTTATGGGCAGGCGGCTGGGAACATGGGAAGACAGCACCAGGGAAATAGACTGTTACTGGAACCTCGTAAGCAACAAGAGTGGGTAGTCGGAGACCAGGTCATGGTCCGAAACTACGCCAGGGTAGGGAGTTTTGAACCATTGTACATGGGGCCTTACAGCATTGTAGACAAGGCCAGCCCCATGGTTTGTGCAGTGAAGGTGCCCCGACGTACCAAATGGTTTCACATTAACCAGTGTAAACTGTTTAAATTGGGTGCACAAGGGCCAACAAAAGGGACCAGGTCTGAGAACAAAAATCCTCAGCCTGTAACAGAGTCACAGACCACACAGGCTGGAACAGTAGCCTGCGTGAAGGGAGGGGCCACCCCATCGGAGTGGGAGGTCTCCCCTCTAATTTGAGATTCGGACGAGGAAGAGCCCGAACAGCTCGACCTCGCCTTAAACCCAACCACGGAGGAGGAAGAGTCAGAGGACGACGATCCCGCCCTCGACTCAAGCTTGGGGGAGGTAGGGAATGGGGGCGGAGACTCACTACCTGTAGGGACAGGTGAGGTGGAGTCGGAAGCCACAAATCCCGGCCCCGGGGGGGCGGAGCCTGAGGGAGCGGAGCTGGAACCTGCAGCTGTGGTGGAACCACAGGCTGTGATGGTGACAGTCCCAACCCCCGGTCCATCAGCCCCGGGAGCCTCACCCAAAGCAGCCCCTCGTAGGTCGACTCGAGCGCCCCAGCCCAGAAAGTTTTGGCCAGATTCTCCCCATTTTTCCCAACCTCGGTTTAGAGCAGTCCCAGAAAGGCATGGTTCCCGTTCAACAGCGACAGGCTGTGGGGGATCAAAGCCGAAGGCCAGTGCAGCCCCACCGCAGGGTGTGGCACGCTGCAGCCCTCACAGGAATTCAGTAGGCCGCCCGGCGGAGGGCGGCGCTGTACATAAGTTAAGTTAGGTAATTATGATGATAGTTTAAGGAATATATATAGTATACGGTGTTAAGGAATGTTAAGAGTACAATTTTGAAGTCTGCCCAGTATGTGTGCTTGTTTGGGAGCGGGGTCCAGGAACCCGCGCGTCCGTTTAATTAGGCCAGCACCTATTGGGAGCCCGGCTACATCATTTTATTGGTTACAGAAACCTGGGATATGATGAAAAAGATTCTCATCGTGTTCGTGGCGATCAGGTGCGGGTGGGCCTACCGAGGCCGCACCAAGGACATCATCATCTTCGGGTGTTCCGGGGACACGGCCCCCATCGCAACGGATGGGACAGGGGAGCGAGAGGTTGAGGAAACCGCCACCTACTTCCACCAGGGGAGGTGGCCAGGTTGGCTGGGGACGAATTCTACGGAATACTCCAGCAATTTCGGTTTTGCCTACCAAGAGACTTCGTTAACGTGCCCTCGGGTGAGGATCCTTGCACCCAGAGTCAGCATTACCGTGGGAAAGAGGATCTGTCTGGTGTGTAATGGGAATGTACCACTAAGGCGATGGTGGTGGCTGCGAAAGCTGGGAATGGACATGAAGAACTCTACGGTCGAGTGGGAGCGACTGGGTAATAATACCCATCGGACTATTACGGGGACTCACGGACAATTACGTGTGTGTTGGGACAAATGGTGAGAACCGGATGAAGGAATATATGTCTGTATGTGGGGTTCAAAACGCGTTTGCCCCAAGGGCATATCCATCTTCTTCCAGAGGCAGTGGCAGGATGAAGGAAAGGGGATGAGATGGGATGTCAGCACTCGAGCGTGCGGAGTCCCATACTCCCCTATTCCGGTAAACGCCACTGAACTCATCACCCGCCCACGCAAGCCCCTGCCCACGCTTCCGGTAGCAAAAGCCCAGAAAGAAGGGTGCCCAACCACCACCAAGGGACCCGGGAACGGTTTAGTATTGGTACCCACCAGTCAGGTGCTGTACCAAGGGGTACACTACGCGGTGGCCTCAGTGATTTTAAACCTCACTGAGGTACGATTGCCGGAGTGGTGTCCCAAAGAAACGGAACAATTATACCAGGTCCTGTTAACCCGAATGTTTAGACAGTTTTACGAGTTTGACTTTGCCGACATCGACAAAGACAAATTATACACCACACCACCAGAAGTTTTGGATCGAGTCGGGAGGCAAAGAAGGGGTACAGTAAATGACATATTCACTGCTTTTAATACCGGGACATCTGTCATCAACGCTCTAGATAACGTGGAGCTGCAGACACAGATCAACGGTTTAAAAGCCCAGTTAAGGAACATACTGACAGACGAAAATAAGGCAGTGGGTTCTGAGTTACATGAGGACCAGGCCATGACACTACACTTTAAGGAAATAATAGCTGAGCTGGAGAAACACGCGAGAACGGTAAATGCGCTCATTAAGGAGGATCGGAATGCGTCCGATCAAGCTGCGCAAAACGAGGCCTGTGTGCTATACGGGGCGTGGTTACTGGGTGAGGGCCGCAGTAATCTTGAGGATTTAAAACAGGGTTTGGTCCCGTCCTGGATCAGCAACAAGCACTTGCAAGCGCTCCACCCTTTTGAGAATGCATTAAGCCCGTGCCAGCTCAGACTAGCTGCAGAAGCGTACCCAGTCCCAGTGGACTGCGAACGTTCGAATCATACTATCATGGGAATAGTGGTAAGAATGCCGGTGTTGGGTCCCACAGCAAAGCCCGCCCCGGTATACAGGGTGGAGAACATTGGAGTCATTCAGGGGGGCGCACACATTCGTTACGCAGTGGTCCCGCCTTACGTCATCAGATGGGAGCGTACGATGACAGGCACCGACCTTTCGGGGTGTCGGAGCCGGGGAGCACACATCATTCTGTGTCCCCAGCACTCGAATGCCTTTTTGAAACCACAGTGCAGGTTCAGAACCGCTAGCGCGAAGCCGATAAATTGCACCATGGAGGCAATGGCAGAGGACCATGTGCCCCCGCAGGTAGCATATATCAGGGGTGGGACATACTGCGTCACCACTGCAGCGCCTCACTACCACTACGGACAACACGAGTGGTGTTCGATCAGTGATAGCAGTTTCTGTTTCAAACCCAGGGCCGAGGTTCAAGTGGCACAACAACGAATTGTCCCCATTCCTGCACCCTCCACCGTTCACCTCACTGTCAAAGAGAATTTCACGGACTTGCAACAATTCGTCGCGCATTTTGGTTATGTCATTCCCCCTCTTCCCGAACACCTCACCAAGATTTTAAAAGCCGTTATAGTTTCACAGAAACATTTTTACACACTGGAGCAGAAGACTTTAGAGATAGGATAAGACATATTGGACATAGTCATCCCACCATGGTGGGACTTGTTCACTAACATAGAGGTCCCGGCCTGGATTAGAATAGCATCCCACATCCTAGTAGTGTGTCAGGTTTTAATTGTGATATTTTTGCTATTCGTGCATTGCAAAAGAGGCAAACGCCTCCAGAGGCACGAGAACACAGGAGAATGGAGAGAACGCTATGTGCGAATGGGGGAAGAAGACACCCCACTTTAAGTTGCTAGTATTGAAGGTTAAGCGTCCCTCCATTTTTAGATTTTGGCCATTTGCGTGTTTTTTGTTTTAAGCATGTGAATATTGTTATGTTATTAGTCGTTCTTAAGTTTTTGGATTAATAAAAGGTGTATGCAGGTGGTGCAAGAGGGTATCAACCCCCTGCACATCTGACAGATGAATGTGTTATAGTTTAAGAAGTGCTGCCTATGATTGTCCAAATGTGCACAAAGTAATTTTCGTTTTTTTTTCGGAAATGGGAACTGCATGTGTCGTGAGGGTCATAGATAGTTAAGTGCCAGGAATGTTTGGATGTGGGGAATCAGGGAAAATTTGCTCACCAAGGATCATTGATACCTCTAACAAGCTATCAGTATCACAGGGGGGCCTGTAAGATTCGAAATTTTCAGCAATAATCACACAAGAAAACAGGATAAAGTAAGACAGTTTATTGACCAAAGTAAGCTTGCACAGAAAAACCTTTGATAAAAGGGCATACAAAATGGCCGCCGGGCCTCGTGATCAGTTTCTGGACCATTTGATTTCTGTTACTGCAAGCCAGACAGGCTTGTGGATTGAAAACAGTAAGCCCGCGAAAGCCAGTATCGGGAAACCGAAACTCAGGGAAACAGCATACATATTCAATGGATTCTAAGTACAGGACGGTTTCAGGCAAACAGGATGGGGCCCATCAAGATATGGGCAGACAATGCATAAACACTTATACCCATTTAATGTACAAAGGAGAAACCGTTTAACAGCCATCAAGGGAAATCTCCAGACCGATCAATATGCGAACCGAGTCACGGTGACAATGTAAAAGACATTAAAAGACATTATCGGCCAGGAAGGCCAGTTAAGTTATCACCGGCTCCCGTTACAAGACAAAGCGCCCCTGCAGAGATTTCTGCCCGCCAAAATTAATACAAAGACAGGACTATGATTTGGCGGGAGATAAGACTGTCCCAAAAGGGTATAACTATGGATTGAAAGTCCATCAAAGTTACGGTTACACAGATCCAGGATCAAGTTCACGTTTCACTTCTTCGGAATTCGACCAAGACGTTTCTTCTTTTCGAGGACGCTTCAGACGGACTTTTCAGTGCAAGGCAGCACTTCGATTTCGGGACACAATCGGTGTTCAGCCAGACAAGGCTCGGCCACGACGGGAAGACGACGAGGGTGGCCCGGGTGCTGTTGTCGGGAGATCATCGACGACCCAGGCCGAAGGAGAAGACACCCTCGGGAAAAAACCGACGATCCAGGTCGGGTAAAAAGGACATTCCGAGCCTAGCCAGGCAAGGCCTCGACACGTGCATCCATTCCTTCAACATCACATTGGTGGCAGGGACTGCTCCATGAACCCAAATCCACAATCATGGATCTCAACCTTGACGAGCGCTCATCGAGGCTGTGTCTACCCCGCCGCCTCGAGAGAGAGAGAGAATATCGACTGCGCCAGAAGTTTCCAGGTCCACGTGACGATGGAAAGCTGTGCTAAAAGATTGCGAACCCCTTTTTGTGATTCTGATAGTGGTGAGCATGATCCCGAGTTCCTCAAATCGAAACTTAGTTTAGGTATTTAGGGGAGGGAGTAAGGTTAAATCGTAATGTGTTTCCCCTTTTACGACGTGCCGTGTGTTCCCCATTTCCATAGAGTCAAGTTCATAAATTTGTGCATGATTGTAGTTACTTTAATCTGTGCCTATGACATGTATTTTGTAATGCTTCAAACTGTTTAAAAATAAAAGCACCCATTTCGTGCTATTCAACCTGGTCTATTGAGTCCTTTCTCTGCACTACAGTTCTCTGCATCTAAGTCCAAGGTCTAGAAACGTAGGGGAGAGTGGGTCGAACCACTCAAGGGTAATTATTGCACAAAGCCTGGCAGGAAACCAGAACGAGCAAGAGAAACCCCCTACACACCGCCCCGAAATGGAGATACCCCAGTGTTTAAAAGTAACTGCTGGTATTCCACTCCCTTGGGCGGGCTCCTGAGTTGTAGATAGGGCACGGAAGTGAGGCTGCAGAGAGAGAACGAATGGCTTCCTGAGAAGCTATCTTTATACCCCATTTGGTACCGAAATCTTCGCGCCCAAATCCGGATGGATCTGGGCTATACAAAAGGGAATCAATCTGTCCCCATTCATTGTGATGAGTTTTTGAATGTATCCCCATTCATTGTGATGGGTTTGAATAAAGCTGTCTCAGTTTGAAAAAAAATGTCTGTTTCCTTAATTGCTGGGGAAGCAGCCCTTGGATGTTAGTGTAAACAAATCCATTGTCCTGTGGTCAGTCCAACCGCAATTGATTGACAGTCTCAAGTGCTTAATCTCCTGAGTCAACATTGTAGCTTTGTTCGTGTAAACAGAGTTCTTTGATTGACAGTTTGAATACCTCATTACTTCAGAGGCTGGTTTTTTTTCCAAATCCTTTGCAGACACACAAGCAGGCTGTCCTTTTGTCTCCTGCCATGAGGTCTGACAGCCATCTTTGATTTTCCCTTTTCACATTCACAGGTTGTGTTGTGTCTTTTGCCACGAGGTCGGACAGCCATCTTTGATTTTCCATTCCACACACACATGGGCTGCCTTTTTCCTGCTGCCATGAGGTCTGACGGCCATTTTGATGCCCTGGATTTTTAAAGGTATTAAAGGTTTTCCTTCATCAAAAATATAATCTTCGGGGCTGTAGAAATTTTGGAAATTCTTGCGAAATCTTACACTAGTCAGCTAAGAGTTCATGGCAGTTGGAAAAATTAAGTTAAATGTAATGAGCAGGGTTAATTTTGCAGCATCGGCAATATGATCTAGCATAGCTGATTTGGTACAAGATAAAAGAAGGCCTGCTAGGGAGGCCAACAGATCCGGAATGTCTGCACCTTCCATTATACCACCAACCATATCTTCAGGGCCTGGCACACTTGCCTAGCGATGGCAGTGGGGAATTAGCTCTGCAGGATGTGGGTCAGCATGAAGTTAGTTGTAGTTCTGTGCCTTCTGCTACAAGGATACCTGGAATCATGAGGGTGATACTGATATTGGGAGCCAAGGTCACCCTCTCTCTCAACATTTGTGCCTCTACCTCCTTCCAGGCTAGCATATAGATCATCTGCAGTGTCAGCCATGTGCTGCCCACAAATGTATCAAACAGGTAAGTGATACATAACAGCTGAAACAATTTTTACTATATGTGGTCATTTACCTTTAAGTTTTAGTGGCAGCCCTACTGACAAACACACTTTGGTGTACTCTCAGCATTAGGCCCAATATAAGCCTGGAGCTCACAGTAAATGTTTAATTAGAGCCAACATGAACAATCCCAAAAATTTTAGAAATCATCGAACATTACACTTACCTCACTCCAGTCCTGCTGTTTTAGCTCTGCAAACGGAAAGTAAGAACATAAGAGATAGGAGCAGGAGTAGGCCATTTGGCCCTTCAAGCCTATTCCTCCATTCAATAAGATCATGTACCGCTGATCTTCTACCTCAACTCCACTTTCCTGCACTATCCCCATACCCCTTGATTCCCTTAATATTCAAAAGTATACATTGATATCAGTATGGCTGGTTTATGCTCTGTACTTTACTGTAAAACACTATTAAATTAAATAGAGTAGTGTAGGGGTTCGCAAAGTCCCCTCAGCCCCCGAAGATCGGGAAATATTAATCCACATCGTGGACGAAGGCTTTGCATGATTTAAATTGTCTCTGGGTTGGACAATGTTTTAAAACATACCCAGAACTGCAAGAAGGCTGCGTTAAGCTAGGCAGCACTTGGACAACACCGGAATCAAAGAACTTTGTTAAAAAATCGCACACCTTAAGACAGTACATTTTTATTTAAAAAAAGGTACTCTTGAGTTTGGTAAATTGCCCAGGGATAAAATGGCCGTCAGACTGTGTGGCCAAGGACAAAGGGCTTGGAAGCAGCTTTCTGTGTCTGTGAAGCAACGGCGGTCAAATTCTGTCAATCAAAAGGGGAGTTTCCCCTCCCTGCAGAGACAATCGATGTTTGTTTACAGAAACTGCTACAAGGATGTTTGCACAAGGGATTAAACCAATTGACTGTGGCTTCAGTGACTACAAGATAATGGGTTTCTGTTTACATAGTAGTACAACTCCATTCAAAACCCATCAGGGTGAATGGAGATGGTTCGAAGGCTCAGCACAGACATTTGAAAAGAAACATTTGGACTGAGGAAGGGAACAGTTTAAATTGAATGGGTTTGAATCACCCATTACTGGACAATGGGGACAGTTGGATCCCTTTTGTTTTAGCCCAGAAACTTCCGGATCTGGGCGGGAACATTTCGGCCCCAAAACTGGGGTATAAGAGATAGCTTCTCAGAGGCATCTCTCTCTCTCTGGCTTGCCTCCGTGTGCCCTCTACAGCATGGAGTCTGTCTGAAGAAGTAAGACACCAGCAGTTTCCTTTTAAAACACTGGGGTGTTTCTTTACTTCAGGACAGTGAAGATCTCGTGGGACACGTAGCTGGCACTGCAGTGGGGAGCATATATTTTTTGGGCCTTCCACAAGGCAACTTAGGATAGGCTTAGGGGTGGGAGTAAAGTGGGGATTTCATTAGGATTGTATTTTAGTCGATTTCCCTCGTTGTGTCTGTTTTTTCCTCCCCTATTTAAGCAATTTTACCGTGATTACAAGATCGTGTGGTGTAGTTTCTTAGTTTTAATAAAGTTTGACTTTCTTGCATCCAGACCATTTGTCTGTTTTAATATATCATTAATTATAAGTTCCTCCAGTCAGAACTGGAAGGAGGGGTTTAGCGATTCGAAATCGCTGATTGGAGCTGGTCAAAGTGCAGTGGCAAAAAGGCTGCCAAACCAGGTAAATTACCGTAAACCAGGTAAAGGATGCCCCCCTACAGTAGGGTGGGGCAAGGTAGGTTGGGGTGCTTCAGAAAGTAGTCCAGACTGAGAAAATCATGTACTCATTGAGGCTGGATTGCAAGATTCTTTTCTAGAAAATGTTCTGCATTCCTAGCTTTCAGCCATAACTGACTGAAAAATCAGCGAAACCTCAAACTAATGTAAGCACCTCATTCCAGCCAAATGCATAAAGCTAAGCCCAGTGGGCAATACATCTGTGGGAAAAAAAGCCTTCCATTTATACAACACTTTATCACATCTCTCAGATGTGCTTTATACTGCTGTTCCATAAATAAACATGGCAGCATTTTATCCTGAGCAATGTCCCACAAACAGGGATAAAATGAATGGTCAGCGCACCTATTTTTTTAATAGTTTTTGTTTCAAGAAACAAGGTTGGCCAAGGTATCAGGTGAATTCCCTGTTCTTCCTCAAATAATGCCATGGGATCGTTAACATACACCAAATTACAGGAACAGGTACATGGAGCCATGGTTTAACATCTCATTGCAATGACTGCACCGTTGACAATGCAACACCTCTGTAATCCACTAGACTCTTAGCTTAGTTTCATGTACACAAGTTGTGGACTTGGACTTGAACCCATAACTTTCTGACTTACGTGAGAATACTATCAATTAAGCCAAGCTGACATTTTGACACTGACACTGCTCTCAGAGATAACCCGTGGGGATCACCCACAAACCAAGCCAGACTGTGAGACTCACTTGCTGTCACACTGTATCATGTGCACTGCTCCTTGTATGTTTTACAGTCTTCTTCTTCTTAGGCAGTCCCTCGGAACCGAGGATGACTTGCTTCCACATTAAAAATGAACTCGCAGGTGACTGATTAGCCCAATGCGGGACCTACAGTCTCTGTCACAGGTGGGGTAGACGGTGGTTGAAGGGGCAGGTGGGTGGGGTGCTTGCGTTGATGTGCACTCCTTGCGCTGCCTGCGCTTGGCTTCCACTTGCTCCCGGCGAAGAGATTCGAGGTGTTCGGCGCCTTCCCGGATGCTTCTCCTCCACTTTGTGCGGTCTTGGGCCAGGGATTCCCAATTGTCGGTGGGGATGTTACACTTTTTCAAGGAGGCTTTGAGGGTGTCCTTGAAGCGTTTCCTCTGCCCACCTGGGGCTCTCTTGCCGTGCCGGAGCTCCGAGTAGAGCGCTTGTTTTGGGAGTCTCGTATCGGGCATGCGGACAATGTGACCCATCCATCGGAGCTGATTGAGCGTGGTCAGAGCTTCGATGCTGGGGATGTTGGGCTGATCAAGAACACTGACTTTGGTGCGCCTATCCTGCCAATGGATTTGCAGGATCCTGAGGAAGAGAGTGTTTGAAGACCAGGACCTCAAACCCGGCACTAAGTTTTACAGTAGGAATGTAACAATGTTACGTAATCAGAGAAAACATACAATGAGTAGAGTTACCCTATAATATGACATTCTAACTTCATTGCATTTCATTTCAACCATTGAAATCATAATGGAAATATTCCTTTAAATAAATTGTCAATATCATTGCTCTTCTGTTTTGTTTGCTGTCTTATGCTCCTTACAGAGTGGGATCTAAGAAAGGAAAATGGTATTTAAAATCAAAGCTGATTCAAAAGCTAACTGAAAAAATTGCTCTAATAATGCTAAAAATAATGAAGAATCAAAACAAAGCAAAACCCAGCACCATTCCTCCGTACATGAAAATCCTTTCTCACAGTAAGGGCACAACGAAACCTACTGTCTCTCTCTCTCACACACACACACACATCCCTGCCCACTTAAATACAGACATGTCCATTTCTCCTTGCTTTATTCCTCCTTTAGGTATTGGAAGGAAAAACAATGAGTCACGGTATATCATTTATGTGTTAATCAGATTTATATAACAGCTTTAATGTCTAGTGATATCTGTTCTCTTTATCCTGGCATTTCCGGTGATACGTTTATAGAGTAACAGTGGCACCTACTGGTATTTAAATGCAACATATCGACATTTACCTTCAAAAGTAATATGGTTAGTAAAAGATTTTTACCTTTTTTCAAATCGAGGATGATCCTGGTGATAAATGCAGTGAGTTGCCACCCTTGCACTAAGGTCCAGTCATCATTTCTGGTTTTATGGCAAAATTGGTAGTAGAATTTTTTGTAATTCAATCTGAAGCAATCTGAAATTAATCAGTTTGATCTTTTTAAGAACTTCATGATGATGTATTGGACCTTCAGAGTAGAGGTTGGGAAGACAATAAATGTGTGAAAGATAGTAGAAATGACAACCTAATAGAGAACACATACTGTCAAGCATCACATTTTAAGAATGGTAAGGCAGGTAACTGAGATACTGGGGCAATTTTGCCAGCCCTGGGGAGGCGGGTATGGAGGCGGGACTGCTGGGAAAATGGCAGAATTTGGGGGCAGGTGCCCAACCCGCCTCCATGCCATCTTCCCAGGAGGCGGGTAGTCGTCCCGTGCCGGGTCCCATCTCCTTGGAGGCAGGAAGGGATTAAAGCCTATTAACTGCCTGTTAACAGGTAGTTAGGCAGAAAATAGGATTATCCCCTTTTTGCCCTCACAAGTACGGGCTTCCCGAAGGCTCCAAAACCCGCCAGCTCAGCGAGGCGAGTACTGGGTCTGCAGGGGTTGGGGGGGTTCAAAAGTGTGGTGTGAAGGTAAGTGATGGGTGCAAGAGTGTAGAGGTGAGTATCTGAGGTAAGTGCAAAGTGTTTTTAAAAGTGTACTTACCTTTGTTTCTTCCTGTAGGCTTCAGTCGGTTTGTATGCAGAGACTCTTGGACCTCCGTGTTGCAGATGAGAGATGGCCATTGCATTCTCATATGTAACAACCATCTCATTTCTGTATAAGAAAGAAGGTTGATGAGGTCTTGTATGCAAGACCTCATCAAACTGCAGAGAATGTCACTGTTTGACAGTTTCACAGAGCTGTAAAATTATGACAATTTATCAGTCAAAAAATGTTTTGACAGATGAAATGTCATACGTTGACGTTCTCTGCAACCGGCTTTCCCTTGATTGGCCAGCTAAGCCTGCTGGGCGTGCTTAATAAGGTCAATCAAGGGACAATAGCGTGGGTTGGCCCAAATAGATGGAGGCGGGACATCGACCCGACAAGCAGCAGACCCGCCTCCAACGCATCCCCAGTCACAAAATCGCCCCCACTGAGATATAACAGAACCCTTTTGGAAGCAGTAAAACTACCATATATGGCACCTTTAAGGACATCTCAAAGAATTTCACAGCCAATGAAAACGCAGCAGTCAATTTGTGCATAGCAAGGTTCCACAATCAGAAATGAGATAAATGGCCAGATAATCTATTTTAGTGATCTTGGTTGAAGGATAAATATTGGCCACGAGACCAGCAGAACGCCCTTATTCTTCTTTGATTAGAGCCAAGGAAAACTGTTATATCTCTTAACTTCTTCCAGTTCTGATGAAAGGTCATCAACCTGAAATGTTGGGGGCGATTTTGCCAGCCTTGGGGAGGCGGGTTTGGAGGCGGGACAGCCGGGAAAATGGCAGAAACTGGGGGCGGGTAACCAATCCGCCCCCAACCCGCCTCCGTGCCATCTTCCCAGGAGATGGATATCCGACAGGTAGTTAACAGGCGCTTAAGAGGATTCTCCCCATTTTACAAACAGAAGTTCGGGCTTCCTGACGTCGGGAAACCCCGCCAGGGTCAGCGAGGCAAGCAGTGGGTCTGCGGGGGTGAGAGGTGTCGAAAAGTGTGCTGTGGAGGTAAGTGATGGGTGCAAGTGTGGAGAGGTAAGTATGTGAGGTGAGTGAAAAGTGTTAGAAAAGGTTTACTTCCCTTTGTTTCTTCCTGCAGGCTTCAATCATTGGGGATCTGGAGGCTCCGGCATCTTCACGGCAGAGATGACAGAATGGCTGCTGTATTCTCCAATGCAACAGCCACCTGCTTCCTGCTCAGTAAATAGGTTTGGTGAGTCTTGAGTAGAAGAACTCACCAAACAACAGAGAATGTCAGTGTTTTACAGTTTCTCAAAGTTGTCAAACGATGACAATTCATCTGTTAAAAATTTTTGACAGATGAAACGTCATACACTGACGTGCTCTGTCATTGGCTTTCCCTTAAGTGGCCTGCTAAGCCCGCTGGGCGGGCTTAACAAAGTCAATCAAGGAAAAATAGCGTGGGTTGGCCGGAGGTCAATGGAGGCGGGACTAAAACCCGTCCTGCCTCCGTCATATCCCCATTGGCAAAATCACCCCGTTAACTCTGTTTCTCGCTCCATATATGCTGTCTGACCTGCTGGGTATTTCCAGCATTTTCAGTTTTTCTTTAATAAATCAGTTAATAGTGCTGTAATATTTTATGGAAATTTAATGCATGAAGTTATTAAGATGATTATTGACTGATCTGGGGTTATGATATTTAAGATGCTCCTCTTTTGAGGAGGGGTGGTGAATGGGAAGGGCAGGGAGTGGAATACAGAATTAATACCATTGGAATTGAAAGAAGCAGGGGTAACTTATAGTGTTGTTAAGGGTAACTATTAACTTTTTTCCCCCTGGATATGGTTTCAAAGAAGATAGGAGCAGGAGTAGGCCATTCGGCCCCTCGAGCCTGCTCCGCCATTCAATGAGATCATGGCCGATCATCCAAATTCAGTACCCTGTTCCTGCCTTCTCTCCATATCCCTTGATCCCATTAGCCTTAAGAAATATATCCAACTCCTTCTTGAATATATTTAATGAATTGGTCTCCACTGCCTTCTTTGGTAGAGAATTCCACAGGTTCACCACTCTCTGGGTGAAGAAATTCCTCCTCATTTCTGTCCTAAATGGCTTACCCCTTATCCTTAGACTGTGACCCCTGGTTCTGGGCTCCCCGACCATCGGGAACATCCTTTCTGCATCTAGTCTGTCTAGTCCTGTTAGAATTTTATAAGTTCCAATGAGATCCCCTCTCATTCTTCTAAACTCCAGCGAGTACAAGCCCAATCGACCCAATCTCTCCTCATACGTCATTCCTGCCATCCCAGGTATCAGCCTGGTGAGTCTTCGCTGCACTCCTTCCACGGCAAGTACATCCTTCCTCAGATAAGGTGACGAAAACTGCACACAATACTCAAGATGTGGTCTCACCAAGGCCCTGTACAACTGCAGTAAGACATCCTTGTTCCTGTATTCAAACCCTCTCGCTACGAAGGCCAACATGCCATTTGCCTTCTTAACTGCCTGCTGCACCTGCATGCTTACCTTCAGTGACTGGTGCACAAGGGCGCCCAGGTCTTGTTGCACTTCCCCTTCTCCCAATCTATTGCCATTCAGATAATAATCTGCCTTCCTGTTTTTGTCACCAAAGTGGATAATGTTAAGTCTGTGAATGATTGAGACACGGACCAGCAGGAGTGAAAACAAACAAGTCTTTACTGGTGGAAATCAATAGTGAAAACTAACAAACAGAGGCTCTCTAGCGCCTTTTATACCGGGGTGGTCACTGCCGGTACTGCAGTCTGAGACCAGTTATTCTCTTAAAGGTACATACACAACAATTCCTCCCCTTTTAGATAAACAGTACATAACATTCATTTAACAACTAAATGATAATGAATTACAATCACAATTACTGTTGCTAGATACATTGGTTAAGTTTAAGCAATTATAAGTTCAGTCTTTGAGGAGGCTTCCTGATTCTGTCTGGATAACGCCTCTTTGGGGTATCAGGTTCTTCTGGCAATGTTGCGTCGGGATCAATGTCTTTGTTTGGTTCATCTGCTTCCAATATTACCGGTTCTGCGGTAGCTGCAATTGGAACATCAATTTCATTACCAGGTGTATCAGATCGTGGTGTGGAGTTGACATTTTCCAGTGACTCTAGAATCTGGGCAGCATGGCGTCTTACAATGCTCTCCCCAACGTCCACGGTATACATGAGAGGTCCTTGTCGTGTACAAATCGTTCCTGGCTGCCATTTCTCAGTGCGGTAGTCCCGGGCCAAAACTGGTTGACCTATCCTAAAACTCCTGGTCGGCCTTTCATACATATTCTGAAACTGCCTGTTCTCCACATCTCTTCGGACGTTTGGCTTAACCAAATCCAAGTGGCATCGTAGTCTTCGATTGAAGAACATCATAGCTGGAGTTTGGTTGGTAACCGCATGTGTCGCATTCCGGTAGGCAAACAAGAAGTTGTCCACCTTGTGTTGGAGGGGTATATCTTCATTACACATTGCCTTGACAGCCTTCTTGAAAGTTTGGACAAACCTCTCGGCCAATCCATTAGTGGCTGGATGATATGGGGCAGATGTGTAATGCTTAACGCCATTGTTCTTTAAGAACCTCCAGAAATCTTCAGACACAAACTGTGGTCCATTGTCCGAGCAAATCTGTTCAGGCAGCCCATTCCTGGCGAATATGGTTCGCAAAACTGTGATAGTTTTTTCCGTGGTGGATGAGGACATTTTTATTACCTCTGGCCACTTTGAATGTGCATCCACCACAATTAAAAACATCGAGTCCATGAAGGGACCAGCAAAATCAATGTGCACCCGTTGCCATGGAGATGAGGGCCACTCCCATGGATGCAGAGGAGCTTGTGGTGGGGCGTTTTGGACCTTCTGGCATCCTGCACAGCTCTTGGTCATCTCTTCGATTTCTCTATCGATTCCCGGCCACAACACAAACGCTCTGGCTAAGTTCTTCATTTTTACCCCACCCAGATGACCCTCATGAAGCTCATTGAGTACTCTATCCGTCAACTTAGGTGGAATTACTACTCTGGATCTACACATCAAGGTCCCTCTGCACACTGACAGCTGTTCTCTTCTCGGCGAGAATGCTGGCAGCAGTGGTTCGCCATGTGCTGGCCATCCCTTCACCGTTAAATCATAGACCCGTGATAGTGTCGGGTCATTCCGTGTTTCGTTTTCTATGTTTGCATTCGTCACAGGGAGACATTCGACTATGGTCGAGTGGAATAACTCCATTGGATCCACTGCAAGGTCTTCTTCTTCCACCGTCAGCAACGGTAGATGCGACAATCCATCAGCATTTCCATGCTGTTTAGTTCCTTTGTACTCGATGTCATATTGGTGTGCCCCTAGGAAAAGGGACCATCTCTGCAGCCGTTGTGCCGTCATTATCGGTACGCCCTTCTGAGGGTTGAAAATGGAGACAAGAGGTTGATGATCGGTTAGTAGAGTAAATTTTTGACCGTGCAGGTAGTGATTGAACTTCTTCACCCCCCACACTAGGCTGAGGGCCTCTCTGTCAATCTGAGCGTAGTTATGCTCGGCAGAAGTTAATGAGTGTGACGCAAAAGCTATCGGCCTCTCTAACCCATCAAGGAACTTATGTGACAGTACCGCCCCAATGCCATAGGGAGATGCATCACACGCCAGTCTGATCGGCAGTGCTGGATTGTAGTGAGCCATTACTTCCCTTGAAGTGATTAAGTCCTTACTCTTCTGAAAAGCACGCTTACAATCATCGCTCCATTTCCATGCTACCCCCGTTCGTAGCAGGGCGTTCAGTGGGTGCAAAATTGTCGACAAATTGGGCAAAAACTTATGATAGTAATTCACCAATCCGAGGAATGACCTCAGTTGCGACATATTTTCAGGCGCTGGGGCCTTAACAACCACTTCAATTTTGCCAGGGGACTTATGTAACCCCTCTTCATCAATCACGTGGCCACAATACGATATCTGTTTCTTAAAAAATTCGCACTTGGGGCGGTTGGCTCGCAGCCCATGTTCCCGTAGTCTAGTGAGCACCTGTTCTAGGTTGTTAAGGTGTTCACTGTCATCTTCACCTGTTACAAGGATGTCGTCCAAGTAACACTGAGTCCCTGGAATCCCTTGCAGGACTTGTTCCATCGCTCTTTGCCATATCGCCGGAGCCGATGCTACTCCGAATACCAATCGATGATACTGGTAAAGACATTTGTGAGTGTTTATCGTGAGATACATCCTAGAGGACTCTTCAACCTCCATCTGCAAATATGCTTGTGCTAGGTCAATTTTTGTAAAACACTTCCCTCCAGACAGTGAGGCGAAGATGTCTTCTATCCTTGGAAGAGGATATTGTACTGTGTGAAGGATAGGGTTCACCGTCACCTTGAAATCCCCACAGATGCGAATCTTCCTTGGCTCTCCGGACTTATTGCTTAATGTTTTCTTCATGACAGGAACGATGGGTGTTGCTCACTCGCTCCAGTCGGCCTTAGACAACACGCCCGCCTTCTCCAGATTCTCCAGCTCTGCCTCGACGGCTGGGCGAATTGCATATGGTACCGGTCTTGCTTTGAAAAACTTGGGAACTGCATTCTCTTCTATTTTTATTGAGGTGGTTACGCCTTTAAGCGTGCCCAGTTCTTGTTGAAATACCTCTTTGGTGTTAGCTAAGATTGTTGACAATCGTCCAGGAGTGACGTCTTCATCTTTTTTACCGTCCACCATCATTGCATGAATGGAATGCCAATCCAAGTTTATCTTCCTGATCCATTCCCGTCCCAATAACGGTGGTCCACCATTTGGCAGTATGTAGAGGTACAATTTCCGTATTTTCTTGCCATTGTATTCGACAGGCACCCTTATTTTTCCTCTGGGGTATACTTTTTGCCCCGTATACGTCATCAAGATGATGGATGTCTCTCTCAAGGGTATGTGTGAAAATAGCCGCTCGTAGTCTCGTCGATTCATGATGGTTAGCGCTGATCCTGTATCCAATTCCATTTTAACTTGGGACCCTGCTATCGTGAGGGTGACCCAAATGTTTCAGTGATCCTCTTTTGTGATTACATTGTGAAGTTTGAGACAGTTTAGTCTCCTGTTCTCGGATTCACTATCGCTCATCTGGTCTTCGGAACTACTGTCCGTCATCTTTTGTACTTTCTTGTACGGTTCCTTAGTAGCCTTTTTGTTGTTGCTGGCCTTCTTCCCAGACCTGCAAACTCGTGCAATGTGTCCAATCTTTCCGCATTGTCTGCATATTTTGTCTTTGGACCAGCAGTCCTTCTGGTCATGGTTAGTTCTGCCGCAGCGATAACATTTTGCAAACCCCCGTCTCATTTCGTGGGTGCCGTATTCCTGTGGTTTTTGTTGAATTTCTGCAGCTCCCCTGGCTGCTGCTTCATACGATACTGCCACGCTGAAAGCCTTATCTAGCGTCAGCTCTTTTTCTGAGAGTAACTTCTTCTGTGTTCCTTCACTCAGGAGTCCACAGACAAATTTGTCCCGTAGGGTATCTGCCAGTCCTGCTCCGAACTGGCAGTACTTTGATAGCTTGCGTAGTTCCGTAAGATACTCAGCATTGCACTCATCTTTGTGCTGAGTTCTCCTGTGGAATTTAAATCTTTCTGCTATCAACAGCGGTGCAGGGTTTAAGTGTTCCTGTAGAACAGCAACAATTTCATTAAAACTCTTCGCCTTCGGTTTGGCTGGAGTAATCAGGTCCCGCAATAGGCCGTACGTTCTAGCGCCCATTAAGTTTAGCAATATCGATGCCTTTTTTCCCCTCCACTATTTTGTTTGCCTCGAAATATGCCTCGACTCTTTCCACATACGTGGTCCAGTCCTCTAATGTATTATCAAAAGCAGTGATACAGCCAGTCTTCGGCATCTTGCAAATCTAAAATGGCACCTTCCGCGCTTTGCCTTCTTCCCCGATTTAACAAAATGGCGCCTCCCGCGCTTTGCCTTCTTCCACGCTGTTGTTAGCGCTGCTTTCCACGGTTTCCTGCGTGTTAAATATTGATTCTTTTTCTTTTATTATTTTCCCATCGTGGAGCGAACCCTCTGGGACACTTCCCTCCCTCTTCTTTGGTCCGAACGCTGCCCGGCTTCGAAGCACCGGCTGCGCCCTGTGTGCTCCACCCTCTCTCTCTCTCTTTGCTTCCCAACTCGCTGCCCGGCCCCGTTGAAAAGCCACCCGATCGAGCTTCAGCCCGCCGCAGCCCAGGAAGGATCAGAGCACTACCTGCCACCAGCCCGATTAGCTGGGAAACCAGAGACCGAGGAACCCAGCCTGGCTCTGAACAGTCTCTCCTGCAAGTTTTCAAACCGATGATTGACGGTCGACGCCCGTTTCCCGAGTTTCTTTGGACTCTATTTTTTTTTCTTTCTTCTGGCTCCGACCTTCAACAACGTCGTCTGAGGTGCTGCCGAGTTGCAGGTAAGTTTGTTTCTTACTCGTCGCCAGTGTTAAGTCCGTGAATGATTGAGACACGGACCAGCAGGAGTGAAAATAAACAAGTCTTTATTGGTGGAAATCAACAGTGAAAACTAACAAACAGAGGCTCTCTAGCGCCTTTTATACAGGGGTGGTCACTGCCGGTACTGCAGTCTGAGACCAGTTATTCTCTTAAAGGTACATACACAACAGATAACCTCGCATTTATCCACATTATATTGCATCTGCCATGATTTTGCCCAATCACCCAACCTATCCAAATCATACTGGAGTTTCTCGGCATCCTCCTCACAGCACACACGCCGACCCAGCTTTGTGTCGTCTGCAAACTTGGAGATATTACATCTAGTTCCCTCGTCCAGGTCATTAATATATATTGTGAATAGCTGGGGTCCAAGGACCGATCCCTGCGCTACCCCACTAGTCACTGCCTGCCACTTGGAAAAAGAGCCATTTATTCCAACTCTTTGCTTTCTGTCTGCCAACCAGTTCTCTATCCAAGTCAATACCTTGCCCCCAATTCCATGTGCCTCAACCTTACCCGCTAATCTCTTATGCAGGAACTTATCGAAAGCCTTTTGAAAGTCCAAATACACCACATCCACTGGTTCTCCCTTATCTATTTTACCAGTTACACCCTCAAAAAATTCAGTAGATTAGTCAAGCACGATTTACCTTTTGTAAATTCATGTTGACTTTGTCCGATCCGGTCACTGTTATCCAAGTGCTCTGCTATTACATCTTTTATAATGGACTGTAGCATTTTCCCCACTACCGATGTCAGGCTTACCGGTCTGTAATTCCCCGTTTTCGCTCTACCACCTTTTTTGTATAGTGGGGTAACATTAGCTACCCACCAATCCATGGGTACTGTTCCAGAGTCTAGCGAATTTTGGAAGATGACCAGCAATGCATCTACTATTTCTAGGGCCACTTCCTTAAGTACCCTAGGACATAGATTATCAGGCCCTGGGGATTTATCGGCCTTCAATCCCGTCAATTTCCCTAACACCATTTCCCTACAAATACTGATTTCTATCAGTTCCCCCCTTTCATTAGACCCAATGTTTCCAATTAGAATGCTATGTATGAAAGAAAATATTCTTGTTTGTCAAATCATAAGACTGGAATGTGCCTTTAAATAACAAAATCAAGCCTTGTCCTCTCCCCTCAACGTTAGCAGAAGGTAGCATTTGAAGTGGCATTCTTTGAGTTTTTTTCAGAGCAACCACACAGACTTACACTGGTGCAAAATGGAAGTTGTTATCTATGACCTGGTTGACCCTCTGTATCAGAAGAGATGAGATGCAAGCTCCGGATATGTCTCAGAATTCAACACCGCAAGTGCCAGACAAAGGATAAGGCCTAGAGAAAGAAAGATTGTTCCAGAGATTTAAAACATAGAAAAAGCAACTCTGGATGAGTTTAATGATTTTGTCATAAATTGTTACATTGTTTATGTGTTTATTAACTTAGAAATATTACTTTTAATTTTAGTATCTTTGGATTATTGGGAAAGTAAGATAGTGGCTGAGAATATCTTGAAAAAATATTTTGACAATTTCATTGCTTCTCCTTCTGCTCTTTGTTCATTGTTTATTGATAATTGTTTGCTGTATTTGTATTGAGTTTTTCTATCTATTTTCTGTTTGTTCGGTGCTGGTTTCAAAACTGCTTTCCTATCTATTCAGTAATTTTTCAGGCTATCAGAATTATTGAATTAACAGTGATTTTTATTTTTTTATTTTATGAATATGATATGTGAGCCAATCAAGCAACCACACAGGGTTTAAGTTATGTGGAGAGACTAGAGAAGCTGGGATTGTTCTCCTTAGAACCAAGACGGTTAAGGAGAGATTTAATACAGGTGTTCAAAATTATGAGGGGTTTTGATAGAGTAAATAAGGAGAAACTGTTTCAACTGGCAGGAGGGTCGGTAACCAAAGGACACAAATATAAGATCATTTGCAAAAATTCTGGTGGCGATGAGGAGAATTTTTTCTTGCTCAGCGAGTCATTGGCCCATAATTTCCGATAGGAGGCTTCCTGCGTGTGGATACCTCCTATGGAAAATAATCTACAAACCTACCTGAGGGACCCCAAGGTCCAGACACTTCCGATCCTGGGCCTCTCCAAAGTCGAAATGCGCAGGGCCCACGTATCCTCAGGGCGCATGCAGTTCGCAAGCGTCCCTGAGATCACATGGGCCAGGCCAGCCAATAGGAGAAGGGAATCTCCCTTCATACTTTTGAAAGATAGACCCATCAAAAGTATGAATTGAGATCACCTCAAAAACACAGTAAAACATTAAATACATTTTTAAAAAAACATCACTTTTTAAAATGAGTTAAAATTACAATAAATTAAATATTTTAAACAAAAATTTAATTTTTTGAAAAAAATAATTAATTTTTTTACTGGACTAAAAATAAACTTACCTTGTTTAAAAGCATTTTTAAATTATAAATGAGTGAAATGTATTTTTTACATTTTTTCAACTCTTATGCTGGTAAAAGCAGGCCTTACGCCTGCTTTTACCAGGCGTAAGATTTCTAAGGGTTTTCTGTGGGCGGAGGTTCTGCAGAAAGCAGAACTAACCACCCGCAGAGACCCTTCTCCAGGGCAGGCGTGCGATCTGTCAAGATCGGAAATGCCGGTTGACGTAATAAAACTCACTATGCACTTGGTTTGAGCATAAAGCAAGGCTTTAATCAACTTGTTTCAGAACATGGAAGTCTAGTTGTATCCACTAGCTCCTTGTCTTTACAAAATGTCCCTGGAAAGCTGGGGCCAACGCCCAAGTATTTATACTCCTTGGACGGCGCCGCCAGCTGGCCGTCCAGTGTTATTTCATAGGTAGTTTCTCGATGATGAGATTTATGACACCGGTTTTCAGCGCATGCTTCGCATGTACACACCCGTAGGCATCGGAAAATACAGGTCATTATGATCTGGAATGCACTGCCTGGAAGCAGATTCAATAGTAACTTTCAAAAGGGAATTGGATCTCTACTTAAAAAGGAAAAAAATTGCAGAGCAATGAGGAAAGAGCATGGGAGTGGGACTAATTGGTAGCTCTTTCAGAGAGCCGGCACAGGCATGTTGAGCTGGATGGCCTCCTTCTGTGTTGTATGATTCTATGATTCAATGAGAAGTATGGCAGACACTGTGACATACACTTTGAAGGCATGGTACTTGGAACGGTTTTGGGCATGACTTGTTTTTTAAGAATAAAAGAAACAGAAACCAAAGTTAATAAATGGGATGTACAAGAATGGCACAACTTGAAGTGGTGGAAAATCTTCATTGCTGCACTCTTCCAGAAACAGTCAGAAATGTTTTTAAAGGTTGTCAAAATGTTACTGTGTTGCAGTGATTTTGCAAGCTAACTGAAAAAGGAACCTGAGAAAAGCTAAGCCTTCAGTGCTTCTTCTGTCAGAGATCAGTGCTGTTCGATCGGCAGCATTAATGGGAATGGACTATAAGGCTCTGTAATATTCAAAATATTTATTGTCAAGAAACATCCCATCTGTCCAGATGAGCTCTGAAGTAGACAAATCAGCCCGGAATTTGCAGTCAGTGGTGAAGCAAAGGCGTTCCCCACTGGCCCAGAAGTAAGCCTCACACAAAGATCTCACAATGTCTGTGTCGAGAATTTCGGGTTTTCCAACGCGTAATTCAAATCAACAGAAGTTAATGGGGATCCCCTTCTGCGAGTTGCTGTGACATCAACAAGCTTTCTAAGCAGCCAATCAAAATGCAGAATTCTAACAGACCGTGAACCAGGAAGTGGGTAAGCTCCTAAAATTCTAACTTTTTAAAAATGTTAGATAGAGCAAAACAAAGATTGGGGCTCTCACATGGGGAAAAGGCAAACCTGAAATAAAGATGAACAATAGCTTAAAAAAAATGTCTTTAAAGGTTCTTAAAATGTTAATTTTTATTAAAATGAATAAATTTGACACTGCACAAAATTAAAATTAGTTTTCCAGGGCCATAAGCTTTGGTTAGCAGTCAATACGCTGTTAAAACTCCAGTTACACCTAATCCAAAAAGGTCTAACTCTTAATGGGAAATTTAACAGGGTAATTACTGCGGAAGAGCTGAAGTTTTCATCAGTTTCCATGATTTGAGAGATTTCACTTCCGGACCATCATTGTTATCTAAAGTTTCTTCAACCATTCTTTATTTCATCTTCACCCTTTCATCACTATATTACTTCACATTATGATGATGGATCATTTATCTGCCTATCAAATATATTCCACTAAAAAACAAGAACAAAATAAACACCAATGAGACACCATGGACGAATAAAGGCAGAAAGGTAAGGAAAATGGCATACACTAAGTACATGGTGAGCAGGGGAGTGCATGACAAGGGAGAATATGAAGAGATTAGGAGAGAAGACAAAAAAACAATTAGGAAGGCAAAGAGGAACTATGAAATTAAATTATTAAGGAACATAAAACTAAATAGTAAAATATTCTACAGGCACATGAATTAAAAAAGGAAAGCCAGGATGGGAATAGGGCCACTAAGGGATAGACAGGATAAAATCACAGGCAGCGATGGTGAAATGGCAGAAATATTAAATAATTACTTTGCTTCAGTATTTATCAGGGAGACAGCTCAGGTGGACTTGACATCAAATGATGAGATTGGAAATTAGATAACCGCATTTAAAATAAACAGAGGAGAAATATTAAAAAAATTAATCGAACTCAAAGAGGATAAAACCCCTGGTCCAGACGGATTACATCTGCACATTTTGAAAGAATCTAGGGAACAGATAGTAGAGCCACTACTACACATATTTAATAATTTGTTAGAAAAAGGTGTAGTTCCAGAGGGCTGGCGGATAGCTAATGTAATATCCATATTTAAGAAGGGAGATAGAAAATGTCCAGGGAATTATAGACCAGTCAGCTTAATATCAGTGGTGGGAAAAATAAGGGAATCCCTAATAAAGGAGAAAGTAGAACAGCTAGTAACCAAAAATGTAATAATGAATAGACAACATGGATTTCAAAAGGGAAAGTCTTGCTTGACAAATCTGATTGAATACATAGTAGATGTAATTTCTCTAGTTTTTCAAAAGGCCTTCAATAAGGTACAACATAATTGACTAATGAATAAGGTCAGAGAATGTGGTGTCAGGGGACAAGTAGTAGAACGTATAGCTCGCTGGCTTGAACATAGAAATCGGAGAGTAGGGGTAAAGGGTAGCTATGCAAAGTGGCAGAAGGTGGGAAGAGGTGTTCCACAAGGATCAGTGCTGGGACCACTGTTGGTCACAATTTATAATGGCCCAGAAATTCGGGTCCCCAGGTGTGAGTACGCGCTGTGTACTAATGCGTAGGCCCACGAAGGTGCCAGTTTCATGCATGCACTGCACATGCGCGGGAAATCGGAACTTCCGTTCCCTTGAAAGAAGGGGTTGACAGGTGGAACACATGCACCGGAGAGGCAGCGCATGCGCATTGAACTTACATTTTTTTTACAGGTTTTTCTGGGAGGGTAAATCTCCAGCAGTTACACTTTTAAAAAGCAGGCACAAGGCCTGCTTTTAACAAGGTAAGTGGTGAATTAGTTAAAATTAAAACATTTTTTCCACAGGTTTATTATTTTTATAAAGAAGGGTAAGTTTATTTTTAGCCCCGTTAGAAAATGTAATTATTTTTTCAAAATTTTAAACTATTGTTTAAAATAGTTATTTCATGTAATTTATAGTTATTTTAAAAATGTGATTTAAAAAAAAAATTATTTGAAGTTTTAATTATGTTTTGGGGCTTATAGTATTTCTAGGTTTGACAGCTCTTCCTGTCAAATTTATGAATGAAGCATTCCCTGCTACCATTGGCTCTCCATGGCCCACGTGATCCCAGGGGACGCTTTGAACTAACTGCGCCCCTGGGATACGCAAGCACTGCGTGCCGGCAGTTGGAGGAGGCCCTGGATCGGAATACCACGCGGGCCCACAGCACAACGGCCGGCGCGCTAGGTAAGTGCAGGTCGGAGGCTTGCACCCGTGGGAAGCCTCCGACTCGAATTTCTGGGCCATTAACGATTTAGACTTTGGAATCAAAACACAATTTCTAAATTTGCAGACAACACCAAATTGGGGGGATAGTAAATACTGAGGAGGACTGTAACAAATTACAAGAAGACATTAATAAACTTGCAGAATGGGCATATCATTGGCAAATTAATTTCAACACAGATAAATGTGAGGTATTACATTTTGTAAGAAAAAAGGGAGGTCACATATTACTTGGAAAATAAGAATCTAAATAGGGTAAAAGAACAAAGGGATCTCGGAGTATAACTACACAAATCACTAAAAGTAGCGATACAGATCAATAAGGCCATAAAAAATGCAAACCAAGCACTAGGGTTTATTTCTAAAGGGAAAGAATTGAAAAGTAGAATTGTATCAAACCTTAGTTAGACCACATTTGGTGAACTGCATACAATTCTGGGCGCCATAAGAAGGATATAGATTCACGGGAGAGGGTGCAAAAAAGATTTACAAGGATGATACCAGAAGTGCAAGGGTATACCTATCAGGAAAGGCTGAACAGGCTGGGTCTCTTTTCTCTTGAAAAGAGAAGGCTGAGGGGTGACCTAATAGAGGCGCTCAGAGGGCGGGTTTGGAGGTGGGTCAAAGGTTAAAATCGTTTTGATTGATGGCGGGTTGCGATCCCGCCGTCAACTCGCCTCCAAACAATTTTCCCAAGTGCCGGGTCCCTGATTTGCGAATGGACCCGACACCTAGCGGTGGGAAGAGGATTAAAGGCAATGACCTGCCTATTAATGGGTAGTTGCCAGTAGTTGACAGCCTATTTTTGAATTTTGCCGCTTCTGGCTCATGTTTCCCGACATCCGGACACCACACCAGGTAAGTGTGGCATGTTGTGAGTCTGCTGTGATATATCCGGATTGATGACAGCTGCAGAAGTGGTGTGAAGGATGCAATCTTGCACATGGTGAGTCTCAGAGGAAAGAAAATGTTGGGAACTGCATTTTTAACACATTTACACTTTTTGTTGTATCCGTGTGTTAATGGAGACATGGAATGCAGGAGTTGGTTTAACAGGTGTTTACTGAACAAAGTCTGGAGGTGAACTAAAAGATACAAGACACTATACAGGCTTATATACCCGAGTGGTCACTACCGGTATTACAGTACACAGGGGCTCTTAAAGGTACATACACTACAATTCCTCCCCTTTTAGATAATTAGTACATAACATTTTAAGTAATCATTAATTAACATGTTTACAAGAACAATAACCTACACATTTGCTGCAGTTAATCAATTATAAGTCAGTCTCTCTGGAGGCTTCCTGATTCAGTCCGGATAACGCCTCGGTGGTGTAGTAGTTTTCGGTGGTGTAGTAGGTTCTTTTGGCAAGGTCGATTCGGCTTGAATGCCAGTGTCGGGTTCATCTGGTTCCAGCATCACCGGATCGGAGGTAAATACTATGGGTATCTCTGCTTCATCATTAGGCGTATAGAGTCGTGGTGTAGGTTGTCCCTTTTCGGATGACTCTATGATCTGGTCAGCATGGCGCCTTATTATGCTTTCTCCAATGTCCACGGTATACATCAGCGGTCCTAGTCGTGTGCAAATAGTCCCAGGCTGCCATTTCTCGGTACGGTAGTCCCGGGCCAAAACTTGTTGACCTATCTGGAAGGTTCTAGTTGGCCTTTCATTCATGCCTTGAAATTGCCGGTTCTCTACGTCCCTTCTGATGTTTGGCTTGATCAAATCCAGCCGGCATCTTAGTCTTCTATTGAAAAACATCATGGCGGGAGTTTGGTTTGTAACCACATGTGTTGCATTCCTGTACGCAAACAAGAAGTAATCTACCTTATGTTGTAGAGTTATGTCTTCATTACCCAAGGCCTTTATGGCCTTCTTGAAGGTCTGGACAAACCTTTCAGCTAATCCATTGGTGGCGGGATGGCATGGGGCGGAAGTGTAGTGCTTAACCCCATTGTTTTTTAAGAACTTCCTGAATTCTTCGGACACAAATTGCGGTCCATTATCAGAACAGATCTGTTCAGGCAGCCCATTCCTGGCAAATATGGTCATTAATACTGTGATGGTTTTTTCCTTGGTGGTGGAGGACATCTTTATTACCTCCGGCCACTTGGAGTGTGCATCAACCGCGATTAAGAACATTGAGTCCATAAATGGACCAGCAAAGTCGATATGTACCCTTTGCCATGGAGATGAGGGCCACTCCCATGGATGTAGAGGGGCTTGTGGTGGGGCGTTTTGGACCTTCTGGCATCCTAGACAGCTCTTGGTCATTTCTTCGATGTCTCCATCGATACCTGGCCACCACACAAACGCTCTGGCTGGGTTCTTCATTTTCACTCCACCCAGATGCCCCTCGTGAAGCTCCTTTAGCACTTTATCCTGGAGTTTGGGTGGAATCACCACTCTGGATCCACACATCAAGGTTCCTCGGCACACTGACAGCTGTTCTCTTCTTTGCGAGAATGCTGGCAACAGTGGTTCGCCATGTGCTGGCCATCCCTTCACCGTTAAATTGTAGACTCGTGAGAGAGTCGGGTCATTTCTCGTTTCTTTTTCAATGGTAGAATTTGTTACTGGTAGACATTCCACTATGGTTGAGTGGAACATCTCCACTGGGTCCACTGTAGGTGCCTCTTCTACCGTTGGCAACGGTAGGTGCGATAAACCGTCAGCATTCCCATGCTGTTTTGATCCTTTGTAATCTATGTCATATTGGTGTGCCCCTAGGAAAAGGGACCAACTCTGTAGCCTTTGCGCTGTCATAATGGGAACGCCCTTTTTAGGGTTGAATATGGAGACGAGGGGTTGATGGTCAGTCAACAAGGTAAATTTTTGTCCGTGTAGGTAATGGTTGAATTTCTTCACTCCCCATACCAGGCTGAGTGCTTCCCTGTCTATCTGGGCATAGTTACGCTCAGCTGAGTTCAATGAGCGTGACGCAAAAGCTATCGGCCGCTCTGAGCCATCAGGGAATCTATGCGATAATACCGCTCCTATGCCATAAGGGGACGCATCGCACGCCAGTCTGATTGGCAGTGATGGGTTGTAATGAGCCAACACTTCCTTGGACGTGATCAAGCCTTTGCATTTATGGAAGGCACGTTTACAGTCTTCGCTCCATTTCCAAATTACTCCCGTTTGTAGCAGTGCGTTAAGAGGGTGCAGAACAGTTGACAAGTTCGGTAAAAATTTATGATTGTAATTTATCAATCCCAGGAACGACCTTAATTGTGAGACATTTTCAGGTGCTGGGGCTTTTATGACCGCTTCAATTTTTTCAGGTGACTTATGCAACCCTTCTTCGTTAATTATATGGCCACAATATGATATTTGTTTCTGGAAAAATTCGCACTTGGGGCGATTTGCTCGTAGGCCCCGTTCTCTCAGCCTAGTGAGCACCTGCTCCAAATTGGCAAGGTGCTCGTTGTCGTTTTCTCCTGTTACAAGGATGTCGTCTAGGTAGCATTGAGTCCCCAGAATCCCTTGCAGGACTTGCTCCATAGCTCTTTGCCAGATAGCTGGAACTGATGCTACTCCGAAAACCAGTCGATTGTACTGGTACAGGCCTTTGTGTGTGTTTATCGTGAGATACTTTTTAGAGGCCTCCTCAACCTCCATCTGTAGATATGCCTGTGCCAAGTCAATTTTGGTGAAACGTTTCCCTCCGGATAGTGAGGCGAAAATATCTTCTATCCTCGGAAGAGGATACTGTACCGTGTGAAGGACCGGGTTTACAGTCACCTTGAAGTCCCCACAGATGCAAATTTTTCTCTGTTCTTCAGATTTATCATTACTCAACGTTTTCTTCATGACCGGGACGATGGGTGTTGCCCACTCGCTCCAATCTACCTTGGATAACACGCCTGCCTTTTCCAAATTCTCCAGCTCTGCCTCGACTGCTGGACGAATTGCATATGGCACCGGCCTTGCCTTAAAAAACTTGGGAATTGCCGCATCTTCCACTTTTATTGAGGCGGTGACGCCTTTCAAGGTTCCTAGTTCCTGTTGAAACACTTCTTTGGCATTGGCGAAGATGTCTTTTAATCGTTCAGGTATGACGTCATCATCATTTTTTTTTTTACTGGTCACCGTCAGTGCCTGAATGGAGTGCCAGTCTAAATGTATCTTCCTGATCCATTCACGTCCCAACAGCGGTGGACCACCATCTTGCAGAACGTATAGATACAACTTCTGTATTTCCTTGCCGTTGTATACAACAGGCACCCTTATTTTCCCTCTGGGGTATACTTTCTGCCCTGTATATGTCTTCAAGATAATGGATGTGTCTTTCAAAGGCATATGCAGAAATAGCCGCTCGTAATCCCGTCGACTTATGACGGTCAGAGCTGATCCTGTATCTAGCTCCTTTTTAACTGGGGACCCCGCTATCGTGAGGGTAACCCAAATGGTCTGGCAATCTTCTTTGGCAATTACATTATGTAATTTGAGACAGCTTAGTCTCTTGTTTCCGGAGTTGCTATCGCTCTTCTGGTCTTCGGAGCTACTGTCCGTCATCATTTGTACTTTTCTGTACTTTTCCTCATTGATTTTTTTTCTGTCAGTGGATTTTTTGTTTCCAGATCGGCATACACGTGCAATGTGTCCCATCTTTCCGCATTGCCTGCATGCTTTGTCCTTGAACCAGCAGTCCCTCTGGTCATGGGTGGATCTGCCGCAGCGATAACATCTCTCGAAACCCCGTGTCATTTCATGGGTGCCGAAATCCTGTGGTTTTTGCTGTATCTCTGCAGCTCCTCTTGCTGCTGCTTCGTATGATACAGCCACACTGAAAGCCTTGTCCAGTGTCAAATCTTTCTCAAAAAGTAGTCTTTTCTGTGTTCCTTCACTTAGGAGACCGCAGACGAATTTGTCTCGTAGAGAATCTGCCAGTCCTGCCCCGAATTGGCAGTGCTTTGACAGCTTTCTTAATTCGGTGAGGTAATCAGTGTTACTTTCATTCTTGTGCTGATTCCTCCTGAAGAATTTGAATCGTTCCGCTATCAGCAGCGGTGTTGGGTTTAAGTGCTCCTGTAGGGTATCAACAATCTCCTTAAAATTCTTGTCCATCGGTTTGGCTGGAGTGATTATGTTTCGTAACAGCCCGTATGTCCTTGCGCCCATCAGATTTAGAAGTACCGATGCCTTTTTATCATCCTCTACTTCATTCGCTGTGCAATATACCTCCACTCTTTCCACATATGTGGTCCAATCCTCTATATCACTATCGAAAGCAGTAATATTGCCAGTCTTAGGCATCCTGAAAATCAATAATGGCGCCTCCCGCGCTTTCCTTTCTTCCCTGCCGAGAAAAAAAATGGCGTCTCCCGCGCTTTCCCGCCGCTGCCGCTGCTGACAACGCTGTTCTCCGCGGTTTTTATTTACACAGATACTTTTAATAGTTGGAGACTCGTTCCCGCCGGACTCTCTGGGACTTTTCCCTCCCTCTGCTTGGTCCGAACGCCGACCTGCTTTGCAGCACTGCCGTCTCCCGAGTGCTCCACCCTTCATCTCTGTTTGCCTCTGCCTTCCGACTCGCTGCTCGGCCCCGCTGCAGAGCCACCCGATCGAACCCCAGCCCGCAGCACAGGAAGGATTAGTGCAGTACCTGCCACCAGCCCGGCTAGCTGGTGAAAGCACAGTTTTTTTTTTTTTCTTCGACCTTCGTCTGAGGAATTGATCTCCTTGAGGTGCTGCCGAATTGCAGGTAAGTCCGTTTCCAATTCGTCGCCACTGTTGTATCCGTGTGTTAATGGAGACACGGAATGCAGGAGTTGGTTTAACAGGTGTTTACTGAACAAAGTCTGGAGGTGAACTAAAAGATACAAGACACTATACAGGCTTATATACCCGAGTGGTCACTACCAGTATTACAGTACACAGGGGCTCTTAAAGGTACATACACTACACTTTTCTTTAGGTTCCAAGTTTTTAAATCCATGTCCAGTGCCACCTCACTGGGAGAACCTCTCCCATCAGTGACAGATCGCTTCTGCAGCTGCAGCTGCCATCTATTCCAGCATATGGAGGGAGACATTGGAGAGTCTGGGTGCAAGTGGTCACCTTTGTGCAGTGATTGTCAGTGTTTTCAGCACCTCAATGCTGTCAAACACTGAGAAATCAACTGTCAAAATAAAATTGTGCATGGTCCCTTTAAGGAAACTGGCATATGACACGTCATCAAATGACGTCATCTGAGCCGCTTCCTCTTAATTGGCTGGCAAGCCCACAGGGCGGGCTTAACAATGTCAATCAAGGCAAAATCACATCTGTAGGCCGGATGCAGCTGGGGGCGGGATTGGAAGCCGGAAACCACCTGACCAACACCCAACCCTCCTCCGTTAATAACATCGTGGCCAGAGTGTTTCCACTTGTGGGGAAGAGCAAAACTAAAGGCCATCAATATAAGATAGTCACCAAGAAATCAAATAGGGTATTCAGAAGAAATATCTTTTCCAAGAGAGTGGTGAGAATATGGAACTCACTACCACAGGGAATGGTTGAAGTGAATAGTAGAAATGTATTTAAGGGCAGGCTAGATAAGCATATGGGGGAGAAGGGAATCGAGGGTAATGCTGATAGAGTTAGATGTGGAAAGATGGGAGGAGGCTCAAGTGGAGGATAAATGCCAGCATGGACTGGTTGGGCCGAATGGCCTGTTTCTGTGCTGTAAATTCTATGTAATCCTATGAAATAAAAAAAAAAAATTTTTTAAGTACTGTTTTGTCTGTCTCTTTTATCTCTCTCTCTTATTCCCATCTTTCACTCTCTTTATTTAGCTTCATTTACATGATTTTACAATGAATTATATATTCTTATTCATACTTCCTGGTTTAGACACTGCGAGGTGAATTTTAACCCTCAAAAATAGGTAGCTTGGGATCGGATGAGATGTAAAAGTTTTAAAACTCTCAAACCTGACCCCAACCCGCTTCCAAACAGCCCACTTCCATTTTTAAGGGAGGCGGGTCAGGGGGGCGGGCAGCCACCTGCTCCCAGGATGCGGATTGGCAATTTAAATATTATAATGAGGCTGAGATTTTATTGGCCCGGATATTCCAATCCCTATGGGTGTGTACGGGCTGTGTAAATACCCGGAGGGTCATCGGAAATGTTGGTTTCAGGCATGTGAAACGCATGCGTTGAAAACCAGTATTTCCGATCTGTCAAGAATGGTCTTGACGGATCGGCCCTGGAGAAGGGCCTCTGCGGGCAGATAGTTCCACTTTCTGGAGACCCTCCGCCCGCAGAAAACCCTTAGAATTCTTATGCCTGGTAAAAACAAGCATAAGGCCTTCTTTTACCAGGATAAGAGTTGAAAAAAAGTTTTTAAAAAAATTTCAGTCATTTATCATTTAAAAATACTTTAAAAAAGATTTTATTTTTAGCCCCGTAAAAAACTTCAATTATTTTTTTCAAAAAATTTAATTTTTGTTTAAAATATTTAATTTATTGTAATTTCAACTCATTTTAAAAAGGTGATGCTTTTTTAAAATGTATTTAAAGTTTTACTATGTTTTTTCATTGAGCTCCATTCATATATTTGACAGGCCCATCTGTCAAGTGTATGAAGGTAGATTCCCTTCTTTGATTGGCTCCCCAGGACCCACGTGATCCCAGGGACGCTTGCGAACCGCATGCGCCCCTGGGATACATGAGCCCTGCACACTTGGAGTTGGAGAGGCCCAGCATCGGAACTATACGCACCTCAGGAGCCCTCAGGTAAGTGTGCAGATTTTTTCCAGATCAGAGGCCTCCACACGCAGGAAGCCTCCAATTGGAAAATACGGCCCAATATTTAAGAACCTCGCACCACCCCCCTCCCCGCCCAGATCGGGGATCAGACCATCTTACTTACCTGTGGCTGCGGTCTGCTCTGGAGTTCTCCTCGCGCGACTGGAAGCCAAGCCTGCCAATCAGTCTGACATCCAGGCAGGGATCCTGTCAAAAAAAAAGGCATGCTGTGAGACAGAGAGACAGAGAGACAGAGAGAGACAGAATCAGACAGACAGACAGACAGACAGAGACAGAGAGAGTCAGACATAGAGAGAGAAACCCAGAACTATGTTCAGTGCATCTGTCAGTGGCTTTTTAACTCTACCACCTCATTATAATTTAACTTCAGGGTTTTCAGCCCAATCTGCGGCAGCGGGCATGATAAGGACCCACATGGTGCAATCTCAACTCCAGCATTTAAAGAGCTAATCCAAAGATGCAATTTGGAGGTGTTGGTGTTGGCAAGAAGAAAAGAGGAAGTTAAAGAATGAAGTGCCCCAGTTTCCTGATGCCTCCCTTGATGTACTGCTGGGAGCTGTGAGGAGCCGGCAGGACATACTATTCCCCAGCAACGAGAAGAAGAAATCTGCGACAGAAACAAAGAAAGCTTGGTTGGAGGTGGCCCAGGAGGTGAGCAGCAAGTGCATAGTGACACGCACCTGGATGCAGTGCAGAAAGAGTTTTAATGACCTAACCAGGTCAGGAAAGATGAGTACAGTTCTACATTCACCTACATCATGCTGTGCACACCCCATCCCCTCACTCTGCCTTCTCAAGCATACCCCATCACATCACTCCTCACATCCACATACCTTGCCAGTGCACCCATCTTCTCCTTCTATGCCCCTCCTCATATCCCCATTATCCATCCGCCACTGCCACTCACCCTCAACCTTATGCAATTTCATGTCTCTCCCTGATACTCACCCTCACCAAACATGGACAAAGGAGCTGAATTCCAGAGGTGAGGTGAGAGTGACTGCCCTTGTCATCAAGGCAGCATTTGACAGAGTGTGGCATCAAGGAGCCTGAATAAAATTGAAATCAATGGGAATCAGGGGGAAAACTCTTCCATGGCTGGAGTCATACCTAACACAAAGGAAGATATTTATGATTGTTGGAGGCCAATCATCTCAGCCCCAGGACATTGCTGCAGGAGTTCCTCAGGGCAGTGTCCTGGGCCCAACCATCTTCAACTGATTCATCAATGACCTTCCCTCCATCATAAGGACAGCAGTGGGGATGTTGCTGATGATTGCACAGTATTCAGTGCCATTCGCAACTCCTCAGATAATGAAGCAATCTATGCCCACATGCAGCAAAGTATGGATGACATTCAGGCTTGGGCTGATAAGTGGCAAGTAACATTCACGCCTCACAAGTGCCAGGCAATAACAATCTCCAACAAGAGAACACCTAGTGACTGCCCCTTGACATTCAACAGCATTACCATCGATGAATCCCCCACCATCAACATCCTGGGGGTCACCATTGACCAGAAACATAACTGGACCAGCCACATAAACACTGTGTCGACAAGAGCAGGTCAGAGGCTGGGTATTCTGTGGCAAGTGTCTCACCTTCTGACTCCCCAAAGCCTTTCAACCATCTACAAGGCACAAGTCTCCACTTGCCTGGATGAATGCAGCTCCAACAACTCTCAAGAAGCTCGACACCATCCAGGACAAAGCAGCCCGCTTGATTGGTACCACATCCACCACCGTAGACATTCACTCCCTCCACCACCAGTGTACCGTGGCTGCAGTGTATACCATCTACAAGATGCACTGCAGCAACTCACCAAGGCTTCTTCGACAGCATCTCCCAAACCCACGACTTCTACCACCTAGAAGGACAAGGGCAGCAGGCGCATAGGAACACCACCACCTGCAAGTTCCCCTCCAAGTCACACACCATCCTGACTTTGAAGTATATCACCATTCCTTCATCATCGCTGGGTCAAAATCCTGGAACTCCCTCCTTAACAGCACTGTGGGAGTACCTTCACCACATGGACTTCAGCGATTCAAGAAGGTGGCACACGACCACCTTCTCAAGGGCAATTAGGGATGGGCAATAAATGCTGGCCTTGCCAGCAACGCCCACATCCCAGGAACTAATAAAAAAAATGACACTCACTCATAGATCTGTTCTTTCCCTTGTTGCAGGAGAAGAGAGAACAGAACACCAGGGAGAGGGATAGCACCGGAGGGGACCCTCCAGCCATCTCACAACTAACAACTGCAGAGGAGGAGGCATTGGAGATCAATGGAGTTTCTGCCTGCCTGGCCATCAGAGATGGGGATACGGGGACCTCCCAGTTACCTGGTGACACAATTAAATGTCAGCCACCCACATGTCATTCTCCTTCAAACCCCGCCTCCTGCCCTATTCCTTTCCTCTTCCCGCTCCCTTCTCTATCTCTCTGCCCCAGACCATCCACCCCCCTCATTCCTCTCTCCCTCTCATCCTCTTTCCCTTCTATTTCTCTCCTTCCCCCTCTACAACCTGGATCCAATTGTCCCACTGCTTTCTAAGCAGTTTGATCTGAATACTCGGAACAGTGGAGGTTCTAAGAGATTTAGGGATTCATGTACACAGATCACTAAAATGTAGTAGTCGAATAATCAAAAAGGCTAATTGAATGTTAGCCTTCATAACTCGAGGGCTAGAATATAAAGGGGAAGAAGTTTTGCTACATCTATACAAAACCCTGTGGAGTACTGTGTACAGTTCTGGGCACTGCATGATAGAAAAGATATATTAGCCTTGGAAGGAGTGCAGCGCAGATTCACCAGAATGTTACCAGGGCTCCAAGGGTTAGATTAGGAAGAGCGATCACATAAACTAGGCTTCTATTCCTTGGAATATAAAATGTTAATGTGTGATTTGATTGAGTTTGTTAGGAATTTGATAGGAATTGAAAGGGTAGATAGAGATAAACTTTTTCTGCTGGTGGGAGAGTCTATGACAACGGAACATAACGTTAAAATCAGAGCCAGGCCATTCAGGAGAGTAGTTAGGAAGCATTTCTTTATGAAAGAGTAGTAGAAGTGTGGAACTCTCTCCCATAAAAAGCAATAGTGGCTAGCTCAATTAATAAATTTAAATCTGAGATCAATAGATTTTTGCTAGACCAGGTATAAAAGGATATGGAACTAAGGCAGGTAGATGCAGTTGAGATACAAATCAGTTATGATCTCATTGAATAGCGGAACAGGCTTGAAGGGCTGAATGGCCCAAGAAGGGTGAGAGAGGGAAATCAGGGAATTATAGACCAGTTCGCTTAACATCTGTTGTCTGGAAATTACTAGAGTCTTTAATTAAGGATAGTGTGACTGAGCGCCTTGAAAATTTTCAGCTGATCAGAGAAAGCCAGTATGGATTTGTAAAAGTTATGTCATGCCTGACGAACCTGATTGATTTTTTTGAAGAGGTGACTAAAGTGGTGGACAGGGGAATGTCTATATATGTTATTTATATAGACTTCCAGAAGGGATTTAATAAAGTCCCACAAAAGAGACTGTTAGCTAAAGTTGAAGCTCATGGAATTGAAAATGAACTATTGACCTGGTTAGGAAATTGGCTGAGCGGCAGGAGACAGAGAGTAGGGATAATGGGCAGGTATTCTAATTGGCAGGATGTGACTAGTGGTGTCCCGCAAGGATCTGTGTTGGGGCCTCAACTATTCACCATATTTATTAATGACTTAGATGATGGGAAGAAAGTCACATATCCAAGTTTGCTGAAGACACAAAAATAGGCAGTGTAGATAGAAGCATAAAATTACAAAGAGATATTGATAGATTAAGTGAATGGGTAAAACTGTGGAAATTAATTTCAATGTAGGCAAATGTGAAGTCTCCCACTTTGGACCTAAAAAGGATAGAATAGCATACTTTCTAAATGATGAAAAGCTAGAAACAGTGGAGGTCCAAAGAGACTTGGGGGTCCAGGTACATAGATCATTAAAATATTATGAACAGGTACAGAGAGTAATTAAAAAGGCTAATGGAATGCTAGCCTTCATATCTGGAGGACTAGAATACAAGGGGGCAGAATTTATGTTAGAGGTGTACAAAATCCTGGTTAGACCTAGAGTATTGTGAGCAGTTCTGGACACCACACCTTAGGAAGGATATATTGGCCTTGGTGGGAGTGCAGTGTAGGTTTACCAGAATAATACCTGGACTCCAAGGGTTAAATTATGAGGAGAGATTACACAAATTAGGGTTGTATTCCCTGGAATTTAGAAGGTTAAGGGGTGACTTGATCGAAATATTCAAGATATTAAGGGGAACAGATAAGGTAGATAGAGAGAAATTATTTCTGTTGGTTGGGGAGTTTAGGACGAGGGGGCATAGTCTAAAAATTAGAGCCAGACCTAAAAGGAGTGAAATTAGGAAACACTTCTACACACAAAGGGTAGTTGAAGTTTGGAACTCTTTTCTGCAAATGGCAATTAATGCCAGGTCAATTGTTAATTTTAAACCTGAGATTGATAGCTTTTTGTTAACCAAAGTTAGTAAGGGATATGGGCCAAAAGTCGATATATGGGGGTCGATTTTAACTTAGGTGTGGGGAATTGTCGGGTTCCCCGAATGTGGTGTTTCCCACACGAATCTAAATGGGTGTGTGAGATTGATGCAATTTTAACTCAATTGGCCAATTGATTTCCAACGTGTGGGAACCCTTGGCAAATGAGTATTTCCAGTCAGAAAGTCGCATAATATGATGTAATTATTGCTGCTGCATTTAGGGTCTGCAACAAGCCTTGCTTCTTCTGCAGGCTGCCAACCTTTTGGCATTTGCTGATACACTGAGCTGGAAGCAGAATGGCAAGAGAAAGACCAAGGACTGCACCCCGTTTTGACGACGTTGCCCTGCAGGCTTTAGTGGAGGGAGCAAAAGCTCACAAGGAGGTGCTCTTCCCTTCATCAGGGAGGAAGTTGCTTCCCCAGCAGACAAAGGCTGCGTGGCTGCAAGTGGCAGAGGAGGTCAACTCCTTATCGGCTAACTGCAGAACCTGGACACAGTGCAGGAAGAGTTTACATGACCTTCAGCACACTGGAAAAGTGAGTATGAAGTTCCCATCACTCTCAATCTGATGTCCATTGCCTCTCCTCACCAGCACTCAGCTTTAGCAATCTCTTCCTCCACATCCCACTTGACACTGACATCCATGCACCCTTACCCATTCCCTCTCTCTCTATGCTCACATTCACCTAACTATTTGACTATGCAGCCCTCACACTCCCTATCACTCTGATGCTATGAAAACAACTGACAACACACAGGGAGGGCCCTTGGTCTTGCCACCTCATTCCATCTTTGTCTCCTTCTAAGCATCTATGCTATGGATTCTCTACACTCACTCCTTCATTCTCACTCAAACTCCACTTGTCTCCCTCATTGCAGGAAAAGAGAGCTCACAATAAAAGAGAACGAGTGAGGACAGGAGGAGGGCCACCATCAGTAGCCCACCTCACCCCCTGGGAGGAGGCAGTCCTGGAGATCGTAGGACTGGAGGATGAGGCGCAAGTGGGGGGTGGACAGACGGGTGCATCACAGCAAGCTGGTGACAGAATACTTTTCCATCTCTCTCATTGACATTGCATGAGTCGTTGATAATGATTCTGAAGCTATAACAGATGGACCTATGATCATCTGCAATATGCAATGTGCATGTAACCTTGACCTCACATCTCTAACTCTTTCCTTTACTCCCCCACAGGACCATCGAGAGCCCCCGTCCCCACTGTCCAGGGTGAAGAGCCTGAGCTTCCAGACTCCTCAGAGGAATCTGCAACCTCTGAGGGTGCAGCGTCAGCAGAATTCAGCATACCCAGCACCAGCACAGACACTCACACCTCGGTGGGACCTTCGGGACATAGAGTAGTGTTGTCACCTGGTGTATCACAGCTCACAAGTGAGCATCAGCAGATTGTGGAGACAGGGACAGCAGTGGAGAGTGCTAGTCGGAGGGCGCAGGATTCTGCCAGCTCGGCTCAGCTGCATGTCGACCCTGTGCCCCTGGGCCCATCCATAAGATCAGCGGTGCTGGAACTCCAGGAACAGATGCAGGAGTCTCTGGCAGGTTTTGTCTCCAGGGTCGATGTGAGTGTGGAGCGAATGGAGGAGTCCATAGCGAACATGAGCAGGGCCTTTGTGGAGTCATTGGCGTATGAACGCATCACTATGGAAAGGATGGCAACCTCCATGGAGGAGATGAGTCGCCAGGGTATGGAAAACATGGTGAGTGGTCATAATAGAATGACATCTTTTGAGGAGCGATGGGCATCTATTGAACAGAGAAACCAAACCTTCATGGAAGTCCTTCTGAGTAGGACTGCCAGTGCAGATGCGGGTCCCCATGGCCCCCTGATGTGCAGCAAGGTGCTCTCAAGCCACTTCCAAGCGCTGGCCCCTTCTGGCCTGTGCAGCTTCAGGTGGGTGAGCAGCAGCCTGGCGCTCCTGTTGCTGCTGCTGTTGTTCCTGGTTCTGCTGGTGCCGCAGCTGGTGTTCGAGCTCATCTAATGCCCAGAAGGGAAGGAAATAAACGGCTCCCATGCTTCTGGTATATGCCTCCGTTGAGGAAGTGCTGAGTGAAGGTGGTGAGCTGGGTTTCCCAGGAGGTCACACTGGAGATGTGTGTGATGCTCCAACCTTCCACAGGCGTGGTTAAGCCTGGTAAAAGTTGCCCCAGGCCTGAAACAACAAAGTCCTGCCACCTGAAAATGATGACTGATCAAATCTCCTCTTTAATGGTTGACCTGCAGCTGATAGTCAGCAAACCAATAGTGCTCACGTCAGGTTTCACAGGCGTGATCCCCACCAGGCATGTTTTACTTGGTGGGAAAAGGGTTAAAAATGCAAGGGCCTGTTAAAATGGGATTATAAAGGCCAATTATTGCTGATTAAGGGCCTTAAAGATGGCGGGACTGATTCGGGACCATCATACACACCTGGGTTAAAATGGCTCGGGGTCGGGAACCAGGCAGGGGGGGTCCCGGCCCCTAGTTTTTGTGATTTCAACCCCCCACACGCCTCAAAACCCGCCTCACGGCTGAGTTAAAATCAACCCCATGGAGTTAGGTTGCAGATCAGCCATGATCATATTAAATGGCAGAACAGGTTCGAAGGGCTAAATGGCCTACTCCTTTTCCTATGTTCCTTTGTTTCTGTTTCTATGTTACTGTACTTAATAAGCACACTTGGACTCCCTGGGGTGAAATTGGCCAATGCCAGTAGCGCAAGATGGGTTGATAGAGGATCATCAACCCATGTTACATGAGCTGATTTTTTTTTTCTATTGACTTAAATAGAAAAGAAATTCTGGCACAATTTAAAACGGATTGCCAATTTGCTATCAATCTGTTTTGCATTATTGATATTGACCAAATGCATCCCACCCCCTCTGTGTGCAGTGCCATGGGTTGGAGTGGGGGGGTTGGTAAACTGACAGTAGGTCATATATATATATACTAGCTGGAGTGCCCGGCGGTGCCGAGCTTTTTCGAGGGCATGTTGTTGTTGGAAGAGAGAGAGAGATAGCGCGACTGGGGGGAAGAGAGAGCGCGACTGGGGGGGAAGAGAGAGAGCGACTGGGGGGGAAGAGAGAGAGCGACTGGGAAGGGGGGAAGGAGGGGGGAAGGAGGGGGGGAAGGAGGGGGGAAGGAGGAGGGGGAGGAGGGGGGAAGGAGGGGTGAAGGAGGGGGGGAAGGAGGGGGAAGGGGAGAGAGAGCGCGACTGGGGGGAAGGGGAAGGGGAGGGGGAGGGGGAGGGGAGGGGGAGAGGGAGGGGAGGGGGAGGGGGGGAGGAGGGGTGGAGGAGGGGGGGGAGGGAGGGGAGGGGAGGGGGGGGAGGAAGGGAGGGGGGAGGAAAGGGAGGGGGAGGGGGAGGGGTGGAGGAGGTGGGGGAAGGAGGGGGGGAGAAAGGGAGTGGGGGAGCCAGCAGACCATCTCCCCACTGCCGGCGATGGCTCCGCTGAGCTCCGTGCCACCCCACGCACTGACATGCCGAGCTCCACCCTCCCGAGACCGGGCCTGAGACGGCCGATTGCGGCTGGCCGGGCTCGGTTGCCTTGGTAACCCTCCTCCCCTCTCCGCCTCCCGATCTCCAGGCCTGGGCCTGAGATGGCCGATTGCGGCTGGCCGGGCCCGGTTGCCTTGGTAACCCTCCTCCCCTCTCCGCCTCCCGATCTCCGGGCCTGGGCCTGAGTGGACGATTGTGGCTGGCGAGCCCGGTTGCCGGGGTAACCCTCTCCGCTCCCCCTCCCCTCCCGAGCCCCGCCCCCCCCCCGAATGAAGCGCGAGGAGGTTGCAGTGAGCCCAGCCAGCCTTTACCAAGATGGCTGGCCGCTGGTTCGGAATCGGGCCCAGCGGGGGGGGTGGGGGGTGAGGCGTGGGAGGAGCTTGCCATAAAACAATTGCCTAGGGTCCAGCATGGCTGGCAACAGACGGCCAGGCTTCGAGGCCCGCCTGCAAAAACAGGGAAAGGTAGGAAAATTAATGAGATTAGATAAAAGATTTAGAAAGTAATTAACTTTTTTATAAAACAATATGGCCTAGAAATTCAGTGGGCTTTGCGCCCAGTTACTGCCCAAAGAGGGCTTCTGTGCCAGTCTGGAAACTTCGGGCTAAATTCAGTGACGCGCTAATTGCGGCGGTAGCCGGTAGCGCTGCGCCACCACCGATGACGTCATCGGTGTGCGCAGTGCCCCGGTTCCGCCCCGACACCGGCCCGACCCCCATCTTCAGTAGCAGCCGCCTCTTCCGTGGCGGCCGCTAATAACATTCAGAGACCGGGTCCGTACTGCAGCCTTAGTGGGGCGCTTTAAGGTGGAGGTGCGGCCGGCCGCTTTTTCGGTGCCGCCTGCCCGCACCTCCTTCCCCGGCCTCCTCCACCCCCCCCCCCGTGGCATTGCTGGCTGGTTTCCGGGAGCCCGGCACTTCTCCGTTGTGCCGGGCTCTTTTGCTGGCACTCGCGATCGGGGCTCCGGCTGTTGCAGGCACCTCCCCCTTAAGAGAGGGAGGAAGGCCTGCAGTACCGCAGCCTGCCGCTCCGCTGCGGGTGGCGCTGCGGCAACTAGCGCGCCGATATTCAGTTTCAGCACCCCAAGCGGGGGCGGCCACACCCTTGAACAGCGGCCGGTAAATTCTGGGCGCAAGCGAGTTGGCGGGGCTATACCTAATTTCTAGCCCTATGTGTTTTAAAAGCAACTTTTTTTTTAAAGACGCAGAAAGCGGGAAAAAGAAATGAAAAGTTTGGAATCAAGACGGCGGCGACTCACCTCGGTTCAGAACAATAAGGCCCGCCCACACACACACCGATTGGTCGACTGTCAGGTCACTGAAGCGTAGGATTGGTCAATCGCCCCGTCACTTGACTCTAGGAGGGCTCGCCCGCAAGCGCCAAGAACCCGCCCCCGCCACGCAGCGATTGGTCGACCGTTGGGTCACTCGACCGTACGATTGGTCGACCTCGACATCACTCGATGCTAATGAGCAGATAATGAGCGGAATTTTGAACGTTTTTTGGATACCGCGGGCGCAATTTTTGTCTGGCCAAAACGTAAATATGCTTATGACGGTTCTGGAATCTTAAGCTTTCTTTCGATGTAACACACATGTAACACACTCTATAACTTTCGAGTTTATACAATACAGACAGACAGACAGACAGACAGACAGACGGAATGACAGACAGACAGATGTATCCTTTTATATATATAGATACATAAATATATATATATATATATATATCTCCAGGTCAAAACAGTAGAGATGTTTGGTTCAAGCAAATAAATCTGAGTATATTTGCTTTTCTGGCCAACTTGAATGTACATTACGAGCAATACAGTATAGAAACAACAACTACACTTTTTCTGTTTTTTCTGCTAAATGTGAGCAGAAAATTCAGCCAACCATAACCCTATTATACACACAGTTATATGATATAGCCTGAATTAATGGAACATAGATAAATTAAGTCTTTTTCACCATCTGACTCATTTGAAATACCCTTATTACATATTTCAGCTGATGTATGCAACTCCGATATTACACATCTAATTTGAATGCAGCCAATTCCTTGCACATCAATTGTGAATTCTCTGATTATTATTATTTTAGTGATTACAGCAATCAGTGGCTTCATCCATTTTCATCAGCAAAAAATACATTTTGATTTTATATTCTCAGCTGGCTGCCAGCTGTGAAGAGAAATAACCACTGTCAGTCAATGCTGCATCATAGGAAGCAGTTGTCTTCATTTCATTCCTGTCATGTAACTTTGATTTTTCTCTTCACAGGCGGCAGCAGACTGAAAGTGGAAATTCAAATGTTGTTAGAAATGTTGTAACGGCTGTATTCAATAGCATAGACATATTAGGGCTGATTTTAACTTGGTCAGCTAGGCTGGAACTGGGCAGTCGGGGTCATTAAATCATAGTTCAGCACTTAGAACCTCATGCCTGCTTCAATCTCACCTGTCGCCATTTTTCCGGGTGCCTCATCAAGGGTGGCCCAGGAAGCTGCCTGAAGCTGGCAGGGGCCCATTAGAGTATGCAGATCAGGATCCTATGATGTACATAGGACCTGATTGCAATTTCAAGGTACAAATGGGCAGAACGTGCATCACGCACACTCCATCCATTTGAGCCGCTATCAAAATGGCCCAGCAAATGTTTCATTTTAACAACAGAGAATGCTGGAAAAACTCAGCAGGTCAGGCAACATCCGTGGAGAGAAATTTGAGTTGACGTTTCGGGTTGAAACCCTTCTTCAATTTTATTTGGTGGAGTCAGGGAGAGCAGGCTCCTGCTGGGTCCACAAAATAAATGTGGGCCGCTGTTGGCCCATTCGAGGCCGCTTCCATGGTTGCCTTGTCCCCGGTACTCCCTGTAACTCTCTCATAAGAACATAAGGAGAAGGAGTAGGCCATACGGTCCGTCGAGCCTGGTCCGCAGTTCAATAAGACATGGCTGATCATTGACCTCAACTCCACTTTCCTGCCCTATCCCTACCTCCCTTGATTCCCCATGAGTCCAAAAATCTATCTATCTCAGCCTTGAATATACTCAAAGACTCAGCATCCACAGCTCTTTGGGGCAGAGAATTCCAAAGATTCACAATTCTCTGATTGAAGAAATTCCTCCTCATCTCAGTCTTAAAAATCCGACCCCTTATCCTGAGACTATGGCCCCTAGTTCTAGTTCTATCCCCCTTCTCCCCTCTTCCTCTCCTCTCCCTTCTTCCTTCCCATGGTACCCTTACCCCTACTCTCCCACGCTTTCTCCGCTGCCCCCTACACCACTTCCTTTCCTCTACCCCAGCTTTCCACCTCCTGTCCTCCTCTGTTCATTCGTTCAATTGCGGTTTGTTGAATCTAGCTATTTGCAAATTGGCTGACACATGAATGCATATGAACAGTCACGCCATCTCAGAAATATTCATTATATATAAGTGCTTTGGAATGTTTCTGAGAGATGTGATAAAGTACAATACAAATACCAATATTTCTTTCATTCATGATGCTACTACACACAGTGACCCCATCCCTATTTCCATAGGAATATCACTTTTATATTAAAAAAATTATAGGCAGATTCATACAGACAGCAAATAGCGAGAAAGTAAATCAATATATGGTTCATGTACATTTTCTGACAAATTACAGTTATGTGCAGTAATCTTCTCTGACAAGGATAGCAAATATAATATCAGCAATACGAATAAACGATAATAACATTAATCTACCACAGTACATACAACAATAACTGACAAAAAAGTGTTGACAGCAAAGTGGAATGTATTAAAGTGGATTCACAATCTGATGTCATGAGAGAGAAAAAGGATAAAATGTCATCAAAAATGGAAACTGGGCACTCTCAAGCTGCCCAAGCAGGATTGAGATGGAAATATATGTCAGGGCACCATAATCATTATTTTTGTAACTCTGCAGGGCAATTTCTGGTTAGATTGCCAGTTGTTACGATTTACTTTAATGTATTTGCTTCTCCACTAGTTTGGTGCCCATATTTTAATATTACAACAATAAAGGTGCCTTTGTTGCAATCGTAATCCTACAATATTTTTAAATCGATGCCAGCTCTATGTATTTACCATTACATAACTATCGAAGCCCCCTCAAGGCCAAGAAGGACTAAAGTAGCTCCCTTAGTTTATTTAGGGCATTTAAATGTCAATATCAGTGGTTTTAAGCTTTGATTCAGCAAGCTTTAATTGGTTTACTCATCTCTAATATTAATTCAAAATGAGAAGATTTGAATTGAAAACTAATAGAATTATCTGAAGTTGCATTGTTGACGAAGAAATACATAATAAGATACATTCCATGTCCGAGCAGTAAAAATAAATGAATGCCTACGAGATAGTATGAGTTTGAGCTGAAATCCAACACGCTAATTAATTGGAAAGTGCCAAAAGTATTTGTTTTGGATTAGTGCTATTAAACTGACAGGGCCTGAAATTTTAAGCCGCCCTCTCAGCCAATGGAAGTGCGGTGGACCGAGCCATAACTGAGCCCAGGCCCCAAGCGCTAGACTCCATTTCAATTTAGGGAGACAAGGTGATCTGGGTGGTTGGAGCAGGCAGCTTGCAGGGGCGTGACAGTGGCACCTGTTCATATCAGCTAGCAGACAGCGGAATGACCAGAAGCCCTCCATGAGGATGAGCCTGAGGACCTCCCAGGAGCCAAAGATTTAAAAGGATTGATGCCTTTCCCTATTGAAGGATGCCTTAAAGTTTTTTAAAAATCTAACCGCTCCCCAGGCCTCAATGGGACTTATGCTAGCTTTCTGCAAGCAGGTCCCTACCATTTTCGGGTGGGTTCTGCAAGACTCCTGCCAGAGTTACAGCAGGGGTCTGGTGGAACCCCTAAGGAAAGTTGGGGCTGAGGTCTGCTACAACAGCACTAATTTAAGTTTTTCAACAAGGGACAGCCCAAGTGAAATGACTTTCTTAAAGCTATGTTATTCATAGCTCTTATTGGCCTGAATTTTGTGGCCACAGGCAAAGGGACAGCGCTCGCTGCTGACCTCGGAAAAAGCTGCCCACAAAGATTTAGCGGGCTCTAGAGCATTGATTTCCTCTATTCCAATGTGACTTTGAATCTGGCGCCATCTATATGGGATCTGTGGCATCCAGCAACAGTGAAGTAATAAAGCAAGCTGATCAGCCAATCAGATTAATGAATTCTCACAGAGAGCAAACCAGGAAGTAAAAAGCACAGATTATAATGCACTTTTTAATCATTTTACAGAAAGAGAAAAAAGGATTGGGACATACACATGGGATTAAGTTAGAGGCTGAAATACCATTTTTTTTTAAATTAATTTTTTTTTTTATTATTTTAAAAATCATGGAATTTTAAAATGTTATTCTGAGGGAATGACACTCCACACTTGTAAAATTAGTTTTCAGGGCCATAAAGGTTGCTCAGCAGTAACTATAACTTAGTACACCATTAAAAACTCAGCTACACCAATTTTCAATGATTTTTACAGTGAGAAAAGTGCGTAAAAAGTTGAAGTTCACATCAAATTACTGATTCTGTGTTGACTGAATCTGCGAAGACTGCAACAGCACACTCTGTGAAGGAACATGGTATCACTGACAGCAACTTATGGATTTCTGCATTTCACTGCGGGTGCCAGAAGTTGCTGTCAGTTTTACACAGTAATGATAGTGAGCACTGACAGTTTTGCCGTTGGTACAACCGCAAATTCCGGGCCATTATTTTCAGAAATAGATCGCATTCCCTCTCAATCATTAAATCCCTCAAAAAGTAAGTTGTTCAGTTCTATGTACCACTTCTCATAAAACAACAACCACCAAACATCCAGTCCCCTTTCAGCATTCTGAAGGGACCGCTCCCTCCGCGACACCCTGGTCCACTCTTCAATCATCCCCAACACCCCTTCCCTTCCTACTGCACCTTCCCGTGCAAGCACAGGAACTGCAACACCTGCTCTTTTACCTCCTCCATTTCCACTGTCCACAGCCCCAAACTCTCGTTCCAGCGATTTACTTGTACTTCTTGCAATTTAGTATACTGTATTCGCTGCTCACGATGCGGTCTCCTCTACATTGTGGAGACCAAATACAGATTGCTTTGCAGAACACCTCCATTCAGTTCATAAGCATGACCCCGAGCTTCTGGTAGCTTGTCACTTTAATTCTCCGCTCCATTCCCACTCTGATCTCTCTGTCCTTGGCCTCTCATACTGTTCCAATGAATTGCAACATAAGCTCGAGGAACAGTGCCTCGTCTTTCGATTTGGCACTTTACAGCCTTCGGGACTCAACATCGAGTTCAACAATTTCAGACCATAACCTCTGCCCCTATTATCACATGGCAGCTGTTGATGATTCTGCCATTCCCATTTACACCTCTTCTAGACTCATCTTTTGTTTCTTTACTTGTCCATTTACCATCTCCTTTTGCTTTGTACTATCACACCTGTTGTCATTTAATCGCTCCTGCTTTCCACCCTAGCACAGGCCTTCACTTTTGTTCTTTCCTCTCCTCTCCACTTTCCCTGCCCCTGCACTTGCATAAAATCTGTTACATCTCTAACTTTTTCCAGTTCTGACGAAAAGTCAGTGACCTGAAACGTTAATTCTGTTTCTCTCTCCACAGATTCTGCCTGGCCTGCTGAGAATTTCCAGCATTTTCTGTTTTTATTTCAGATTTCCACCATCTGCAGTATTTTGCTTTTGAACAAGCATTTATATCTTACCTTTACTGTTGAAAATATCTCAAGGTGCTTCACAGTATCATAATCAAACAAAAATTGATGCTGAGCCAAAGAAGGAGATAGTAGGCGGGGTGACTAGATGCATCATCAAAGATGAGGGTCTCACAGGAGGAGAGAGAGGTGGGGAGATGGAGGGGCTCAGGGAGAGAATTCCATAATTTGTGAACTAGATGGCTGACAGCACAGCCGCTAATGGTGGGGTGAAAGGAAGAGGGCGGGAGGGAATGCTTGGGGTAGGAATGGGGAGATCTCAGAGAATTGTAGGATTGGAGAAGGTTATGGAGGGGCAAGGCCATGAAGGGATTTAAACACAAGGATGAGAAGTTTAAATCTAATGGTTATCGGGAATTGACAGGCAATGTAGGTCAGCGAGCACAGGTGTGATGGGTGAGTGGGAGTGGTATTTAATGCAGGATAGGATACGGACAGCAGTGTATTGGAGGAACTGAAGTTTATGGAGAGTGGAGGCTGTGAAGTCAGTCTGGAGAGCATTGGAATGGTCGAGTCTGGAAGTGACAAAGGCATGAATGAGGGTTTCAGCAGCAGATGGGCTGAGACAGGAGCAGAGACAGGCAATGCTACGGAAGTGGAAGTTTGCAATCTTTGTGATGAAGAGGATATGGGGCCAGAAACTCAGCTTGTATTAAATAGGACACAAAGGTTGCCAACAGTCACATTCACCCTAAGAAAGTGGTTGGGGCGGGCAAGGAGATATTGGTGGTGGCGGTGCCAAGGATTGGTGGTGGGGGCCGAAGATATTGGCCCAGAAATCAGTGGTAAAATAATGATGAATTAACAGCACTCACCATTATTAGTTTACAAAATATCGAATAGTTTGTGATGAAGAAGAGATACACTATGAGTTCCGTTTCTCCACAGATTGCTGGACGATTTACACTGCTTCACCGTTAGCCTCGCGAAAACTATAAAAATTGTCACCTTGTCATGAGCCTTCCCATTGAACTTAATTATGTGTCAAGAAATTGCTGAATTTACACCATTAATGCGAATTAATTTCACCACAGCCATTTAGGACGGGTAATTCATGAAGTAAAGAATTTGTTAATGATGTGATTTATGGCCCTGATGTGGCACTGAACCTTGGAGGACCAGAGTGGGAACAATGAAGCTGTGGAGTTTCACTCCGGCAGGTAGTGAATTGTTCCTATAGGTTTTTTAACCTTTTTATCTGTCTTGGCAGTACTTTTGTGCCAGTCTTACCATCCATACTCCTATGAGTGGCGGGAGGCAATAGTTCTCAGGATGCAAACCTGTTTCAACACGCAGAAATGCAAATTAGATAGATTGCTTTCAGAAAATACTTTAGTGATCTAATGTATGAGTAATTTGAGACATGATGTGGTAAGTGTAGCATCCTTTGGAGGGAAAGGGTGGCTTAGGCCCTATGGTTTCCAAATCTCTCCACCACTAGGGGGTTCCTTGTATCATGTCTGGATCTGTTGTAGACTAATTGATAGAGATTGATTGTATGATTAGTCAACAACTCCATTATCATATGACTACCAGGATGGTAGAAGACGAAGTAGACTTTTATTCATTTAGAAATTCCTATATTCTTATGAAAGCAGTTGCATTAATCCAGATCATGATGGATGGGGTGGCTGGTTCTATAATTCTTGGGTCAAGAAGATTGGTACATTATGTACACCTACCCTGCCATTCATTATTACATTTGCAAGGGCCAACATAACAATTACTAAAGAAAATTGGGTTACAATGTCCTCTCCTTCTGCTTGTTCTTTTAAAAAAATGGTTGAACTTTTCCTTTCTGTCTCTTTTTTTCTCTCTCTCTTATTGCGCTCTCTTCCTTTCCCTCTCTTTATTTCTCTTTCAGTATCTAAATTCATCTAATTCACCCTATTTCCTTCCTGTAATTAGCTCGGTTTCTTTCTCTTTCCTTCTCTTTCATTGGTTAAGGAGTTAGACCATTAGGCATGCTGTTTATGAGGTCCCAAATGCGACATTGACATCGTTGCATCATTATCAATTCATGTTTCCAACAATATGCAGTGCAAATATAGTGCAATCAGATGGGTGAGGTAAAAAGTCTAATTCATGTCGCTCACCACGTGATGCGCCATTCCAGCAATTTCTGGGCCAATGTCTTCGGTATTAAGGTTGGTGATGGAGAAGTTGCGTGTTGCAAAGCCTGCTCTTCCATCATTATATGGCAGATGGGAAAAACCTGGCTGTTGAATGTGAGGAGTAGCCCCAAAATTGTCTGTTGGCTTCTTTTTTATTTGACAGCAGATTTGTTAATCAAATATCTTGGTTCTGAGAACAACCATAGTGGCTCTAACAGGTGTCTCCAATATTTTTCATGTGTTTAACACTGAAAGCTTTTATGCATTTGATGTATTTAACATGAGAAATTTCTGAAGCTGTTAGTTGGTGAGTATGGCCCTGCTATTACCTGAGAGACATGTTGGGTGCAAGGGGTGGGCGGGGGTATCCGATATTGAGTGAGAAACACAGAAGTATGTTCAGCGTGTCTGTCAGTGGCTTTTTAACTCAGCCAGCTCATTATAATTTTACTTTTGGATTTGGCGTTTGTTACGTCCGTGTAATAATAAGAAAAGGACTGCAGAGAACGGTACAACAGGTGTTTACTCAACGTGGTTCAAACTGCAACTGACTGTACAGATCACTACTCAGGGTTTATATACAGGTGTGGTCACTGCCGGTACTACAGGATACAGGAGCTGTGAGGAAATCTACATGATATAAGGGGTTCATTTCAGGTGCTTGCTGGGTAAAAGTTTTCAGACTTGACACCGGTCAAGAGTCGATGTGTAACTAGAGCTATTGCACGTACTTGGATTACAGCCAAGAACAGATGTCTGCCCACCTAATGAGAATGTAGAAGTGAAACAATGGGTTCTGTTTGAAGTACCCAGTGACCTGACAACTTGCGACCGTAAGCAAACCTAGCCTCCCGATACATGATTAAGATTAAAGAGGACCTCTGGTTACACGATTCATGTCCTGTTATAGATTAACGGTTGATTTATGTGTCCAGGATCCTTCTGTCAATATGTCATAAGACCTGATGATTAATCTAAAATGTATCCTGATTGAGGAACAAAGGAATGTCAATTAAACTTGTTTGTTACACTGTATAAATATGGAACGCTTACGCTGTATCATTGGAATAGTAGCCTCACCCCTTGAGTGGAGGTACTGATTCCCCTTGCAAGCGAAATAAAAGGCCTGTCCGTCTGACGAATCCAAGAGTGTATTGAGTCATTACCCAGAGCTAAGAAGTAAGGCACTTCAACAATTTGGAGGTTCCACCGAGATGGCTTGCTGTACCAATTGGTGAGTTAACAGACACCGAGTACGTTGCTCGGTTAGGAAAAATCCCATCGGCCGAAGGTGGTGTTTTGCCACATTTTTGGGACTTTCCCTGCCAGAAGCATAGCTGCGCATAGTCTGTTTATTCCATTGGACAGTACTGCCATCGGGTAATTGACTCACAAGGTTCGGAGGTTAAACTGCCGTTGTGACTGCTTCCCTTTCAGAAACAGAACAGAGGATCAGCCATGAGGCGCTGATGCCCCGCGAACAGGATCGTGCAGAAAAGGACGGTAGGAAGCGCTGAAATAAAGGTACCAGAGAGAGAAGGTTAAGTCACGAATTTGATTAACTAAGGAGCTAGCGATTTACTGGAAATTGAACTAGCAAGGTTCCAGCTTGCTAAGAGAGAAGGTTAAGTCACGAATTTGATTTAACTAAGGAGCTAGCGATTTACTGGAAATTGAACTAGCAAGGTTCCAGCTTGCTAAGAGAGAAGGTTAAGTCACGAATTTGATTTAACTAAGGAGCTAGCGATTTATTGGAAATTGAACTAGCAAGGTTCCAGCTTGAAGTTAGTTGGGACAAATTGAAGGCCCTTTTTGCCAAAGATTTGGCTAAAGGGAGTAGGGTAGAAGGAGAGAGAGTGGGTGAAGTTAGTTGGGACAAATTGAAGGCCCTTTTTGCTAAAGATTTGGCTAAAGGGAGTAGGGTAGAGGGAGGAAGAGTGGGCGATTGTCTGAAACACAGTGTCAATGTTTAATGTTTATGAGAGTGAGTATTTAACTACTTGTTATTATCAATCAACTTCGTCCAGTAAGGCTGCATAGGTTGGGGATTTAGTAACACTTTGGTTGTTGTTTAACAAGTGTATTGTTTATTGTTTATTGTCATATGTATTAATGTTTAATCATGTCTGATCTGTAGAGGCGTCCCATGCAGGTCATAGAGTGTTACGGAATTGTTGTATGTTTTAACTAAAATATTTAAGCTGAAAAAAAAACTGTAGAAGGGGTTGGAAAAGACCCAAGCCGGGGAAGTGAGTCCCGCGGCGGAATGTATGGTTGAGAAAATAGTGATGTCTTTTACATGATCCACTAAGCTATTGTGGATTCAATATTTTCCCCAGTTAGAAATACCTTCCACGAGGGTTGAGAACCCTCGAGTTTTAAAGCATAAGGATATGTCTTAATGTGTTGTAAATATTTAAAAAAAAAAAAAAACTTTTTGCAGTCAGTTGACTTAATTCAGTCGGGAAGTGCTGAGTTTCAGTCGCCTAGCCTCAGGCCGGTTATTAAGAGGGCAAATGCCCCACGTGAAGGCCGGGACCATAAAGTAGGCGCCGAAACTCTAAAGGCACTCGGAGTGACAAATGGTCAAGGACTTTGTGACACTGATTTGAAGTAAAGACCAAGAAGATTGGATGTGACTGTAATTTTGATACGTATGTATAGTTTATTAATTTGATCTGTAGGGGCATACAACGCAGATCACGGATTGTCACAGGAGTTTAGATTGTTTTAAGTGAACCATTTAAGCTGCTAAAATGGGTGCTAGCACCAGTAAGCCACCTGAGAAAGGCACGCCAGCAGCCTTTATGTTAAAGAACTGTGGTCAATCATCCATTGATCACCTACCAAATTGGTCCAAATGGACTGTAAATAAGACTAGACCCTTTCCCTCAGATGGTTCATTTAACATAAAAAGAATTACTTGCCTCGAGGAATGTTTAACGGACAAGAGAGAAATAGAGAACAGCCAGATAAAAAGACTGCCTCTATGTTTGTTGAGTCAGAAGAAAAAAAAAAAATTTACCCCGAAGAAACACCTTTCTCCTCTATTATGGTAGGACAACAAGGTAACTATAGAAGGATGAATAGAGGGGAATATAGAGGAAGGCGTGGTAGAGTAAGAGGGTATGGACGATCTGGTAATTGTTACAATTGCGGACAACCCGGACATTGGGCAAACCAATGCCCTGCGAAAAATCGTCAGAACCAAATCTCCAATAATGGACCTCCGTTAGAGAATAAAGGTCCTAATTTCACTGTCCATAACCCTTTTTCGGACTAGTCAGGAGGTTACCCTACAAACGGACAGGGATTTAGGAGAAATAGAGATCAGAATTACTGACTGACACCAGCAGCCCCAAGCGCCACAGACCACCAAATGCCCGTTGTTTCTTTAAATTCACGCAGCAAACCTGAAATTAAAATGCAAATAGCTGGGAGACCTATGTCATTTTAGTAGATACAGGAGCAACCTTTTCGGTGTTAGGGAAAGGATATTCTGAAGGAATACCTATTAATGCGAAAAAGACCCCGATTGCTGGATTGGCTGGAATACTACAACACTTGAATCAATCGACTCCCCTCACAGTAAAAGTAGAAGAATTTGAGGAAGAACACTCCTTTCTGTTATCAGGAGATGTCTCTATGAATTTATGTGGAAGAGACTTGCTGTGCAAAATGAATGCTACAATCATTTGCTCCCCATCAGGAGTAACGGTAGAAATCCCAGTAGATAACGTGGCTATGCCAAGAGGCTGAAACGCTTTTGAAACAAGTAAATGATATTTTGTGGGCAAAACACTCAAATGAGGTAGGAAAGATGTATACTGCACAGCCCTATAAAGTTACAATTAATCCAGCTGCACCATTACCCAAAAGGTCACAGTATCCATTGTCAGAGAAAAAAAAAAGGAATTGAGCCAGTGATGGAATCATTGTTAAAACAGGGAATTAACGCCGGATAGAATAAAGGTCGTTTGCAACATGCCGTTGCCAAAGACTAATAGAGAAATTAAGCATTTTTTAGGAATGACTGGCTATTGTAGACAATGGATATTGAACTATTCAGAAATAACCAGACCACTATTGGACATGAGCATGCCATCACTTCCGGAAGAATTAAATTGGATACCTGAGTCACAGGACGCCTTTCGTCAACTGAAACAAGCCATGGTTTCAGCCCCCGTGTTGGGACTGCCAGACTATGCTAAACCCTTTAATCTATTTGTCCACCAAAAATCTGGCTTTGCCCAATCAGTCCTGACACAGTTACATGGGGATAAGCAACGACCGGTAGCTTTCTTTAGTATTCAGTTGGATCCAGTGGCAAGAGGATTACACAACACCTTACCTCTGCCAGAGCCACTAAATACGAAGTTGAATTGTCGTCAAATCCGAGACTGATAATCAGAAGATGCACCACTCTAAACCCAGCTACATTATTGCCGACAGAGGAAGATGGAGACCCACATTCATGTGAAGAAGTTATGCAATTAGTTTCGAAACCTCGCGTCGATCTATCCGATGTTCCCCTATCCAACCCAGACTTGATTTTCTATGTTGATGGTTCAGCCCTCAGGGATTCTGAGGGACGCCCAAAATCAGCATATGCAGTAGTTACCCAGCATGAGACGGTAGAAGCTTTTCAGCTCCCTAATTCTTTTTCTGCTCAACAGGCAGAATTGTTCGCTTTAACCAGAGCATGTATATTGGCCACAGACCAGTTCGTTAATATCTATACCGACTCCAGGTATGCCTTTGGAGTGGCTCACAATTATGGACAAATTTGGAAGATTCGCGGTTACCTGACTTCGTCGGGAACCCAGATTTTAAAAATGCACGAGGTTCAAAACCTTTTATTAGCCATCCAGAGACCTAAGCAGATTGCCATTATTAAGTGCCAAGCGCACACGGGGCATTTGGACGAGGTTGCGCTTGGAAACGCTGCTGCAGATAGCGCTGCTAAGTCAGTAGCTATATCAAGTACTGAACGACAAGTTTCAGTCTTCCCTGTTAGGGAAAAGCCAGAGATACTGCAGCCCCCGTCCGTAGATGATGTGCTGACCCATCAAGATAGGGCCAGTTCTGATGAAGTAAAGGAATGGGTTGTTAATCATTGTTTTAAAAACACTGACGGCTTATGGGTCCATCATGACGGCCGCATGGTGGCACCCAAATCATTACTATCACCAATTGCCCGATGTGTTCATAAATTCACCCATGCGGGCAAAGGGGGGATGGCGGACTATATCCTTAAGACCTGGTATGCACCAGGAATCTCAAAATTGGCAAAACAAATTTGTGAAAATTGTATTATCTGCCAGACCATGAATGCAGGAAAAAGATAAAGAAGGTACAGCCCGCATCCCATCCAAACCCCATGGGTCCTTTTGTACACTTGCAAATGGATTTTATTGAACTACCTGTATGTATGAGCTTTAAATATGTATTAGTTATTATTGATATGTTTTCAAGATGGATTGAAGCTTTTCCTTGCAGAAAGAATGACGCTACCACTGTTGCTAAATGTTTATTGAAGGACATTGTGCCTCGCTTTGGGATACCAGCAAAACTGTCAAGTGACAGAGGGTCCCATTTTACAGGAACAGTGATTAAGGAACTATGCAAAGCCTTATAGATTAATCAACACCTCCATTGCAGTTATCATCCACAGTCGGCTGGACTAGTGGAAAGATACAACGGGATGCTGAAAAATAAGTTTGCAAAACTGTGTAAAGAAACTGGACTTAAATGGGTTGAATTGTTGCCCATAGCTTTAATGACAATGTGGTCTGCTACCAACAGAACTACAGGATTGTCGCCTCACGAGATCGTCATGGGAAGACCACAAAGATTGCCCTTTTCGGCACCTTTAACAGCTAAACAAATGGACATTCATAAAATGGAGGAAGATATGTTGAGTTATTGCATTGCACTAACCAAATGCATTTCTAGTTTCCATCAACAGGTGAAGGAAGCCCAGGTCGATCCCGCTGAAGGAAAGTGCCATACTTTCGAGCCAGGAGATAACGTCTACATAAAAATCTTTAAGCGAAAGAATAGCCTTCAACCCAGATTTGAGGGACCCTTCCAGGTACTCCTGACCACAAACACCACTGTAAAAGTAAAGGAGCGACCAACATGGATACACGCGTCCCATTGTAAGAAGGCATCAGTTGAAGACAATACACTGCCAAGATGAACTGGAATTGGACTCTAATAAGACTGTTCCCTTTGTTAACGATAATTGAAACTGCCATATTGATTTACCCAGATCCCCTGAAGGGCAAACCATGCATAGAAGAATGTGTACTTTTAAACAGTGATTTCTTTTATATTATATGCTATAACGAGACTATGAAGGTTCAGCTTCAGGATCACACTATGCAGGTACCCCCGTATCAACCCCTGAGTCTTAGGATTAGGCAGAATAAGATAGTAGAAGAAGATAGTGGACAGAAGCTTGATAAGCTATGGGTTACATGCCCTGATACTGTGTCACCAAGTGAAAGAATTGCGAATGAAGGAGTTATCTGTAGTGGTAATCCAAAGGGAGGACTGGCCCTGACGGCCAGGCCAATGTTTTGTAACAATCCAGTTACACAGCCCTTTATTTCAACATTAGCCACTCAGAAAAGAAAACTTAATAGGACAGATAAGAAACAGGGAAGAAGAGGAAGAAGGCTGCTAAACAAGCATGGCAATACATGAGTTATTTGTATGCCAAAAGATAGAACCTTACTAAATGCTGGATATGCAGTCACACCCCTATACATGCAGAGGGTGGAATACCCCTACGGCCCATTCCCTTTGGAATGGAGGAGATGGTAGGGTGGTTATTACAATCTAATACTACCTGGAACAATGAGGATGCCCCTGGTACAGTGTCCCAAAATAGTTTGAATCCAGAACAACTAGAAGATGAGTGGAAGGGAGCAGGATATAACCTAATGAAATTCGAAGGATGGTTTCATCCCCAATATGATAATCAAAGGAATCCAGAGAGTCTATTAGTGACGTCAATGGGGACCATAAATAATACAAAAGGAGAAGTCTGTCTGGTAAACAATGGAGAAGGATTAATGGTTGGATGGAGTGAGTGCAAATGTAACTACACTTTGACTAAAACTACTACTAAACCACCGGGTGCAGTCGAATGGCCCTATTGGGGACGGTGGAACCTGTCCACAGTACAAAATTTGACTAGTAGAAAAACCTGGGAAGGAGAACAAGGAATAGGAATGATGCACCAGATATGGAACAAATTTGAAGCCTATAATAACACCTATTTCATCTGTGGGCATAGAGCATACCCTTGGTTACCACAAAATTGGACTGGGTCATGTTATTTGGGATATGTAGTGCCCTATATACATCATATTTCATCTTTGGATAGCCACCCTGGGACACGAACAAAACGAGCCATTACAGAAACTGAAAGGTTCTTTGCTATAGCATTTCCCTGGTATGGAACAGGGAAGCTAGCAAGAGAATCTATAAACATGGCAGCAGTGCTGGAACAAATAGCCAATGATACTGCTGATGCTCTTAGTGATGCAAACGCAGAAATGGTGGCTTTGCGCACTGTTGCTTTACAAAACCGCATGGCTCTGGACTATTTGTTGGCAAAAGAAGGGGGCACATGTGCAATCATAAAAACCGAATGTTGCACCTATATTCCAGATAGTTCAGAAAATATCACCAATTTGGTAAACCACATAAAGGAGGCCGTAAAGAAATGACACCAACCTGAACAATGGTCCATTTGGGATTGGATTTCAGGATGGGGAGGAGCATTAGGAAAGCAAATTTTGGAAGTCTTAATTGCAATTGTGATGATGATAATTTTAATTAGTTCATTGATTGGTTGTTTAAAATTATTGTGTACAAAAGTCCTTTCCTTATTAACATCAACTCCTCCAGTACCAAAGATGTCTGAATATGAGGATATTAAGGGTGAGACCTTTGATGTAGAATTTCTTAAACTTAGCAAAATAGATTGTCCTTAGAATGGAAAAAAGGGGGGAATGAGGAAATCTACATGATATAAGGGGTTAATTTCAGGTGCTTGCTGGGTAAAAGTTTTCAGACTTGACACCGGTCAAGAGTCGATGTGTAACTAGAGCTATTGCACGTACTTGGATTACAGCCAAGAACAGATGTCTGCCCACATAATGAGAATGTAGAAGTGAAACAATGGGTTCCGTTTGAAGTACCCAGTGACCTGACAACTTGCGACCGTAAGCAAACCTAGCTTCCCGATACATGAATAAGATTAAAGAGGACCTCCGGTTACACGATTCATGTCCTGTTATAGATTAACGGTTGACTTATGTGTCCAGGATCCCTCTGTCAATATGTCATAAGACCTGATGATTAATCTAAAATGTATCCTGATTGAGGAACAAAGGAATGTCAATTAAACTTGTTTGTTACACTGTATAAATATGGAACGCTTACGCTGTATCATTGGAATAGTAGCCTCACCCCTTGAGTGGAGGTACTGATTCCCCTTGCAAGTGAAATAAAAGGCCTGTCCATCTGACGAATCCAAGAGTGTATTGAGTCATTACCCAGAGCTAAGAAGTAAGGCACTTCAACAGCTGTAAAAAGTAATTCTCCCCTTAAAGGTACATACATTACAATTCCTCCCCTTTTAGATTAACAGTACCATAACACTCATTTAACAATTAAATATCAAACTAATTACAATTAACACTTTTAACATGCAACATTAACTGAAAATAGTCTATTTATAAATTCAGTCTTTGGGGAGGTGTGGTGATTATTCCTTGATTAGTAAAAGTATTGTGATTCGTTGTTTGTTAACTGCCTTGGGATATGTGTTGTAATCTCATTGGTAGTTGATGATCACATGATGTGTTGTGGCTACCTTAAATTCAGTCCTTTTCTAGCTTAGTTGGGACTGGATGTGGAAAGATATGCTGCTGATTTTAAAGTTAATAAAGCCTAGCTTTGGAAGGCAAATCTATTCTTTATTTCAATTTATTAACTTTATGTTAGAATGGAGCGATATCTTCAACCAGAATGATTCAAGGCTGACCCCAATTCTGCTGGAGTGGATGATAAATGAAAACATTGGTATTGTACATTTAAAAACTTTTTGGGCGTGTTGGATCAAGAGGCTCTAAATAAGCTGAATATGCTGATCAACTACATTGACCCGGATGTATATAAATATATTTTGCACTGTAAAACTTATGAAGAGGCTATTCCTACATTGGAAAAGATTTTTGTTAAACCAAAGAATGAGGTATTTGCACGTCATCTTCTATCTGCCCATAGGCAGCAGGTGGGAGAATCTTTGGATACTTATTTACAAGCACTTCGGTGCCTTAGTGTTGACTGTAATTATAAGGCTGTGATGGCTGAAGAATATAAGGACGAATCGGTACGGGATGCTTTTATTAATGGATTACTGTCTAGATCAATTCGTCAGCGGTTGTTAGAAAATAAGACTCTGGATCTTAAAAGTGCTTTTGAGCAAGCTTCTACATTGGATGTGGCTCAGAGAAGTTCGGATTCTTATGCTCTTTTTAATCGGCCTGCGACTATGGTTTCGGCAGTTTCAGATGAAAAGGAATTATGTGGACTTAATGGGAGTGGTTTACTAGATTTTTAAACAGTTTCTACTTCGGCGGCCGTTGCCTCTAGGATTCAGAAGTGTTATTTTTGTGGGAATATCTGGCACCCTCATCTGAAGTGTCCTGCTCGGGAGGCTGTGTGTAGTAAATGCGGCAAGAGAGGTCATTATGCACGTGTGTGCAAATCATCAGGTTCAATTACCTTCCCTTCTCCTGGTGTGGGAGGGTCTTCCTCCACTACCTCTTCTGTGACTATTCAGCCTTTAGATAGGGCGTTTATTGCATCAATTTCTGCTGCATTTGCTCATGGCCTAAACAAAGCTATAGTTATGGCTCAAGTTAATGGGTTGGAAGTGAAGGCCCTTATAGATACGGGCAGTACTGAGAGTTTTATAAGTCTTCAGTTTGCGAAGGAGAAGCATTTGAAAATTTTGCCTGTTACGTATCAGCTATGTATGGCTCAGACGACCCTTACTTCACAAATAGCTGGTTGTTGCTTTGTGAAAATGGTTCTTCTAGGTAATACGTATACTGATATACGCCTATCTGTTTTGCCTAATCTCTGTGCGGATATTTTGATTGGACATGATGTGCTTCAGTTACACGAGTCTCTTAGTCTTTCATTTGGAGGGACTAAGCCACCTTTATCTATTTGTGGATTAACCTCTTTATCTATTCCTCCATTATCACTTTTTTTCCAATTTGATGTCGGATTGTAAGCCAATTGCTACCAAGTCAAGAAGATATAGTAGTCAGGATAGAGAATTTATTAATTCTGAAGTTCAACGTCTCTTATTGGAAGGAATCATTGAACCTAGTTGTTCGCCTTGGCGAGCACAGGTAGTTGTCACGACTAATGAGAGACACAAGAAACGAATGGTGATAGACTATTCCCAAACTATTAATAGGTATACTCAATTAGACGCGTACCCTTTGCCTAAGATTGATGAGCTTATCAATAAAGTACCTCAGTATAAAGTTTTTAGCACTATTGATTTAAAGAGTGCTTATCATCAGATTCCTATTGTTAAGAAGGATCAACCATATACGGCCTTTGAGGCTGGTGGAAAGCTGTATCAGTTTTGCCGAATACCATTTGGTGTTACTAATGGTGTTGCTTGTTTTCAACGGGCAATGGATGCTTTTATAAGTGATAACTCCCTCTCTGACACCTTTTCATACTTAGATGACATCACAGTGTGTGGCAAATCAAGGGTGGAGCATGATTCTAATTTTAAAAGATTCCTTCAAGCTGCGGAAAAAGTTGGTTTAACTTTTAACAAAGAGAAATGTATCTTTTCGACTACTGAGGTAAATCTATTGGGGTATATTATTTCAGGAAATAAGATTAAACCAGATCCAGAACGTCTGCGACCATTGATCGATTTACCTTGTCCTACTAATTCTAAGGCTTTGCAACGAGTTGTTGGACTGTTTTCTTATTATTCTAATTGGATTGCAAATTTTTCACAGAAGATCCGGCCTCTTATTCGGGTTACGACATACCCTCTATCATGGGAGGCCAGGACATGTTTTGAGAATTTTAAAAAGGATATTTTAGGAGCAGTTGTGCATTCCATTGATGAGCAGGTTCCCTTTGTGATTGAGACGGATGCTTTGGATTTTGCAATTGGGGCTACTTTGAACCAAAATGGAAGACCTGTGGCCTTTTTCTCACGTACTTTGAATAATAGTGAAAAAAGACATTCCTCAATAGAAAAAGAGGCATACGCAATAGTAGAAGCATTGCGTAAATGGAGACATTATTTATCGGGGCGACATTTCACGTTGCTAACTGATCAAAAATCTGTGTCCTTTATGTTTGATGTTAAACATTTTGGAAAGATTAAAAATGATAAAATAATGAGATGGAGGATTGAGTTGGCATGTTACCATTTTGACATAGTTTATCGTCCGGGGAAGAATAATATTGCTGCTGATGCACTGTCGAGGGCTTATTGTTCTGTGATTCACGGAGATACGCTTATTAATCTTCACAATGCCTTATGTCATCCTGGGGCTACGAGGATGATACACTTTGTACGCAGTAAGAACTTGCCTTTTTCAGTTGAAGACGTCAAGCGGATGACTTCATCATGTTCCATCTGTGCTCGGTGTAAACCGAATTTCTTTAAGCCTCAATGAGCTCATCTTATAAAGGCTACTTCTCCTTTTGAACGTTTGAGTGTTGATTTTAAGGGACCTCTTCCTTCAACTACTCAAAACCGATATATATTTACTGTTGTGGACGAGTTTTCAAGGTTCCCTTTTGCTTTTCCTTGTGCAGATGTATCAGCTGCTACAGTTATTAAATGTTTGACTCAACTTTTTGTCATCTTTGGGATGCCTGCGTATATCCATTCGGATCAGGGAAGTTCTTTTATGTCTTCCCAGTTGAAGGAATACCTTCAGAGTCGGGGAATTTCTACTAGTAGAACTACCCCGTATAATCCCCAGGGTAATGGACAGTGTGACCGATACAATGGGGTGATCTGGAAGGCAGTTATGTTGGCGTTGACATCCCGGAATCTTAAGAATACACAGTGGGAAATGGTGCTGCCTGATGCCCTGCATTCCATTAGATCATTGCTTTCAACGGCTACTAATGTGACCTCCCATGAAAGGCTCTTTAACTATCCGCGGAGATCTACTACGGGATATTCGGTACCTTCATGGCTTACTATGCAGGGACCTGTGTTGCTTCGACATCATGTTAGATTGTCAAAATATGACCCCTTGGTGGAGGAGATGGAGCTGTTGGAGGCAAATTCCCAATATGCTCATATTCGATTCCAAGATGGGAAAGAAAGTACTGTTTCAATTAAAGACTTGGCTCCTTGTGGGGGCCAGCCCTCTTCTGAGAATATTAATAATGGTCATGATTCGGATAATGTGGATGCTGTTACAGATACTACGAATATTTCCAATCCGATTGCAGATAATCATACCTCTATTAGTCAGCCTTTGATAAATGTTTATGACCGTTCTAATTCATCTTCTGATGGGATTTCTAATCCGGAAACCGTTGAGAATCGGGATATGGATAGCCTTCCTGTTGAAGATACTTCTGTGCCTTCTGGCGTGGGAGGGCAAGGAATTTCACCAAAGTTAAGAAGGTCGACACGAACAAGATATCCGGTCGACCGATTGAAAATGGACTTTTAAATTGATAGTAATGTTTTAAAAATTGTTGAAATATTATAGTATATTGTTTTAGTTGAGAGATACTTAATACTTATGCGTAATGTTATTATTTGTTGTTGTTCATTTAGTATTGTGTTATGTAAATAGTTTTATTCTCGTGCATAGTTTAGTTGTAAATAATTAATTGTAAATTGTAAAAGTTATTAGGTTGGAGTATATTTTAAAAGGAGGGGTGAATGTGGTGATTATTCCTTGATTAGTAAAAGTATTGTGATTCGTTGTTTGTTAACTGCCTTGGGATATGTGTTGTAATCTCATTGGTAGTTGATGATCACATGATGTGTTGTGGCTACCTTAAATTCAGTCCTTTTCTAGCTTAGTTGGGACTGGATGTGGAAAGACATGCTGCTGATTTTAAAGTTAATAAAGCCTAGCTTTGGAAGGCAAATCTATTCTTTATTTCAGGAGGCTTCCTGTTTCTTTCTGGATAACGCCTTTCCCGAGTGTCTCGCTCTTGGTGCGGAGGCGATTCTAACACCCTGTCGTCAGTTGATTCATCAGCTTCCAATGCTATTGTTTCTGAGGTAGATGCGACCTGTACGTCGGGTTCCTCACCAGGTACGTATGGCCGAGACATGGGGTTGACTCGTTCCTGTGACTCTAGGATCTGGTCAGCATGGCGTCTCACAATGTTCTCCCCAACATCCACTGTGTACATTAGTGGCCCCTGCCGTGTGCATATCATTCCTGGTTGCCATTTCTCTGTTCGGTAGTCACGGGCCAAGATTGGTTGCCCTACATTGAAGCTCCTTGTCGGCTTCTCATTGATGTGCTGGAATTGCTTACTCTCAACATCTCTTCATACATTTGGTCTGAGCAAATCCAGATGAGATCTCAACCATTGGTTAAAGAACATCATGGCCGGGGCCTGGTTGGTGACTGCATGTGTCGCATTTCTGTAGGCTAACAGGAAATTGTCCACCTTATGCTGCAGTGGAATGTTGTCATGACACATGGCCTTTACTGCTTTTTTAAAGGTTTGTACGAACCTCACAGCCAATCCATTTGTGGCTGGATGATACGGGGCAGATGTGTAATGCCTTACCCCATTCCTTTTCATAAATCTTCGAAACTCTTCGGACACAAACTGTGGTCCGTTATCAGAGCAAATCTGCTCTGGCAAGCCGTTCCTGGCAAAAATGGTCCATAGGACTGCAATAGTTGGAGGACATTTTGATCACCTCAGGCCATTTCGAGTGTGCATCCACGGCTATTAAAAACATTGAGTCCATGAATGGACCAGCAAAATCAATATGCACCCGTTGCCATGGAGATGAGGGCCACTCCCATGGGTGTAGAGGGGCATGTGGTGGTGCATTTTGGACCTTCTGGCATCCTGAGCAGCTCTTTGTCAGGTCCGCGATTTGCTGATCGATCCCCGGCCACCACACATAAGCCCTAGCAAGGCTTATCATTTTCACCCCTCCCAGATGACCTTCGTGAAGCTCATTGAGCACTCTCTCCCTTAACTTGGGTGGAAATACCACTCGGGATCCACACATCAAGGTCCCCTGGCATGCTGACATCTGTTCTCTTCTGGATGAGAATGCTGGCAACAGTGAGTCGCCATGTGCTGGCCATCCCCTCACCGTCAAATCATATACCTGAGACAGTGTTGGGTCATTTCGGGTCTCCTTCTCTATACCAGAGTTAGTTACTGGCAAGCATTCAATTATAGTCGAATGAAATATTTTGTCAGGATCCACTGCTGGTGCTTCCTCCGCAGTAGGCAGTGGCAGGCGTGATAGCCCATCAGCGTTTCCATGCTGTTTCATGCCCTTATACTTGATTTCATATTGGTGCGCCCCTAGAAAAAGGGACCATCTTTGTAGCCATTGCGCAGTCATCACTGGAATGACCTTCTTTGGATTAAAGATGGAGACAAGTGGTTGGTGGTCAGTCAGCAAGGTGAACTTCTGCCCGTGCAGATAGTGATTGAACTTTTTCACTCCCCACACTAGGCTGAGGGCCTCCCTGTCAATCTGGGCATAGTTACGCTCGGCTGAGGTTAGTGACCGAGACGCAAAGGCTACTGGCCTCTCCGAGCCGTCCGGGAATTTGTGCGACAGAACCGCTCCAATGCCATAGGGTGATGCATCACACGCCAACAGAATTGGTAGTGCTGCGTTGAAATGAGCCAACACCTCTTTTGATGTGATCAATGATTTGCTCTTCTGGAAAGCTCATTTACATTCGTCACTCCACTTCCATGGTACCTCAGTTTGCAGTAGGGTGTTCAGTGGGTGTAGTACAGTAGACAAATTCGGCAAGAACTTATGGTAGTAGTTCACCAGCCGGAGGAACGACCTCAGTTGTGACACATTTTCCGGTGCTGGAGCCTTGACTACTGCCTCAATCTTTTCAGGGGACTTATGTAACCCCTCTTCATCAATAACGTGGCCACAATACGAGATCTGCTCCTGGAAAAACTCGCATTTGTCGCGATTAGCTCGGAGCCCATATTCCTTTAATCTAGTGAGCAACTGCTCCACGTTGGCGAGGTGATCACTGTCATTTTTGCCCGTGACCAGGATGTCATCCAAATAACACTGGGTCCCTGGAATACCTTGCAGGACTTTTTCCATTGCCCTTTGCCAATTAGCCGGAGCTGATGCTACCCCGAACACCAGCCGATTGATTGGTAGACACCTTTATGAGTGTTGATTGTGAGGTACTCTTTCGAGGCTTCTTCTACCTCCATTTACAGGTACGCCTGGGCCAGATCAATCTTAGTGAAGTGTTTCCCTCCAGATAGCGAGGCGAAAATATCTTCAATCCGCGGAAGCGAATATTGTACCGTGTGAAGGATTGGATTCACTGTCACCTTAAAGTCCCCACAGATGCAAACCTTCTTTGGTTCCCCAGGCATATTACTTAACGACCTCTTCATTACAGGAACGATGGGTGTAGCCCACTCGCTTCAGTCCACTTTGGACAGTACTCCTGAACGTTCCAAACCTTCCAGCTCTGCTTCGACGGCTGGGCGGATCGCATAAGGTACCGGTCTGGCCTTAAAAAACTTTGGGCTTGCATTTTCCTCTATTTTGATCATCGCTGTTATGCCTTTTAGTGTTCCGAGTCCCTGCTGGAACACTTCTTGTGCATCAGTTAACATTTTTGACAGTCGTCCAGGTGTGACATCGTCATCCTTTTTGGCATCTACAATCAGTGCTTGTATGGAATGCCAACCTAGCTGTATCTTCCGGATCCATTCACGTCCTAGTAGTGATGGTCCTCCATCTGGCAATACATATAGGTCCATTTTTGGTGTTTCCTTGCCGTTATATATAATGTTCACCCTTATTTTTCCTTTGGGGTAGACTTTTTGCCCCGGGTACGTCTTCAAGACAATCTTTGTATCTCTCAAGGGTATATGTAAGAATAGCCACTTGTAGTCCCATCGGTTTATGACTGTTAGGGCTGATCCTGTGTCCAATTCCATTTTCACTTGAACTCCTGCTATCTTGAGCATGACCCAAATAGTTTGCTGATCCTCCGTTTTGATCACATTATGTAGTTTCAGACAACCCAGCTCCTTGCTTCCAGAGTCTGTATCACTCTTCTGTTCGTCTGAACTGCTCTCCGTCACCTTATGTACCTTCTTGTACTTCTCCTGTGGAGATTTTTTGCTACTGGTTTTCTTTCCCGACCTGCAGACTCTTGCTATGTGTCCTACTTTTCCACACTGTCTGCACACTTTGTCCTTTAACCAGCAATCATTATGGTCGTGTGTTGTTCTGCCGCAGCGATAGCACTTCACTGTTCCGTATGACATTTCATTTGTGCCATATTCTTGCGGTCTCCGTTGTATCTCTGCAGCACCCCGTGCTGCTGCTTCGTGTGATACTGCAATGCTGAAAGCCTTCTCCAGCGTAATATCCTTTTCTGATAGAAGCCGTTTCTGGGTTCCTTCACTTTGAAGCCCACACACAAACTTGTCCCTTAAAGTATCTGCTAGTCCCGTTCCAAACTGGCAGTGTTTTGATAGCTTGCGCAGTTCCGTTAAATACTCAGCATTACTTTCATCTTTATGCTGGTTCCTTTTGTGAAACTTAAATCTTTCTGCTATCAGCAGCAGTGTGGGGTTTAAGTGGTCCTGTAGGATTGACACTATGTTTTCAAAATCCTTTTCTACTGGCTTCTCTGGGGTTACTAGGTTTCGTAGTAAGCCATATGTTTTTGCACCCATTGAATTCAACAATACCAGCGCTTTCTTGTCATCTGGCACTTCATTCGCCTTGCAGTATACTTCTATGCGTTCGACATATGCCGTGCAATCTTCGACTTCATTGTCGAACGCTGTGATACTGCCACTCTTCGGCATTTTTGGGTGTGGTTAGACTGGCTTAAAATGGCGTCTCCCGCACTTTCCTTTCTTCCCCGCTGTGGCTTAATATGGTGTCTCCTGCGCTGCTGCCAACGCCGCTCTCGGCGGTCCTCGTGGCAAATGGCGACGCCCTGTGGGTTTCGTGCACTGCTCCTGCGCTGCTGCCAATGCCACTCTCTGTGGTCCTCATGGCAATGGCAGTGCCTCACATTTTCCTGCGCACCTCTCTCCCCCGTTGACGCTGCTCGGCCCTTGGCCACCGGCTGCGCTCTGCTCTCTCTCGTCTCTCTCCCCCCATTGACGCTGCTCAGTCCTGAACACCGGCTGCGCCCTGCGTGCTCTGCCCTCTCTCTCTCCCCCGTCGATGCTGCTCGGCCTTTTTCTGTGCCGCTCGGTCGGGCTCTAGCCCGTCGCTGTCTGGGAAGGGTCTGCGCAGTACCTGTTGCCAGCCCGTTTCGCTGGACCACCGTGACTGGAAAGCCAAGCCTGGCTCTCGACAGCCTCCTCTGCGATGCTCAAATCTCCGCTGGATGACTGGGCGGTTGCCCATGGTCGACGCCTGTGCTTCTGGACTCGACCTTCTTCCACTGTTCTCCAGGAGCGAATCCCTGGGAGGTGATGCAGAGTTGCAGGTAGGTTCGAATCTGTTCGTCGCCACTGTTACGTCCGTGTAATAATAAGAAAAGGACTGCAGAGAACGGTACAACAGGTGTTTACTCAACGTGGTTCAAACTGCAACTGACTGTACAGATCACTACTCAGGGTTTATATACAGGTGTGGTCACTGCCGGTACTACAGGATACAGGAGCTGTAAAAAGTAGTTCTCCCCCTTAAAGGTACATACATTACAGCGTTCAATCAGTGGCAGCGGGCGTGATGAGGATTCGCATGATGTGATCTCAACTCCAGTGTTTAAAGGACCAATCCAAAGATGCAATTTGGAGGAGTTGGAGTTGAGAAGAAGAGAGGAGCAACTTCAACAATGGATTTGAGATGTTCAAAGTCTGCAACCCGGTTCACTGTTGCATCCCTTGATGTACTGCTGGGGGCTGTGAGGAGCTGGAGGGACATACTATGCCCCAGCAATGGGAGGAGAAAACCTGTGGCAGAAACAAAGGAGTGGTTAGTGGTTGCCCAGGAGGTAAGCAGCAGCATTGTTGTGCCACCCTTCTGGATGCAGTACAGGAAACAGTTTAATGACTTAACCAGGTTAGGAAAGGTGAGTACAGTTGCACATTTATCTACATCCTGCTGAGTGCATCACCTCCTCCCACTCACACTGCCTTCTCCACACATCACTCCTCACACCCTCTTACATTGCAGGTGCACCCATCTTTCTCTGTCTGTGCACTTCCTCTCATGCCCATCTATCCATCCACCCCTGCCACTCTCCCTCATCCTTATGCAATTTAATGTCTCTCCCTGATACTGACCCTCACCAAATGCTCTCCATCCATCGGCTGAACAAATGTCATTAAACTCACTCATAGTTTTGTTTTTTTCCTTGTTGCAGGAGAATGAGCACAGAACACAGGGAGAGGGAAAGAACTGGAGGTGGCCCACCAGCCATCTCACAGCTGACAAGTGCAGACAAGGAGGTGCTGGAGATCAGTGGAGTTTTGACGTGCCTGGAGATGGGGAGACAGGGACCTCCTAGCCACCTGGTGACACAATTAACTATCAACCACCCACATGTCATACAGTACTCAATCATGCTGACTTCATTTCAACAGTGAGTAAAATATGATCATCTTCATATAATAACTTGCAACATTCTTACCTTGCCAGTACACATTCATGTCTTTTATCTCTGACAGGGCCTTCATGCTGCAGCAGGAGTTAATTTATGGTTGTGGACAACAATTCCTCAGAGGAGCTGAATCCGCCTGAGGGTGCACCATCACAGGACTCATGCATACCATACACCAGCTAAGATACTCACACTTCGGTGGGTCCAGTTAGACAGATAGTTGGGTTTTCACCTGGTGGCAGGGACAGCAGTGGAGAGTCCGCATTGGAGGCTGCAGCCCTCTCCAACCTCTGCTCAGCTGGACACAGATACTGTATCCGGCTGCCATCAATGGAAAGAAGAATCATTGAGCAGCAGCAATGTGCGATGCACTGACAGGCCTCCCAAGCACACTGACCTCAATTGCAGAGAGAATGGAGAGTCCGCATCAAGCATGAGTGGGTATATGTTGCAGGCCATTAAGATGATGTGTTCTTCCATGGATAGAGTGGCCAACTCTGTGGAACATCAAATGCTCCAATCAAATGTGTCCATGCAGGCCTTGACCATGGATGCCAACATGTCTGCCACCTTAAATAAGATGACAGATACCTTAGCTTTGTCCTTACAGTGCCGCATTGATTTGCACCCAAGTGCTCTCTAGCACAATGGTAGCAGTGAAATGCAGCTGGACCATGAAAGGGATGATGGTGAAAGCGGACATGGAAGTGGGGACTCCACTCGAAACGCTTCCACTTCTCACCCATTGTCCTCCCCTGCTCCCAGTCAGTAGTCCACATGCTGCCTCGTCTCCCAATGGCCGAATCTACGTCTGCACATGTTCAGGTGGAGCAGTCTTTGGCGAGGTCCTCATGGGCTCCAAAACCCAGAGGACATTGGCCAAGAACATCACAGCAGTCAGAACAGGGATGTGAGCAGCCTGCCTCTACCTCTGCTCAAGCCACAGGGGTTGCACTGCATAGAAGCAATAGGAAATGGAAGACTAAGGCTTTTTAGTTACACAAGGGCATGCACATGGGGATATGATAAGCTGCTATGTTGTTAAGTTTCTGTTCATTACTTGAAGCACACACATTTTATTCCTTTGCACCACTTTTCCATCTTACTCATTGTTGGTTGCTGGGTGGCAAGTTGCATTTTAAGTTGTTTGATGATGAATGGGAAGATACGAGTTGATAGGGAACAATGGGGGGATGTGCAAGGGGCGGTTGGTTGTTTGCAGGACAGCGGGCAGGGTGTGGGTGTGGCGGGAATTGTGGCTGTTGCATGTGCTTCTGAGTTCAGTTCACTGGCCAAACCTAAGTGATCCTGGCATCCACAATGATGGTGGAGCCCAGCATGTGAGTGCAAAAGACAAGGCTGAAATATTTGCAACCATCTTCAGCCAGAAGTGCCGAGTGGATGATCCATATCGGACTCCTCCTGAGGTCCCCACCATCATAGAAGCCAGTCTTCAACCAATTCGATTCACTCCACATGATATCAAGAAATGGCTGAGCGCACTGGATACAGCTAAGGCTATGGGGCCCCGACAACATCCCGGCTGTCGTGCTGAAGACTTGTGCTCCAGAACTAGCTGTGCCTCTAGCCAAGCTGTTCCAGTACAGCTACAACACTGGCATCTATCCGACAATGTGGAAAACTGCCCAGCTATGTCCTGTCCACAAAAAGCAGGACAAATCCAATCTGGCAAATTACCATCCCATCAGTGTATTCTCGATCATCAGCAAAGTGATGGAAGGTATTATTGACAGTACTATCAAGCGGCACGTACTCACCAATAACCGGCTCACTGATGCCCAGTTTATGTTCTGCTAAGACCACTCGGCTCCGACCTCATTACAGCCTTGGTCCAAACATGGACAAAGGAGCTGAATTCCAGAGGTGAGGTGAGAGTGATTGCCCTTGACATCAAGGCAGCATTTGACTGAGTGTGGCATCAAGGAGCCCTAGTAAAACTGAAGTCAATGGGAATCAGGGGGAAAACTCTCCATTGGCTGGAGTCAAACCTAGTACAAAGGAAGATGCTTGTGGTTTTTGAAGGGCAAACATCAAAGCCCAGGACATCGCTGCAGGAGTTCCTCAGAGCAGTGTCCTAGGCCCAACCATCTTCAGCTGCTTCATCAATGACCTTCCCTCCAACATAAGGTCAGAATAGGGATTTTTGCTGATGACTGAACAGTGTTCAGTGCCATTCACAACTCTGAAGATAATGAAGCAGTCCATGCAACAAGACCTGGATGATATTCAGGCTTGGGCTGATAAGTGGCAGGTAACATTCGCGCCGCACAAGTGCCAAGCAATGACTATCTCCAACAAGCGAGAGCCTAACCACTGCCCCTTGACATTCAACGGCATTACCATCGCTGAATCCTCCACCATCAACAGCCTGGGGGTCACCATTGACCAGAAACTTAACTCGACCAGCCACATAAATACTGTGACAACAAGAGCAGGTCAGAGACTAGGTATTCCGTGGCGAGTGTCTCGCCTCCTGACTCCCAAAACCTTTCTACCATCTATGAGGCACATGTCTCCACTTGCCTGGATGAGTGCAGCTCCAACAATACTCAAGAAGCTCGACACCATCCAAGACAAAGCAGCCTGCTTGATTGGCACCCCATCCACCACCTTAAACATTCACTCCCTCCACCACTGGCGTACCATGGCTGCAGTTTGTCATCTACAAGATGCACTGCAGCAACTTGCCAAGGCTTCTTCAGCAACACCTCCCAAACCCGCGACCTCTTCCAACTAGAAGGACAGGGGTAGCAGGCACATTGGAACACCTTCATCTCCAAGGTCCCCTCCAAGTCACACATCATCCTGACTTAGAAGTATATCGTCGATCCTTCATCGATGCTGGGTCAAAATCCTTGAAATCCCTCCCTAACAGCACTGTGGGAGTACCTTCACCACACGGACTGCAGCGGTTCAAGAAGGCGGCTCACCACCACCTTCTCAAGGGCAATTAGGGATGAGCAATAAATGCTGGCCTTGCCAGCGACATCCACATCCCATAAAAACAAATATATATTTTTTTTAAATTAATAAGGGCATCCCTGGCACCCTGGGCAGGAATGTGAGCAGCTGGGGGCGCATTGGCCTCATCACTTTCCTCGTCGTCATCTTCCTCGGAATCCTCTGAAGAGGATCTGCGCTCTGCACCTTGTTCCTCCTGCAGGTGCAAAGCTCGCTGCAGCGCAATGTTGTGGAGAGCACTTCACACCATGACCATTCTGGACACCCTGGCTGGTGCATACTGAAGGGGACCTTCAGATCTGTCCACGCACCTGAAGCACATATTCAGCATGCTAATGAATTGTTCAATTGCACATCTAGTGGTGATATGTCATTCATTGTAGAGCTGTTGGGCTTAATTGGTCAGGTTTCTGATAGGTGTCATGAGCCAAGTTTAAAGTGGGCATCCCTTGTCTCCTAGAAGCCACCTTCTAGGTCCAAAGATGTCAGGAAGCTTGGACTGCTGCAGGAAGAAAGCATCATGGCAGCTCTCTTTGAATCTTGTGCACACCGGCATAAAGATCTTTTTGTGGTTGCACACCAGCTGCACATTGATGGAGTGGAAGCCCTTGCAGTTGACAAATACTCCTGCTTGATCTATGGATGCCCAGATTGCCAGGTGCATGCAGTCAATGACACCCTACACCTATGGGAAGCCAGTCAGAGATGCAAACCTGAGCGCCCGCTCATTCTGACTGACATCATCGCAGGCAAATTTGACAGAATTTCCAGCCCTGGCAAACAAGCTATCAGTCACCTGACTTATGCATTTGTGGGCCGCCAACTGGGAGATCCTGCAAATTTCTCCAGCAGAGCCCTGGAAAAATCCAGAGGCAAAAAAGTTGAGGGCGGTGGATACTTTGACAGTCATTGGTAAAGCATGGTTACCAGGTTCAGCTGCCAGCAGGTCTTCTTCTAGGAGGCTGCAGATATCTGCCACTACCTGATGTGACAACCTGGGCCTCCAGAAGCATTGCTGTTCTGACATGTTAAAGAAGATGATCCTCTGCCTGTAGACCCTGTGTCATGGATAGTGCCTCCTGCGAGGCACCCCTCTCTGCTGCTCGCCTTTCTCCTCTGCAGCTACTGCTCTGTGACCAGCAGGCTGCTGCTGTTGCTGGTCCTCTTCGTCTGTATCTGAGATCCAATCTAAGGCAGCCAAAGCGCCAGCTCTCCTAATGTGATAGAACAAACCACCAAAGTGTAGTAAAGCAAAAGTACTGTGAACAAACCCTTTCCCACGAGTAGGTAATAAAGCAGCTGCGATTACTGAATAATTATTGCAATATTTCCACGAGAATGACTAAGCCCCCTCAATTTCCGCAATGTTCTCCACTTGCTTGTACTAGCAAGTTTCAGGAAGCCCGGGAAACCCGTGGACCCAACGTTAAACTCAAAAGTCTGTGTTAATATTTGTAAGATTCGCGAAATTTTTCATTAAATAATCACGTAGGAAAATAGGGTTAATAAAACAGCTTTATTGACCAAAAGAAGCTTATACAGAGAAACCTTTGATAAAAGGGCACACAAAATGGCCGCCAGACCTCGTGACCAGCTTCTGGGACCATTTGAATTTTTGTTACTGCAAGCCAGACAGGCTTGTGGATTGAGGACATTAAAAGCCCGCGGAAACCAGTTTCGGGAAGCCGAAACTCATGGAACTGAGCATACATATTGATTAGATTATAAGTACAGGACAGATTTGGGTGACAGGATGAGACCCATCAAGAAATGGGCGGACAATTGAACGAACACTTTAACCCATTACACTGTACAAAGAGAAGCCATTTAACAGCCATCCAGGGCAATCTCCAGACCGATCAATATACAAACCAAGTTATGGTAACAAAGCAAAGACATTATCGGCCCAGGAAGGCCAGTTAAGCTATCACCAACTTCCGTTATGAAGACAAAACACCCCTGCAGAGAGTTCTGCCCGCCAAAATTATTACAAAGACAGGACTATGATTTGGCGGGAGATAAGAATGTTCCAAAAAGGTATAACTGTGGATTAAGTAAAGTCGATCAGGAGCACTTCGGTTCGGACCTTCGGAACAATTTCGGTTCGGAACGTGTTCGGTGTTCGGCCAGGCAAGGCCCGGCCACGACGGGAAGACGACGAGGGAGGCCCGGGTACTTTTGTCGGGAGATCATCGACGACCCAGGCCGGAGAAGAAGACACTCAGGTCCCGGAGCCCAGGATCCAGTTCTTAAAAATCACATCAGTAACGGATCCATCCATGGCGAGTGCTCACCAAGGCTGTATCGGCTGCCTCCATCGCAGGAGAACCAAGAGGAAAACAAACTGCGCCAGAAGCTTCCAAACCCACGTGACGACGGAAAGCTGTGTCGAAAGGCTGCAAAGCATTTTTCGCAATTCTTAAAGTGGTGAGCATGATCCCAAGTCCCTCAAATCGAAACTTAGTTAGGTTTGGGGGAGGGGGTTAAGGGTAATTGTAATGTGTTACCCCTTTCACGATGTGCCGTGTGTTCCCCATTTCTATAGAGTTAAGTTTATAGATGTGTGCATGCTTATAGTTGCTTTAATCTGTGCATATGACATGTATTTTATAATGCTGCAAACTGTTCAATAAAGGCATCCATTTCGTGCTATTCGACCTGGTCTATTGAGTTTTTCTGCACTACAGCTCCCTGCACCTAAGTCCAAGGTCTAGAACCGTAGGGGCGAGTGGGTCGAACCACTCACGGGTAATTATTGCAAGAAGCCTGGCAGGAGACCAGAGCAGGCAAGAGAAACCCCCTACAGAGATGGCGACCGCGGCAGGACCTTGGCAGCAGGAATGTAGGCCTAGAAATTCAGTTAAGGCCCGCCAGCAGGCTAACGCCCAAAAGTTAGCGCTGCGCGCGGAGCCAGGTGCGCCCGTCAGATATTCGGCTTTTGCGCCCCAAGTCAGAACCGGGCGCTATTCCAGGGTGTGCCCGCCCCCGCTTGGGGCGCTGAAACTGAATTTCTGCGCTGTAGGCCCTGCTGCGCCACCCGCTGCGGAGCGGCAGGCTGCGGTACTGCAGGCCTCCTCCTTCTCTTAAGGGGGAGGTGCCTGCAACAGCGAGATCGCCGCTGGATTGTGCCAGCAAATGAGCCCGGCACCACGGAGAAGTGCCAGGCTCGCGGAAAGCAGCTGGCAATGCCGCGGGGGGGTGGAGAAGGCCGGGGAAGGAGGCGTGGGCAGGCGGCCACCGAAAAAGCGGCCGGCTGCACCTCCACCTTAAAGCGCCCCAGTAGCGCAGCAGTACGGCCCCGTTTTTCAATCGCTGTTTGCGGCCACTACAGAAGAGGCGGCCGCAACTAATTATGGGGTTTGGGCCGGAAGCGGGGCGGAAGTGGGGCACTGCGCACACCGATGACGTCATCGGTGTCGGCGCAGCGCTACCGGCTACCGCCGCCATTACCGCAGTGCTGAATATCAGCGCACCCTCTTACACTGGAGCAGAAACCCTATTTGGGCGGTAACTGGGTGCAAAGCCCACTGAATTTCTAGCCCGTAGTGTTTTAGATCAAGGTCTGAATAAATGAAATGTGATGGATGAGAGAATAGCGGATTATGTTTTTGGGAAGGTAAACCTTACAAAACAGTGGATATCCGACCTATTAAGAGATAGGCGCCCGCTAGACGCAGCCATCAAGTGGACAGAAAGCAAAGAGCACAAAAGATCTGTAGAAAAAGCGGTCTGGCTGTTGTGCTACAAGAAGCAAGTCCAGCTTTTGGACCAAGTCGTTGCAGCACAGACGGCCCAGATCAAAGGGTTACTAGCAGAAGTAGAGGAAAAGGTTGCGGGAGGAAAGAGACTGATTGCATCGCTCAACGCGCTGAATCAGGAACGCCACTCCGTAACCAATCACTATGAGACCAAGATAGACTACTTGGAGTGTCAGGTCACTGAGGCCAAGACCAGTGAAGGAAGAATAAGAGACAGGTGTGTCCGCCTAGCTCAGCAGGTAAAGGCGCAGGAGGAGAGTATTCTGGGAGCCAGAGCAGCGTACAAGATGGCCATCGAGGATAGGTCTGAGAACGCCGACCATAGCGCTTGCCAAAGGGAGCTAGAGGACCTGAGAATGGCCCTAGCGAAGGCAAACGGCTTGGTGTGTCTCATAAACCCACCAGCGAGCCATCTACAGTTAGCCAGGGAATCCAAAAGACCGATTCTGCGAGAGGCAGTTGGGTTACCAACCACCGAGCCCTCGGCACCTCCCAGCTATAATGAGTCTTGGGTTGCGGGGGAGGAAACGGTGGAGTTAGTCGAAGAGATTCCTGAGGTAGAGCAACCCCAGGTAGTAGGGTCGAAGCCGGCACCGATGTGTCCCGCTCGACACCGGAGGCTCGGTCCGGACGAAGCCAATGGCGATGACGGACCCCTCATGAATCAGATCGTAATGCCCCACAGCGCACAACAGCTAAGGGCAATGATAAGCCACATCCCAAAACTCTCCGAGTCAGGAGATCCCTCCGTCCATTTTAGGGATGTGGAGCAGACCGCAGCAGTTAATGACTGCGACGGGGTAGAGCAGTCCAGAATGCTGCTGTTCTCCCTGGACAGCTCGATCCTCCAGTGTCTCTCTGACGAGAGCAAGAGAGGGCACAGGGAGTATGAGGTTTTACGGGACGAGGTCCTGGAGGTTATGGGGGAAGATGACGGAAGTCCGTTCCTCCGATTGGGTAGGACGGTACAGCTAGAGGGAGAGCCCCCACGGGTTTTCACCGGAAGGTTGTGGCCAGTGTATCGGCGCAGCTGCCCGGGCGGGCCGGCCCGGGACGGGCTGGACGCTGGTCAAAGGGCTCATTGGCTTCGGTGCCTGGTCACCAATTGCTTGCCACAGGTGAGGAAGCAGGCCAAAACATGGTTTGACCCCAATAACCCCCGCTCCACGGAGGAGATAGTACTTGATCAGCTCACGATAGGTTACAGGAACAACAGGAGTAGGGAAGTGCCTCCCCCGAAGGGAAAGGTGCATGAGGTGAGGCCTGCAGCTCCTGTTAAAAAGGAGTGGCATCAGGAGGGGAATTGCCCTCCCCAAGCCAAGAATAGTTGTTACGGGTGTGGGAAGGAAGGTCACTGGCGCCGGGACTGTAAAAATCCCTGGAAGGATTTAAAGGGAAAAGCTCCCTCAGCCCCAGCCCAAACGCCCATCCAGGAGAAAGGAGCCGATGTGTCGATCCATCCCGCTGCGATCGAGTCAGTTTTAGAGGCAATGCGGTCTCTAATGACCTCGCAGGGGAAGGTGGCAGTCGCCAACGGCCCTGTTGCTCCCCCAGCCCCAACCGCAGCGCCCCAATGACTAAAGCCAGCGCAGGCCGTCTACCTGTGTCCGCTCCGATATGACGCGTGGAGTAGACCCCTTGTGGAGATGGAGGTAGAGAAGGAAAAAGGTAGTTACCTGTTGGATACAGGGGCATCATGTACCGTGATCCACACAGCTAAACCTTTTGCCTCACCTCTGTCTACTCAGGCTCCATTCTCATTAGCGGGTTTCACAGGCAAAGAACAGGCTGGCGCGTTCTCCATCCCGCTCTCCATTCATTTGGGAGCACTCCACACCACATGGACGTGTATCTTGATGAAGTGGAACGAGGGGGGTGGTAAAGTCATCCTCGGGTCTGATTTTTTGGTGGAACACGGGATCCTCGTGGACCTTAGAAATCACTGTCTCTGGGGAGCCGAGAATGGGTTAGGCAAGGTAGTCGTGATCCCAGAGAAGGGAGGAAAGGGGACCCTGTGCACCATGAAGCCGTCAGAAGGTTACGACCTCGAGCTTATGGTCGCGGACGTCCCAACGGACTTGCAAGCGTCTGTGTCAGACAATCTGACCGCAATTGCCACCCACAAGCATGACTGTGGGAGGGTCACCGGGTTTGAGGTCAGCGTAGACGGGGACCCCATGATCCGACCCCAAAAGCAGTATAACTTCCCCAAGGAAGCAGAACCCGACATGGAGACAGCAATATCTTCATTGGTGCAGCAGGGCGCGTTGAGGCCGAAAGCCACTCACGTGAACTCCCCATTATGGCCGGTAAGGAAGCCGGACAATTCATGGAGGGCCACGGTGGACTACAGAGTCCTTAACAGTAACATCCCAGCCTGCGCGCCCACAGTAGCAGCAATTGCCGACCTAATAGGGAGTATTCCAGCATCCGCGACCACGTTCACGGTGCTGGATATCTCGAACGGTTTTTGGTCCATTCCGTTGCAGCGGGAGGATCAGTACAAGTTTGCCTTTACTTTTAAAGGGCAACAGTACACTTGGAACTGCTTGCCACAGGGTTTTCACAACAGCCCCAGCATTTTCCATCAGTGCATGGCAGGAAGTTTAAAGGAATTTAGCCAGCCCAATCAGATAGTGCAGTATGTGGACGACTTGCTCCTGTTCACGGATTCAAGGGAGGAGCACGGCCCACTATTAGCCGAATTATTGGAGCTACTGGAAAGGAAGGGTTTTAAAGTAAACCCAAAGAAAGCACGGATCGGCCAGCAGGAGGTGAAATTCCTGGGTCTGACCATCCGCGCTGGGGAAAGAGCCATAGATAAGGCTAGGCGGGAATCGGTGCAAGATTTGCCGATCCCTAACACAGTAACGGGTGTGAGGTCCTTTTTGGGACTGACCGGGTACTGCAGAGACTTCATCGAGGACCATGCAGCCACAGCAGCCCCGCTACTCCGACTCTTACACAAGGGAGTCGAGTGGTCTTGGGACAAGGGTTGTCAGGCAGCATTCGAGAAGTTGAAAAGGGACCTGCAGACCGCGCCAGCCCAAGGGGCCATAGATGGGGGGGAGGAGTTTTTCCTGGAAGTAGCCGCCAGTGGAGACAGCCTGAGTGCCGTGCTGCTCCAGGAGCGACACGGCAAGCTGAGGCCGGTGGTCTACTCCTCCAGGGTGCTTACAGATGTGGAGAGGAGTTTTTCCAATTGCGAACCGCTTTTCCTGGCCACGCATTGGGCTGTGAACAGATCAGCGATCTTCACAGGAACCTCTCCCATCACTCTCCTCACCCATCACACACCCACAAAGATGCTTCTGGATGGAAGGATTAAGGATGGGACCGTAAGCAGCGCTCGGATTGCGCGCTGGACCCTCCTCCTTTCCCAGATGGAGCTCAAGGTTAAAGGTCTTTGCGAGCCGAAGCTCGCGGCCAACATGGTATATCCCGGAACAGCCCATCGGTGTTCCGTCGAAGGGGTATGGGAGGTCAACATAGGTTTACAGGCCGGGATACACCCCACAGGCCGCGAGATCTACGTAGACGGTTCCAGCACGGTATCTGCTGGCGAACGACTCACAGGGTGTGGAGTTTATGACCCCGCGGCAAACATTGCCCTGACGATTAGGCTCCCCAGCACTATGAGCGCACAGCAGGCTGAACTGTCCGCGGTGGCGTACGTGGTTACCCACCCCGAGATCTTCCCAACCCCATACACGATTTGCTCGGACAGCATGTTCACATGCAATTCGTGTACGGAATACCTGGCCATTTGGTCTCGTTGCGGATATACCTCCGCGGACGGATGACCTTTAACAGTTAAGCCCTTGCTGGAAAAGATCCTGGCAGCAGTGGGGGAGGAAGGGGAGGTGTTCATCCGTAAGTTGAAGGCTCATTCCACCACAGAACCCTGCAGTCAGGGTAACCAGCAGGCGGATGCGCTAGCCAGGGAGGGTGCCCGCAACGGCATTTTCTGGGACCCCTATGGACCTGGACCCGTGGCAGCGATCCGAGGCAGGGAGGGGACTCCAGGGAACACGGGGTGACACCGCCCCTAGACCTAAAGACCGTCCAAACCCTGGATCCCGCCCTGAAAACAGTCCTCAATGCTATTGCTGAGGGCAAGCAGGTAGAGGGTCCGTACAGTACGGCAGCCCTCTCCATCAAGGAAGGCATGTTGTTCCGGGAGGAACAGTGGGTTGTGCCGCAGCAGCACCGGAGGGAATTCCTTCAACTGGCCCATGAGGGTCCAGGGGCAGGACACCCCGGGCCTGAGGTTACCTGGCAACGGGTAGAGCAGGCGGGATGGTGGCCGGGACTTCGAGACGATGTCCGCGAGTTCTGTGCAAGCTGTCTTGTGTGCGCTGCAAACAACCCAGACCCCCAGGAAAGGAAGGTGCCCATGGGGCACATCAGGAGGGTAGAGGGACCATGGCAGTCGATACAGGTCGACTACATAGGGCCCCTGCCCACCGCCCAGGGAGACTATAAGTACTGCCTTGTCTTGGTGGATGTGTTTACCAAGTGGGTAGAAGCCTTCCCATGTAGAACAGCTACGGCACTGGGTACTGCCAAGATCTTGGTCCGGGAAATGTTCTCACGGTGGGGGCTCCCCCGGTTTGTTGAGTCCGACCGAGGGAGTCATTTCACCGGCCAAGTGATGCAGAACACCCTCATGCTCTTGGGCATTGAAGGGAAGTGGCACATAGCGCACAATCCCCAGTCATCCGGGATTGTTGAACGCATGAACCGGACCCTCAAGGAAAAGCTGAGGAAAGAGGCAATGGGCTCGCCCCAGAAGTGGGCGGAGATCCTGCCTCTAGTCCTCATGGGGATCCGGGCCAGCCAGTCCAAAAGTACGGGGTACTCCCCGCACGAGTTAATGACTGGGAGGATCATGCGAACACCCACCCATGTACTAGCCCCGGTGCTCACTGAGGGCCAGCTCCAAGAGGTGAATCGGGACAAGTTCGTCCAAACCCTTTTGGAGCGCCTGAAACAGGTTTATGAGCAAGCGGCTGGGAACATGGGGAGACATCATCAGGGCAATCGACTGTTGCTGGAACCCCGTAAGAAGCAAGAGTGGGAAGTCGGAGACCAGGTCATGGTTAGGAACTATGCCCGAGTAGGGAGTCTAGAACCACTGTACATGGGGCCCTACAGCATTGTAGACAAGGCCAGCCCCATGGTGTACGCAGTGAAGGTGCCCCGACGTACTAAATGGTTTCACATTAACCAGTGTAAACTGTTTAAGCCGGGTGTACAAGGGCCAACAACAGGGGCCAGGTCTGAGGACAGAAATCCTCAGCCTGAGACAGGGTCACAGACCACACAGGCTGGAACTGTAGCCTGCATGAGGGGAGGAGTCATCCCATCGGAGTGGGAGGTCTCCCCGTTAGTTTGGGATTCGGACGAGGGAGAGCCCGAACAGCTCGACCCCGCCCCTGACCCGATCACGGAGGAGGAGGAGTCGGAGGACGAAGGTCCCGCCCCCGACTCGAGCATAGGGGAGGTAGGGATTGGGGGCGGAGACTCACCACCTGTGGGGACAGGTGGGCTGGAGTCGGATGCCACGGATCCCAGCCCCAGGGGGGCGGAGCCTGAGGGAAGGGAGCCGGAGCCGGCAGCTGTGGTGGGACCACAGGCTGCGACGGTGGAGGTCCCGATCCCCGGTCCGTTAGCCCTGGGAGCCTCGCCCAAGGTGCCCCCTCGCAGGTCGGCTCGGACGCCTCAGCCCAGAAAGTCTTGGCCAGATTCTCCTTACTTCCCCCAACATCGATCCAGGGTAGCCCAGGAAAGACACGATTCCCGTTCAGCAGCGACAGGCTGCGGGGTATCAAAGCCGAAGGTCAGTGCAGCCCCGCCACAGGGAGCGGCACGCTGCAGCCCTCACAGGAATTAGGTAGGCCGCCCGAAGGAGGGCGGCGCTGTACATAAGTTTAGGTATGTTAAGTTTAGGTAATGATAAGTTAAGTTAAGTAATTTTAATGTTAGTTTAAGGCATGTAAAGTTTAAGATGATGGGGATGTTTTAAAAGGTAGTTTTTCGAAGTCTGCCCAGTATGTGTGTTTGTTTGGAAGCGGGGTCAAGGGACCCGAGCGTCCGTTTAATTAGGCCAGCGCCTATTGGGAGCCTGGCTACATCATCTTATCGGTTACAGAAACCAGGAATACAATGGAGAGGATTCTCGTGGTGCTCGCGGCGATCGGGTGCGGGCTGGCCTACCGAGGCCGCACCAAGGACGTCGTCGTGTTCGGATGCTCCGGGGACACAGCCCCCATCGGGACGGATGGGATGGGGAAGCGAGAGGTTGAGGAAACCGCCACCTACTTCCACCAAGGGAGATGGCCAGGATGGCTGGGGTCGAATTCTACAGAGTACTCCAGCAAATCCGGGTTTGCCTACCAAGAGACTTCGTTACTGTGCCCTCGGGTGAGGATCATTGCACCCAGAGTCAGCGTTACCGTGGGAAAGAGGATCTGTTTGGTGTGTAATGGGAACGTACCGCTAAGTAGATGGTGGTGGCTTCGAAAGCTGGGAAAGAATATGAAGAACTCTACAATCGAGTGGGAGCGACTGGGTAACAATACCCATCGGACAATTACGGGGACTCACGGACAATTACATGCGTGTTGGGACAAGTGGTGGGAACCAGATGAAGGGATATATGTCTGCATGTGGGGTTCGAAGTACGTTTGCCCCAAAGGCATATCCATCTTTTTCCAGAGGCAGTGGCAGGATGAAGGGAAAGGGATGAGGTGGGACGTCAGCACCCGGGAGTGCGGAGCCCCATTCTCCCCGATTCCGGTAAACGCCACTGAACTCATCACCTGCCCACGCAAGCCCCTGCCCACGATTCCGGTAGCACTAGCCCAGAAGGAAGGGTGCCCCACCACCACAAAGGGACCCGGGAACGGTTTAGTATTGGTACCCACCGGTCAGATGCTGTACCAAGGGGTACACTACGCGGTGGCCTCAGTGATTTTAAACCTCACTGAGGTACGATTGCCGGAGTGGTGTCCCAAGGAAACAGAGCAATTGTACCAGGTCCTGTTAACCAGGATGTTCAGACAATTTTATGAGTTTGACTTTGCCGACATCGACAAAGCCGAATTGTACACCACACCACAGGAAGTTTTGGATCGGGTAGGGAGGCAAAGAAGGGGTACTGTAAATGACATCTTCACTGCTTTTAGTACCGGGACGTCTGTTGTCAATGCTCTAGACAACGTGGAGCTGCAGACACAGATTAATGGTCTAAAGGCCCAGTTAAGGAACATACTGACAAACGAAAATAAGGTAGTGGGTTCTGAGCTACATGAGGACCAGGCCATGACACTACACTTAAAAGAAATAATCGCTGAGCTGGAGAAACACGCTAGAACGGTAAATGCACTCATTAGAGAGGATCGGAATGCGTCCAATCAGGCTGCACAGAACGAGGCTTGTGTGCTATATGGGGCGTGGTTACTGGGCGAGGGCGGCAGTAATCTGGAGGATTTAAAGCAAGGTTTGGTCCCGTCCTGGATCAGCAATAAGCACTTGCAAGCGCTCCACCCTTTTGAGAACGCATTAAGTCCGTGCCAGCTCAGACTAGCTGCAGAGGCGTACCCAGTCCCAGTGGACTGTGGACGCTCAAATCACACTATCATGGGAATAGTGGTGAGGATGCCGGTGTTGGGTCCCACAGCAAAACCCGCCCCGGTATACAGGGTGGAGAACATTGGAGTCATTCAGGGGGGTGCGCACATTCATTACGCAGTGGTCCCGCCTTATGTCATCAGATGGGAGCGTACGATGACAGGCACCGACCTCTCGGGGTGTCGAAGCCGGGGAGCACACATCATCCTGTGTCCCCAGCACTTGAATGCCTTTTTAAAACCACAGTGCGGGTTCAGAGCCGCTTGCGCGAAGCCGGTAAATTGCACCATGGAGGCAATGGCAAAAGACCATGTGCCCCCGCAGGTGGCATATATCGGAGGTGGAACATACTGTGTTACCACTGCAGCGCCTCACTACCACCACGGACAGCACGGGTGGTGTCCGGTCAGTGACAGCAGTTTCTGTTTCAAACCCAGGGCTGAAGTTCAAGTGGCACAACAGCGAATTGTCCCCATTCCTGTACCTTCCACTGTTCACCTCACTGTAAAAGAGAATTTCACGGATTTTCAGCGATTCGTTGCGAATTTTGGTTCTGTCATTCCCCCTCTCCCCGAACACCTCACCAAGATTTTAAAAGCCGTAATAGTCTCACAGAAGCATTTTTACACAGTAGAGCAGAAGACATTGGAGATAGGGAAAGACATATTAGACATAGTCACCCCACCATGGTGGGACCTGTTCACTAATATAGAGATCCCGCCCTGGATTAGAATAGCATCCCACATCCTAGTAGTGTGTCAGGTTTTGATTGTAATATATTTACTGTTCGTGCATTGCAAGAAAGGCAAACGCCTCCAGAGGCACGAGAACACAGGAGAATGGAGAGAACGCTATGTAAGAGTGGGTGAAGAGACCCCCGCTTAGGCTGCTATGTATTAAAGGATAAAGCGTCCCTCCACTCTTGGTTTTGGTTACTATATGATTTAAGTGTATGAATACTGTTGTGTTATAACCGTTGATCGGTTTTCTGTTTTTGATTAATAAAATGTGTATGCAGGTGGTGTAAGGGGTATCGGCCCTTTCACATCTGAAAGATGAATGTGTTTTAGATTGATGTAGTACTGCCTATGGTTGTCCAACTGTACACAATGTAATTTTCTGAAATGTGAACTGCATGTGTCGTGGGGGTCATAGATAGTTAATTACCAGGAATGTTTGGATGTGGGGAATCAGGGAAAATTTGCTCAACAAGGGTTATTGATACTTTAAGCAAGCTACCAGTATCACAGGAGGGACTGTAAGATTCACAAAATTTTTCATTAAATAATCACGTAGGAAAATAGGGTTAATAAAACAGCTTTATTGACCAAAAGAAGCTTATACAGAGAAACCTTTGATAAAAGGGCACACAAAATGGCCACCAGACCTCGTGACCAGCTTCTGGGACCATTTGAATTTTTGTTACTGCAAGCCAGACAGGCTTGTGGATTGAGGACATTAAAAGCCCGCGAAAACCAGTTTCGGGAAGCCGAAACTCATGGAACTGAGCATACATATTGATTAGATTATAAGTACAGGACAGATTTGGGTGACAGGATGAGACCCATCAAGAAATGGGCGGACAATTGAACGAACGCTTTAACCCATTACACTGTACAAAGAGAAGCCGTTTAACAGCCATCCAGGGCAATCTCCAGACCGATCAATATACAAACCAAGTTACGGTAACAAAGCAAAGACATTATCGGCCCAGGAAGGCCAGTTCAGCTATCACCGACTCCCGTTATGAAGACAAAACACCCCTGCAGAGAGTTCTGCCCGCCAAAATTATTACAAAGACAGGACTATGGTTTGGCGGGAGATAAGAATGTTCCAAAAAGGTATAACTGTGGATTGAAAAAGTCCATCAGGAGCACTTCGGTTCGGGCCTTCGGAACAAGTTCGGTTCGGAACGTGTTCGGTGTTCGGCCAGGCAAGGCCCGGCCACGACGGGAAGACGACGAGGGAGGCCCGGGTACTTTTGTTGGGAGATCATCGACGACCCAGGCCGGAGAAGAAGACACTCAGGTCCCGGAGCCCAGGATCCAGTTCTTCAACATCACATCGGTAACGGATTCATCCGTGTGCATCCAGTTCTTAAAAATCACATCGGTAACGGATCCATCCATGGCGAGCGCTCACCAAGGCTGTATCGGCTGCCTCCATCGCAGGAGAACCAAGAGGAAAACAAGCTGCGCCAGAAGCTTCCAAACCCACGTGACGATGGAAAGCGGTGTCGAAAGGCTGCAAAGCCTTTTTCGCAATTCTTAAAGTGGTAAGCATGATCCCGAGTCCCTCAAATCGAAACTTAGTTAGGTTTAGGGGCGGGGGTTAAGGGTAATTTTAATGTGTTACCCCTTTCACGATGTGCCGTGTGTTCCCCATTTCTATAGAGTTAAGTTTATAGATGTGTGCATGCTTGTAGTTGCTTTAATCTGTGCATATGACATGTATTTTATAATGCTGCAAACTGTTCAATAAAGGCATCCATTTCGTGCTATTCGACCTGGTCTATTGAGTTTTTCTGCACTACAGCTCCCTGCACCTAAGTCCAAGGTCTAGAACCGTAGGGGTGAGTGGGTCGAACCACTCATGGGTAATTATTGCAAGAAGCCTGGCAGGAGACCAGAGCAGGCAAGAGAAACCCCCTACATATTGCTGTAATTGAGTGATTAACATATGTTAATAGTCAACCCGCCTCACCTGAGGGGGTTGTGCGCACACAGCCTAACACACTGGAGTGAAATGAAGAAGTCGACATGTTGGAGCCGGTTTCCCGACGCGCTGTCATTTTCCCCGGTTTTAACCCCTGCCACCTGCATCCAAATCCACGGGCTCCTCCATGCTAAAATTTACCCCCTCTATGTCTGGCAATTCGTCTGGCTTCCTTTCCCTTTTATCCTGTTAAAGATGCATAAAAAAGATTTCAAAAGTTCATATTTTACATTGTTTTTGAATGCTTCCCTTAAACTAGGTTATAGAATTAAAGGTATCTATTGATAATACAAAGTTAATTTCAAAACTTCGCTTTATTTTTATCCTCCTCCACGGTACCTTTACATTAATTTTAAGAGGATATATATATTCTCTAATGCTTTGCCTGCTATTTACCTCTCCAATGAAACCTTGACGCCAACTGCATTTTTTACACTTTCCTCTTTTTGTCCTAATAATCCTTTACTTAAAATAAAAGAATGTCGGAAATCTGAAATAAAAGTTTAAAAAGTTGCTGGAAATGCAAAGCATGTTAGTCAGCTCCTCAAATTGAAAGATTGGTTAACTTTTCAGGCTGGACCCTGATCTGGCATGCTTAGCCTGGAGCAGACACTTTGGGCAACTGGCCAAAACAAAGAGGGAACAGAAGAACAACTGGGAGAGGACAAAAGTTAACCTGACTAGTTTCACAAAGAGTTTTGGGGCTTTACGCCACCCGTTACCATCAAAAAATGGCGAAAAGAGGGTGGTCGCCACTCATTCGCCAGCTGGTGGCAGATCCCGTGGAGTCCTCCATTTTCCCAGTCCCAGCAGCGCTGCCATTAAGATGTATCACCCTGCAAAGTAAAATGAGGGAGTGGTGACGTCACCATGGCAAACTTGGACCTTTGTGCTGAGTTCAGCATTGGGTCTTAAGCATGCCAGGTAAACGCAGCAAGCAGATTCACAGAGGCACTGTTGTAGTGTCCGAGGATCAATAATACTCAGACTGCAGGAGAACAATAAAACAGGTATTTACTGAACAGAGAGTAATTCAAGACAGAAATACAGAAGCCTGCTATGGCTTTATATACAGGGGTGGTCACTGCCGGTACTGCAGTATAGAATCAGTTCTTCTCTTAAAGGCACATACACAACAATTCCTCCCCTTTTAGATAAACAGTACATAACATTCATTTAACAACTAAATAATAACTAATTACAATTACAATTTTCTCTGTACTATATACATCAACTGAAATAATCATTTATAAGTTCAGTCTTTGAGGAGGCTTCCTGATCCTGACTGGATAGCGCCTTTCTTGAGTATCCTGTTCTTGCGGCGGAGTTGATTCTGGCTCATTGTCATTGGTTGGTTCGTCAGTTTCCAATACCACTGCTTCTGAGGTAGACGCAATCTGTGCTTCGGGTTGATTACCAGGTGCACCTGCTCGTGGTATGGGTTTGGCTTGTTCCTGTGACTCTAGAATCTGGTCAGCATGGCATCTCACGATGCTCTCTCCAACGTCCACTGTATACATTAGTGGTCCCTGCTGTGTGCATATCGTTCCTGGCTGCCATTTTTCTGTTTGGTAGTCGCGGGCCAAGACTGGTTGCCCTATCTTGAAGCTCCTGGTTGGCTTCTCATTTATGTGCTGGAATTGCTTATCTTCAACATCTCGTCTTATGGTTGGTTTGAGCAAATCCAGGCGACATCTTAGCCTTCGGTTGAAGAACATTATGGCTGGAGCTTGGTTGGTGACTGCATGTATCGCATTCCGGGAAGCAAACAAGAAATTATCCACCTTGTGTTGTAGTGGTATGTCGTCATTATGCACTACATTTATGGCCTTTTTAAAGGTCTGAACAAACCTCTCAGCCAATCCATTTGTGGCTGGATGATATGGAGCAGATGTGTAATGTTTCACGCCATTATTCCTCAGAAACCTCCGGAAATCCTCTGACACAAACTGTGGCCCATTGTCGGAGCAAATCTGTTCTGGCAAGCCATTCCTGGCGAAGATGGTCCGTAGGACTGCAATAGTTTTCTCCGTGGTGGTGGAGGACATTTTGATGACATCTGGCCATTTCGAATGGGCGTCCACAGCGATTAGGAACATTGAGTTCATAAATGGACCAGCAAAATCAATGTGTACCCGTTGCCATGGAGATGAGGGCCACTCCCATGGATGTAGTGGGGCCTGTGGTGGAGCGTTTTGGACCTTCTGGCATCCTGTGCATCTCTTGGTCATATCCTCGATTTCTTTATCGATTCCCGGCCACCACACAAATGCCCTGGCTAGGCTCTTCATTTTTACCCCTCCCAGATGACCCTCATGAAGCTCATTGAGCACTCTATCTCTCAACTTGGGTGGAATTACCACTCGAGATCCACACATCAAGGTCCCCCGGCACACTGACAGCTGTTCTCTCCTTGGCAAGAATGCTGGCAACAGTGAGTCGCCATGTGCTGGCCATCCCTTCACCGTCAAATCATAGACCCGAGAGAGTGTCGGGTCATTTCGGGTTTCCTTCTCTATACTTGAGTTTGTAACAGGTAGACATTCGACTATGGTCGCATGGAATATCTCAACAGGGACCACTGCAGGTGCTTCCTCTCCGTAGGCAACGGTAGGCGCGACAGCCCATCAGCATTTCCATGCTGTTTCGTGCCCTTGTACTCTATGTCGTACTGATGTGCCCCTAGAAAAAGTGACCATCTTTGCAGCCGTTGCGCCGTCATCACCGGAATGCCCTTCTTTGGGTTAAAAATGGAGACCAGGGGCTGATGATCAGTCAGTAAAGTGAATTTCTGCCCGGGCAGATAGTGATTGAACTCCTTCACCCCCCACACCAGGCTGAGGGCCTCCCTGTCAATCTGGGCGTAGTTACGCTCGGCTGAGGTTAACGAGCGCGACGCAAATGCTATTGGCCTCTCTGAACCATCAGGGAATTTGTGTGACAGCACCGCTCCGATGCCGTAGGGAGATGCATCACATGCTAACAGAATTGGTAGTGTTGGATTGTAGTGGGCCAATACTTTTTTTGAAGTGATTAGGCATTTACATTTCTGAAAGGCACGCTTACACTCATCACTCCATTTCCATGTTACTCCAGTTTGCAGTAGGGCGTTCAGTGGGTGCAGAATTGTAGATAAATTCGGCAAGAACTTATGGTACTAGTTCACCAACTGAGGAACGACCTCAGTTGCGACACATTTTCCGGTGCTGGAGCCTTGACTACAGCCTCAATCTTGTCCGGCGACTTATGCAACCCTTCCTCATCAATCATGTGGCCACAATACGAGATTTGTCTCCTGAAGAACTCACACTTGGGGCGGTTGGCTCGTAGCCCATATTCCTGTAATCTCGTGAGCACCTGCTCCAGGTTGGCAAGGTGTTCACTATCATTTTCGCCCGTAACCAGGATGTCATCCAAATAACACTGGGTCCCCGGGATCCCAAGCAGGACTTGTTCCATCACCCTCTGCCAAATAGCCGGGGCTGATGCTACCCCGAATACCAGTCGATTGTACTGGGAAAGACCTTTGTGAGTGTTTATCGTGAGGTATTTCCTAGACGCTTCTTTCACCTCCATTTGTAGATACGCTTGTGCCAGATCAATCTTTGTAAAGCGTTTCCCTCCAGATAGTGAGGCGAAAATATCTTCTATCCGTTGAAGTGGATATTGTACTGTGTGCAGGATTGGGTTCACAGTTACCTTGAAGTCCCCACAGATGCGAACCTTCTTCGGTTCCCCAGGCGTGCTGCTCAATTATTTCTTCATTACAGGAATGATGGGTGTGGCCCACTCACTCCAGTCCACCTTGGACAGCACACCCAAATGCTCCAGACTCTCCAGCTCTGCTGCAATGGCTGGGCGGATCGCGTAAGGTACCGGTCTGGCCTTAAAAAATTTTGGGTTTGCGTTATCTTCGATTTTTATCATTGCCGTTACTCCTTTTAGAGTCCCAAGTCCTTGTTGGAACACCTCTTTCGTGTCAGTTAGAATTTTTGACAGTCGACCAGGTGTGACGTCATCATCCTTTTTATCAGTCACAGTTAGTGCCTGAATGGAATGCCAATCCAATTGTAGTCTTCGGATCCATTCACGTCCCAATAATGGTGGTCCTCCATCTGGTAGTATATATAGATATAGTTTCTGTGTTTCCTTGCCGTTGTATTCAACTGGCACCCTTATTTTTCCTCTGGGGAAGACTTTTTGCCCCGTGTATGTCTTCAATACAATGGACGTGGCCTTCAAGGGTATGTGTGAGAATAGCTGCTCATAGTCTCGTCGATTCATGACAGTTAGGACTGATCCTGTGTCCAATTCCATCTTTACTGGGGACCCTGCTATCATGAGGGGGACCCAAATGGTTCGGTGATCCTCCTTTGCGATCACGTTGTGTAACTTTAGACAACTTAGTCTCCTGCTCCCGGAGTCCTTATCACTCTCCTGATCTTCCAAACTACTGTCTGTCAATTTCTTTACTTTCTTGTACTTTTCCTTAGTAGTTCTTGTAGTGTTGGTTTTCTTTCCTGACCTGCAGACTCTTGCTATGTGTCCCATTTTCCCACATTGCCTGCATACTTTGTCCTTAACCCAGCAGTCCTTCTGATCATGGGTTGTTCTGCCACAGCGATAGCACTTTTCTGCTCCATACGTCATTTCGTTAGCGCTGTATTCCTGTGGTTTCTGTTGTATTTCCACAGCTCCCCGTGCTGCTGCTTCGTAGGATACTGCCACGCTGAAAGCCTGTTCTAGCGTCAGGTCCTTTTCCGAAAGTAGTCGTTTCTGGGTTCCTTCACTCTGGAGCCCGCAGACAAACTTATCCCGTAAGGTGTCTGCCAGTCCTGCTCCGAACTGGCAGTGCTTCGATAACTTGCATAGTTCCGTAAGATAGTCAGCATTGTTCTCATCTTTGTGCTGGTTTCTTTTATGGAACTTGAATCTTTCTGCTATCAGCAGCGGTATAGGGTTTAAGTGTTCCTGTAAGATATTAACAATCTCTTCAAAACTTTTCTCCATTGGTTTAGCTGTGGTAATTAAATTCTGCAAAAGCCGTATGTTCTCGCGCCCATCAAATTTCCATTGGCCACCTCATTGGCATTGCAGTATACTTCAATTCTTTCCACATACGTGGTCCAGTCTTCTACCTCGTTGTCGAAAGCAGTGATCCTGCCACTCTTCGGCATCTTGGGTGATTTAAAATGGCACCTCCCGCGCTTTTTCTTCTTCCCTAATGTAATAAAATGGCGCCTCCCACGCTTTTCCTTCTTCCCCAATGGAATAAAATGGCGCCTCCCGCGCTTTTCCTTCTTCCCCTTGCTGCCACGCTGCTCCTAGCATTCTACAGGGTAATGGCGACGACCCGCGGCTTCGGCGCGTCTCACTTTTCCTTCCCCGCGTTCTATCCTCTCCACGCTGCCCTGTTCTTGAGCACCGACTGCGCCCTGTGCGCTCCACCCTCTCGCTCTCTCTTCCTCCTGACGACGCTGCATGGCCCCTTTGCAGAGCCGTTCGATCGAGCCCGAGCCTGCTGCAGTCCGGAAGGGTCAGTGCACTACCTGCTACCAGCACGACTTGCTGGAACACCTCGACTGGGGAGCCAGGCCCAGCTCTCCACAGCCTCCCCTGCAACTCTCCGATGGATCCCTGGGCGGTTGCCCGCGGTCGACGCCTGCCATTCTGACTTCGACCTCCAAGAAGCTTCTCTTCAGGGAAAAGATCCCCGTGAGGTGATGCAGTACTGCAGGTGAGTTCGAACCTGCCCATCGCCAGTGTAGTGTCCGGGTATCAATAATACTCAGACTGCAGGAGAACAATAAAACAGGTATTTACTGAACAGAGAGTAATTCAAGACTGAAATTCAGAAGCCTGCTGTGGCTTTATATACAGGGGTGGTCACTGCTGGTACAGCAGTATAGAATCAGTTCTTCTCTTAAAGGCACATACACAACAACTGTCAGCACCTCTTAAAGTTAAGTTTACATTTTAAGCTTTTGGACTGTTTTTTTTATTTTACTGAAGTAGTGGCTTACTGCAATAGATGTTAAAAGTTTTTTAAATATGTAAGGAGTGCTGCTGGACACTTGCAAGACTTTGGATAATAAAGGAAGGCATCAGAAGACAGAAAATGCTGCAAATACTCAGCAGGTCAGGCAACATCCATGGTGAGAGAAACAGAGTTCACGTCTCATGTCAAGATGTTGCCTGACCTGCTGAGTATTTCCAGCATTTTATGCTTTTATTTCAGATTTACAGCATCCACTCGCAGAGAGAAGCAGAAGATGTAAAAGAGGAGGAAGCAGAAGAAGAAGAAGCTGAAGGAATGAATCAACCCAGGCAGCTCCTTTCTGGCAGGGATATCCAGGATGAAATCATCCGCCTGTGGTACCAGTGACCAAAACCCCAATTCCCCTTTCAACATTAGTCCCATACCTTAGCTTCCCTCTGTTACTGACCATCACAACATTATCATCATCATCTCCACCTCCTCCTCCTCCTCCTCCTACTCCTCCTCCTCCTCCCAACCACTGGCTGGGCAGGCAGCAATTCTTGGGTGTGTGAAATGAGGCAGGCACAAGGGTGGAGTTATGGTGAGGGGAGGGCATGAAAACAAGAGGCGCATGCAAGACGGAGGATAACATATGAGGATACCAGCATCTTGTATCCTTTCTGCCCCACTGCTGGCCAAGGGCTCAGCCATGCCCCTGCCAAGAATGGCCTGCACTATCTCCTCCAAGAAGGTGAGGTGAGGCTAGGAATGGGAGATATGCCTCGTGATTGGTACAGATTGTTGGTAGGTTAGTGATTGGGGGGTGGAGGGGGGTGAAGCCGTGCATTGAGCAGTGTCTGAGCCTAGTGATGCAGTTGGTAGGAGACACTTTTAAAGATGCATTCACTGACCTTGACCACTGATCTGAGGTCATGAAGCTTCTTTGGGCACTGGAGCCAGGTGGTGGGGGCAACACTGCTGGCAGTGATGGCCTCGGTGATGTAGTCCCACATAATTCTTTCGGCAGGGCCAACTGGCCCCTGTGGGTAAAGGGCCTCTCTTGCAGTGTTGACCCCCTGCACAAAGCTGGAGTGCTGTGTGCGAGACCCTGGGTGCACCTTCCCTGGCTTGCTGAGCCATTTGTGTTGGTGCTGAGGCACTTTTCCCATTTTTTGAGGTTCGGAAGGGAATTCAGCTTTAAGTGCTGAAGATTTCCATTTGAGACTTCATTTTGAATTTTATTATTTCTGAACGCATTGCCCTCTTAATTCATAGCCCTTTTAATTACCCACAATTCCTTGTGAATTCCAAAACCTTGCTCCCAGAGGCTGTTAGAAGCTGGAATGCCAGTTCAGAACGGGAACTTCTACTTCCATGCCTGCACTAACGCCACCAGGAAGGCGTTACACAGCAAGTTATTGCTGGACTAAAAATCTTTAGCCCCTGTAGGGGGGCATCTTTTAACTGGTTTAAGGTAATTTACCTGGTCTTGCAGCCTTTGCCTGAAGTCTGACCAATTCCAATCTTTTACCTGGTTTACGGTAATTCACCTGGTCAGGCAGCCTGCTGCTACACTGTAAACCAAATTCCAATAAACCAATTTTCAAACAGCGGTTTCGAATCGCTACCCCACCTTCCAGTTCTGACTGAAGGATTTATAATTAATGATGTTAAAATGGACACGTGGTTTGGATGACAGAAAAAATCAAGTTTTATTAACTAAATGAACTACAATCAAATTATAAACTATACCACACGAACACAGTAATTACAGTAAAATTGCATAAATGGGGGAATGCAGATGGTAAAAACGAGGGATTAAATGGCTACAATGTTAATTAAATAATCTTAGCAATATCCCCTTAATTCACCATGCCCTAACTCCTTACTAGGTTGCTTTGCTGAGGAGTCAGAAACTCTGCTCACCTGTGGTCCAGCGAAGTGAGAGAGAGAGAGAGAGAGAGAAAAGCTTACCTGTGGTCCCAGGAAGTAAAAACAGATCGATAGCTTCTTAGGAGCTATCTTATATACCTGGTGAGCCCCCTGCTGTTTGCCTGTCTGGAAAATTCGCGCCCAAAAAGTTCCAATGCACAAAAGAAACGCTGTGATTGGCTAATTCAAAGTGGTTGGAATGGATTAATGTGTCTGCACTGTGGGGCCGAAATGTTCCCGCCCACATCTGGAGCTCACCTGGGCTAAAACAAAAGGGAATCCAACTGCCGTATTGTCCAATAATGGGTGATTCAAAAACTCATTCATTGCTTAAACTGTTACATATCAAAATCCGTTCCATGGTTTCAGTCTATCATTGTCTGTGAGTGCTTTGAATGGCTGTGTAAACAGAAGCAGTTTCAACCGATTGTCCTGTGGTTATTCTCAAGTGGGCTAATCTCTTAAGTAAATAAGCAACTTCAAGTGCTGAGAGGGAAACTCCCTGGTTTGATTGACAGGCCTGACTGCCACTGTATCCTCCCACTTTTTCACACAGGCAACTCGAGCTGCTTGCTGCTCTTTTTGCCATGCTTTCTGTGGCCATTTTAAAACCTTTTGTGATAGCCCAAACTCCAGGGAACGATTTTATTAATAAAAGCACTGTCTTAAGGTGTGTGAATATTTTCCACAGAGCTCCACGACTCCCGTGTTGTCCACATTCTTTCCATCTCAGAGCAGTCTTTTGCGGTTCTAGGCACATTTTAAAACATTGTAGACAAGTCACATCACCCAAATCTTCGTCCACGATGTGGACCAATATTTTCAATCTTCAGGGAAAAATAGGGGAAATTTTGTGAAACCCCTACACCCCCAGTACGAATTTTTCTCTGGTAGCATTTCGTTCATTTTCAACGGCCATTAACCTGAGTTGCTGGTGACACTGGCAATGCTCGTGGCAGCCATGAAATTTCTCCCCTTTGAATTTCATAAAAATATCTTGGAGGTAATTTTGACTTAGACTTATAATGGGTGGCTGATCTGATATCAACCGTTTTACATTATCACCCCCTTTTTAGTAAACCCTCCAATCCTTCCTTGTTTGCTCTTTTTTTTTATTGTTCACATGATGTGGGAATCGCTGGCAAGGCCAGCATTTATTGCTCATCCTAATTGCCCTTGAGAAGGTGGTGGTGAGCCGCCTTCTTCAACGGCTGCAATCTGTATGGTGAAGGTGCTCCTATAGTGCTGTTAGGGAGGGAGATCCAGGATTTTGACCTAGCGATGATGAAAAAACAGTAATATATTTTCAAGTCACGATGGTGTGTGACTTGGAGGGGAATTGCATGTGATGATGTTCCCATGAGCCTGCTGCCCTTGTCTTTCTCGGTGAAAGATTTCGCGGGTTTGGGAGGTGCTGTCGAAGAAGCCTTGGTGAGTTGCTGCAGTGCATCTTGTAGATGGTACACACTGCAGCTACAGTATGCCGGTGGTGGAGGGAGTGAATGTTTAAGGTGATGGATGGGGTGCCAATCAAGTGGACTGTTTTGTCCTGGATGGTGTTGAGCTTCTTGAGTGTTGCTGGAGCTGCACTCATCCAGGCAAATGGAGAGTATTCCATCACACTCCTTACTTGTGCCTTGTAGATGGTGGAAAGGCCTTGGGGAATCAGGAGATGAGACACTTGCCGCAGAATACCTAGCTTCTGACCTGCTCTTGTAGCCACAGTGGAATAGGAAGGTAACAAATGTAACACCACTTTTCAATAAAGGAGGGAGAGAGAAAACAGTGAACTATAGGCCAGTTAGCCTGATATCAGTAGGAGGAAAATGCTGGAATACATTATTAAGGAAGTGGTAATGGGGCACTTAGAAAATCATAATATGATTTGGCAGAGTCAACATGGTTTTATGAAAGGGAAATCATTAACAGTTGATGAATTTATTAGAGTTTTTTGAGGATGTAACTACAGGAAACTTTGGTTTATCCAGAGGTTAACTGTCCGGAATGCTCGAGCCACCGGCAAAAATCAGGAGCCATTTCGTTCGTTTTTTTTTTCTTTTCGTTGCTTTTTTTTCACCAGTCAGGCTCTGCAAGGTCTCGCTGAAGCTGTTGCTAAGCTACAGAGATGCTTGCAAGGTACGACCGACTGTTTAGAAGCTGTTGCTAACAGGGTTTGTTGCCAGATATGGAGCTCAAAATCTCCGTATGTTTCAACATTAGCGCTGGTTTGTCCGGCAGTTTTGATGGGACGGCAACAGCTCGGTCCCATCGGTGCCAGATAGCACAAAGTTTCCTGTAGCAGGGTAGATACAGGGAAATCAGTGGATGTAGTATATTTGGTTTTCCAAAAGGCATTCGATAAGGTGCTACGTAAAAGGTTGCTACGCAAGATAAGGGCTCATGGGGTTCAGGGTAATATATTAGCATAGATAGAGGATTGGTTAATGGACAGAAAACAGAGAGTAAGGATAAATGGGTCAGTTTCATTTGGCAGGCTGTAATTAGTGGAGTGCTTGGGCCTCAGCTATTTACAATCTATATTAATGACTTAGATGAAGGGACCGAGTGCAATGTATCCAAGTTTGCTGAAGATACAAAGCTAGGTGGGAAAGTAAGCTGTGAGGAGGACATAAAGAGCCTGCAAAGGGATATAGACAGGTTCAGTGCATGGGCAATAAGTTGGCAGATGGCGTATAATATGGGGAAATGTGAGATTATTCACTTTGGTAGGAAGAATAGAAAAACAGAATATTTTTTAAATCGTGAGAAACTTTTAACTGTTGGTGTTCAGAGAGTTATGTATCCTCGTACAGGAAACATAGAGAGTTAGCATACAAGTACAGCAAGCAATTAGGAAGGCAAATGACATGTTGACCTTTATTGCAAGGGGGCTGGAGTATAAGAGTAAGGAAGTCTTGCTACAATTGTACAGGGCCTTGGTGAGACTACACCTGGAGTACTGTACATAGTTCTGGTCTCCTTATCTGCGGAAGGGCATACTTGTCTTAGCGGCGGTGCAACGAAGATTCCCTAGATTGATTCCTGGGATGAGGGGGTTGTCCTATGAGGAGAGATTGAGTAGATTGGGCCTATACTCTCTGGAGTTTAGAAGAATGAGAGGTGATCTCATTGAAACATATGCAATTCTGAGGATGATTGACAGGGTAAATGTTCAGAGATTGTTTCCCCTGGCCAGACAGTCTAGAAGAAGGGGGCATGGTCTCAGGATAAGGGGTCGGCCATTTAAGATCGAGATGAGGAGGAATTTCTTCACTCAGAGGGTTGTGAATCTTTGGAATTCTCTACCCCAAAGGGCTGTGGATGCTGAATCATTGAGTATATTCAAGGCTGAGATAGATAGACTTTTGGACTCTAGGGGAATCAAGGAATATGGGGATCAGGCGGGAAAGTGGAGTTGAGGTCAAATATCAACCATGATCTTATTGAATAGGCTCGAGGGGCCATATGGCCTACTCCTGCTCCAAATTTTTATGTTTTTATGTTCTTATGTGGCTGGTCCAGTTAAGTTTCTGATCAATGGTGACCCCCCAGGGTATTAATAGTAGGAGAATTTGGCGATAGCAATCCCATTAAATGTCATGGGAAAATGGCTAGATTCTCTGTTGTTGGAGATGGTCATTGCCTGGCACTTGTGTGGTGCAAATGTTACTTGCCACTTATCAACCCATGCCTAAATGTTGTCCAGGTCTTGCTGCATGTGAGCACAGACTGCTTCATTATCTGAGGAGTTGTGAACAAAATATTTAATGCATTCTAAAATGTTTTGCAATTGCTTTTAAGACCAGTTTATATGTGAAAGCATTCATTCTTTCTGTTTGTGATTTTCTATGCTAATGGGCCAGAAATTCCAGGCCAGAAGCGTGAGTACGGTCGGCTTACTCACGCTTCTGGCCGTTGGAAATGCCGGCATTCAGCATGAACAGCGCATGCGGGGAACGCCGGCATTTCCAGACCTCGAGCGCGTGCGACTGCACAGGCAGCGCTTGCGCAGTGAACTTCGTGGATTTCATTCATGAAATCCGTGAGGTTAAGTCCTTAGAAGTTACACTGAAAAAAAGCAAGTGTAAAGTTGTTCATTGGCTGCGGAGGAAGATATATTTTATCGTGGAGCTTTTGAAATGCAATATTTTTGTTTGGGAAAGGGAGGGAAGTTATTTTAAGAAATTTTAAGTAAGTTTTAAAGTTAAATTTTTTTTTTTTTTTTTAAAGGGTTTTCAGAACGGTAGGTAGAAGGAGCAATTGTGGCTGTGTGAATGGAATGTGAGAATGAGTTATGTATGTATGTCCACATATATTCCTTTACGTATATGTATGTATGTTTTATATTCCTTTACTATGAATGTATGTTTTTAATTATGATTTTCCAATAAGTTACTTTCTCTGAAAGTCATAATTAAATAATACATTCATACACATAAGTAAAGGAATATATACGTAACACGCAAAGGAATATATACAGACATACATACTTTCAGAAGCTCCACGATAAGAAATATCTTCCTCCGCAGCCTCTGTAGCAACTGTACCCATGCTTTTTTCATGTGTAAGTTGTAATGACTGGACCTCACTGAAAGCATTAATGAAAGCGGCGAATTATACTGCGCACGCGCTGCATGTGCAGTCGCACGCGTTCTGCCTCTGAACCCCTTCGTTCAGAGGACAGGAAATGCCGGTTTTCCCCACATGCACTGTGCATGCTGAAAACCGGCATTTCATCCGGCCAGATGCGTAAGTACCCCGACCGTACTAGCGCATTTGGAAGGGAATTATTGGGCCAACATTTTACATGTCAATAAAATAAAAAATTTAACACTTGCACGACTTGCCCCCTCGCATCTGCGACTGAGGGTCCAAGGAGGTGCATTGCGCAAGAGGTCATCATCGTACGTATCCTCACACTGTTCCCTTTGGGGAACTGTATGAAGTGGTGGAAGGATTTATGGCCGTGATTAACGCTCATTCCGTGACCGTAACCATCTTTGAACCAGCCATTAGGGTGGTTAGTCCTATGGCGGGAGGGTTTTACGGGCTCCCACAACCCATCTGAGGGGGGGGGAGGGCCACCAACACCCACGGACGCAAGTATCCCGCTGGATGTCCACCCAGAATTTAAAGTTGGAACTCCGACTCCACTTGCCGGGACTGTCTGGAGTGGGGTTCAAAACCCTACTCCTTCTGGCCCAGCGGCGGGGATGCTTACTGCTACGCAAAAGGCCCACTCCGCACAAAAGGTGACACCCATACGTTTCCTGCGCCTTTTCCCTCCCCGTGACTGGAGCCCTATGCTGCCATTTCACGTTGCTAATCGGATTGGGCCTTTGTCATAGCGGTAGGATCCCCGCCGCTGGGCCAGATCAGGGTAGGGTTTCGAACCCCGCTCCAGACAGTCCCGGCAAGTGGAGTCGGAGCTCCGGCTCTAAATTCTGGGTTGACATCCAGTGGGATATTTGCGTCCGTGGGTGTGGGTGGCCCCCCCTCCTTGTATAGCTTGTGGGAGCCCGTAAAACCCTCCCGCCATAGGACTAACCGCCCTAATGGCTGGTTCAAAGATGGTTACGGTCACGGAATGAGCGTTAATCACGGCCATAAATCCTTCCACCACTTCATACAGTTCCCCAAAGGGAACAGTGTGAAGACACGTATGACGACGACATTGCTAAATAAATGAATGGAATTTAAAAAATTCTTTTAGGGCTTTTAAAAGTCTTTAAATTGCTTTAATTCTCTTTAAAACTACTACAGATTACTCAAAATAATGTAAACATATTTTAAAAGTTTATAAAAGTTACCAAAATCTTCAAAAAACTTCCAAAAACCTATTTAAACTGCTGCTTTGCATGTAAAAAAGCAAAGCAGCTTGACAGAAACATTGGGGGCGTGTCCAGTGAAACTGAGACCTCAAGGGGCGTGTCTCACTTACACTGCATGCTCCTGGGTCCGCGCTGGCTGCACTCCTGGGCGGCGTGACGTCATACGCTGCCCGGGAATGTGCTTTCTATTTCTCCAAGTTCAGGCGTCCCAGAAGCTGATCGGCAGGAGCGCGGGGTAAGTGCAAATACGGGGCTTGCACGCGCTGCAAGCCCCGTTCTGGAATTTCTGGCCCAATATAATTTCCCAGCACACCCTCCCCAGTCCCTCCTTCACAGCAATAAAATCTGCTCTTTAGAAATCTGGTACATTAATTTTATTGTTCACTTCTCTTGTCCTTATTAGTTTTAATATTACAGCATGATGATTCCATGATTGTTAGTAGCAAAACACTCCCCGTTCTCAAAATTACAAACTATTTCATGTTCATTGTTTAATATTGGACCTTGTTGCCTTGTGTACTGTTATATGTTAAACATAGCAAAATCAAAATGCAGCCACACAGTATTACCAAGAATTTGCCGTATCTTTGTAAAAAACTCCCCATTTCAATACAACTTAAATCAGGACAGCTGCTCATGCTCACAGCTTGTATTCTCCCTTAGAAAGAGTTCCTCTACTTTACTGAAACAATTCAATACAATTTTGGTGGTCCTTTTAGTTTGTCTTTGGCCCTTACTGTCATACATCTTTAAATATTGAGATGATTCCAACAATGCCTGTCTTGCTATTGCTGGGCATATTTAAGGGGCCAATGTTCATCTTTTCCAAAAGTGCAAGAGAGGCCTACTTTTTTTTAATATTTGGAAACCACAAGTGAAATCACAGGAATGCATAATTTTGGAACATGCATTTTCTGTTAAAACAGATTTAATTAGTGGAAACAAGCAAATAGCAGTGAACCTTGACGTACCAGCAATAATGACCCTTTAACATTTTTCAAGCATCTAACAAGCCACTTAACTGGTATAAATATCTGAAAGTTAATTGATGCTACTGTGGAATGCACAATTTTTGTAAGCAGTGGCAGTACAACAAAACTGAAAAGACAACATTTAAAAACAAGGCCTTAGATGTCCTGGCAAACCCTGTAATATAGTGCATAGATGGCTTATTTGGTTTGGGAGAATACTCCCCCAAAAAAAGGAAACAAGTGTTTCAGCACATCACGGACACAGGTAGTTGTGCCTGCAAAAAATGTGTGCAAAAGGAAACTACTCGCAAAAAAATATTAGCAAGAATTCAACAAGGCATTTCTTTGCAGTGAAATAGCAGGATTATGTAAATAACATTGCCCAAACTATCATACGACTTAAAATATACTTCAAGAAGAAATTACCATGGCTAGCTAACCCTGTCTATATTGCTATTTCTAGAAACATAGCAACAGTAATCGGCCATTCAGCTCCATGAGCCTGTTCCACCATTCAATTAGAACTTGGCTGATCTGTATCTTAACTCCATCTACCCATCATAGTTCCATAACGCTGAATAACCTTGCCTAATAAAAAACAATCTATCTCAGTTGTGAAATTTTCAATTGGCCTAGCTTCAACAGCTTTTTGGGGTTAGTTCCAGTTTTCCACTACCCTTTGTGTGAAGAAGTGCTTCTTGACATTACCCTTGCACTACCTAGCTCTAATTTTAAGGTTACGTCCCCTTGTTCTGGACTCCACCACCAGAGGAAATAGTTTCTCTCTATCTACCCTATCAAGTACTTTAAACAAAAAAAACTAAAGGATACAATGTTGAACAGCTGGTGCAGGTTCATATCAGAAAATGTTTACATCCCAACATTGATGGTTTTGGCAGAGATAGTTTGGACAATATGGCCTATCGAGGTTGGAGTGGAGCACACGACTCTTCATATATATATATTCTTCAGATATTCTATGATTTCTACTAAATGTTGCATTAACGTGTTTAGGCACAGTGATCATGCACGGTGCATAATAAAGCAGGTAATGACAATGCAATACTTCATTAATGTTTTTCTTCATAATGTACCATTAGCTTTCTTCATAGCAATAAGAAACTAATCCATTTCTAGTAGGACTAGAGTAGCCATTTATCACCAGCACCGATTGTGAATCTCCATATTTCCACCAAGTACCCACACAGATATAAACATTGCAGATAGTGATCTTGTTGTGGAGTCACAGGGTGAACCACAGTTTAGTTTTAATGATGGGGTACTAGCGGTGCTGTGTCAGGAGCAACCAGCTCATGCAGGGCAGAGTGAAGAGATCGCAAAGTCTCTGTTTGAAGAATGGACTGTCGAGAATATTTTTGTGGACTTTATGGGCTGAGGGTGTTTTCCGTGTGGTGGAATCGCCCTGTGCAGATGCGTGGTGGACTAGTTTGTTAAAACTCCAGAGAACGCATGGCAGTTGGCTGTGACAAAAGAACTGTCAGTCATCCAGAATGTATGGGTTCGCCCAACAGTCCTGGAAAAAGGAAGGGGGCCATTGAACTTGAACTTATTAGAAAACCACTCTAATATGCAAAAGCACTTCTCACCTCCATCTCAGAAGAGAAGCAGAACAATGAACCCACTAGCCTCAGCCAGCCGAAGAGGAGCCAGTTTTTCCAAACACAAAGACCGAAAGATGTGTCCCAGACTTAGGGCCATTAATCCAATCACGGAATACTCATGGGTCCGATGATGACCCATCACTGATTAAGCACCGGATTGCTTAGAAACAAAAAGATTTTAATGATTGGTGGGAAAGATAGGGGTAGCCAGGCTCCTATAAAGATAAAATGCTGAGTATTTCCAGCATTTTCTGTTGTTATTTCAGATTTCCAGCATCCGCAGTATTTTGCTATTATATCCTATAAAGATAGATCCTTTTCCACCATTCTCTCTCTCGCTCCACCAAGATCGACCTAACAAGAAGTACCAGAGGAAGAAGCCGCTGAGCGAAGCGATCGAGTCCGACTGTGTGTGGTGGTAAGCATGGTCTCGAGTGTCCCAAGCCGGTAACCAGATATCCCAGGAAAGCTGGGTGAGGTGTAAGGGGCTCAGGGTTTTCCTCAGAAGTGAAGTTTTTGGGCTATTCCGGGGTGGAAGCTTCGTTTGGTTCAGTCAGGCGAAGGGGTTTATGCGACTAGGTAATTCGTTGGTAGGGGTGGAATTAGAGTCCACCATAGCAACAAGGGAATTATTGCTTGTTATAGTCCCCAGTTGTGTACTGTATGTATGTTGTTTGTAACCTGGATTTTATTCTCCACAGAAACAGTGATTTTGTTTAGTAGTGCATGTTTTAACCAGTGTATGTTTGACCAAATAAATATAAGTTTGATTTTTCATCGAAGCATTCCTGTCCGTGACTTATTCCATTTACACACTGAATAATAATTCCCGGGTATAGAACTTTCGTAAGGCGGGGGCGATTCGAACCATCCGTCTAGCAATTGGGCTAGGATCAAAAACCACTTACAAGAGGTCCCCCCTGACAATATAGACCATTGTGGGTCTTCTTCCAAATGGAAGGCTGGTATAGCAGCAGGAACGTATTCTGCAGTTACTTGGCTCCTTGCACATGACTGTTGAAGGTAGTCTAGCTAAAGCGGAACAGTCCAGCAACCCAGATGTGATGGAAGAGTTTGTCTGAAACAAAGTCTGACTGCTAACTGCAGGCCATTGGCACAGTATGAGCATCTGACATGAATGTTCTCACTGCTGCTTTCGAGACGTTGGGATCCAAAATTAAAGAAGCAGACAGAGCTGAGTTAGATTCTGTTGGAGAAAGACCACAGACAAGTGTCAGGGAAGGTTTCAGAGCTCTGATACAGGATCACTGCCCAATGCTTAAGCAGATCAGTGAGCCTCATGGGGAAATGTTCTCCAGCAATAACTTTTTTGGAATGGCACCGTGACAGCCAGTTGGCAGTGATGTCAGTGCCAGTTCTCTGCCATCACATAGCCATGCACAAGTGGCAGATCTTGTTTATAAATCATATAAGGTATGTGGGCAGAGTTGGCAAGGCTACATTTTTGCTCTCCCTGGTGGCAATTGTGTTTAAAGTTGAGTGGCTTGTAGATGAATGCCACTTCAGTGGGCATTAAGCGTCAATCATATAGTGTGGGATTGGAATCACATGCCAACCAGGTAGGGCTAGCGTTTCCCTTTCCTGAAGGACATTGGTGAACAATTCAGCAGCATTTTTTCTTGATTAATTCAATTCAATTTCACAATATGCCATGGTGGGATTCAAATTGATGTCTTTTTGGTTGCTAGCCTAGCACCATAACCTCCACACCACTATGCCTGTCAATGGCCCTGATACAGAAGTTTGAGACAATGGAGATGGTAAAGATCTGTTATGATGTAATTATACAAACCAATTCCATATTTTGTGATGTATAAAGTCAGCTAACTGAATAACATAGGTGCCTCGATTTTCTGGTTTGGTGGGAATCCTGTCCAATTGGAAGCAGTACAGTCTTTGCTTCTGTATGCCTTGAACCCAGCAGATCTTTTGAGTCACAATAGGGAGGGGAATTTTAAAATTGAGATGTTACTCAACCAGGAGCCAATGTAGGTCAGTGAGCACGGGGGTGATAGATGACCGTGACTTGGTGCGAGTTAGGATACGGGCAGCAGAGATTTGGATGAGGTCAAGCTTATGGAGGGTGGAAGATGGGACTCTGGTCAGGTGTATGTTGGAATAGTCAAAATGGCATTCATCCACAAGCCACTCAACTATAAAAACAATTGCCACTAGGAAGTGCAACAAATGTAGACTTGACTATTCCACCAACTCGATATCAAAATTCTCATCCTTGTTTTCAAATCCCTTCATGGCCTCGCCCCTCTCCATCTTTGTAACCTCCTTCAACCCAACAACCATCCGAGATAACAACAGAAAATGCTGGAAAAACTCAGCAGGCCAGTTAACATCCGTGGAGAGAATATAGTGTCGAAGTTTCGGGTCAAACCCTTTGTCAAGACTGAAGGCCAGGCTGGGAGAGAACAAAAGAGAAGTGAAGAGAAATTAAGAGGTATTCAAAATGAGACGAGATGGTGATAGGACTAGTGGAGACAAAAGACGGCTCTAGATAAGGTGTGGAATGCGCTGGCAGAATGGGAGACAGCTGCCATGTGGGAGAGAAAAAAAGGGGGGGGGAAAGGGCCAAAACAAAGGTGTGGATAAAAAATAAGCAAAAATGTAATGGGGGCTGAGGTTATGATCTGAAATTGTTGAACTCGATATTGAGTCCGGAAGGCTGTAAAGTGCCTAATCGGAAGATGAGGTGCTGTTCCTCGAGCTTACGCTGAGCTTACGTGGAACAATGCAAGAGCCCGAGTACAGTGAGGTCTGAGTCGGAATGGGGCGGAGAATTAAAATGACAGGCGACCGGGAGCTCGGGGTCACTCTTACGGACTGAACGGAGGTGTTCCGCAAAGCGGTCACCCAATCTGCGTTTGGTCTCCCCAATGTAGAGGAGACCACATCATGAGCAGCGAATACAGTATACTAGATTGCAAGAAATACAAGTAAATCACTGTTTCACTTGGAAGGGCTGTTTGGGGCCCTGGACAGTGGGAAGGGGGGAGGTATAAGGGCAGGTGTTGCATCTCCTGCGCTTGCACGGGAAGGTACCGGGTGAAGGGGAAGGGGTGCTGGGGGTGACAGAGGAGTGGATTAGGGTGCCTCGGAGGGAGCGGTCCCTACAGAATGCTGAAAAGGGAGAGGAGTGCGTAGGTGCGTTTGGTGGAGTGATCACTTTGGAGGTGGCGGAAATGCCGGAGGATGATCCGTTGAATGTGGAGGCTGGTGGGGTGAAACGTGAGGACAAGGGGAACCCTATCGTGGTTCCGGGAGGGAGGGGCAGGGGTGAGGGCAGAAGTGCGGGAGATAGAACGGACACGGTCAAGGGCCGTGTCAACCATGGTAGAGGGGAATCCTCGGTTGAGGTAAAAGGAAGACATGTCGGAAGCACTGGTGTGGAAGGTGGCATCGTCAGAGCAGATGTGGCGGAGACAGAGAAACTGGGAGAATGGAATAGAGTCCTTCCAGGAGGCGGGGTGGGAGGATGTGTAATCCAGGTAGCTGTGAGAGTCAGTGGGCTTGTTGTGAATGTTGGTCAATAACCTATCCCCAGGGATGGAGATGGAGAAGTCGAGGAAGGGAAGGGAAGAGTTGGAGATGGACCATGTGAAGGTGAGGGAAGGGTGGAAATTGGAGGCAAAGTGAATGAAATTGTCTAGTTCATGGCGAGAGCAGGAAACGGCACCGATACAGTCATCAATGTACCGGAAAAAGAGGTGAGGGAGTGGACCCGAGTAGGACTGGAACAAAGAGTGTTCCATATATCCTACGAAAAGGCAGGCTTAGCTAGGACCCCATGCAGGTACCCATAGCAACACCTTTACATAAGAACATAAGAACATAAGAAATAGGAGCAGGAGTAGGCCAATCGGCCCCTCGAGCCTGCTCCGCCATTCAATAAGATCATGGCTGATCTGATCCTAACTACCAATCCACGGCAGGATTTGGAGGAAATGAGTGGAGTCAAAGGAGAAGTTGTTCAATGTGAGAACAAGTTCAGCCAGGCGGAGGAGGGTAGTGGTGGATGGGGACTGGTCGGGCCTCTGTTCAAGGAAGAGGCGGAGCGCCCTCAGGCCATCCTGGTGGGGGATGGAGGAGTAGAGGGATTGTACGTCCATGGTGAAAAGGAGGCGGTTGGGGCCAGGAAACTGGAAACTGTTAAAGTGGCGGAGGGCGTCCGAAGAGACACGGATGTATGTGGGAAGAGACTGGACAAGGGGAGAAAAGATAGAGTTGAGATAGGAAGAGATAAGTTCTGTGGGGCAAGAACAGGCTGAAACGATGGGTCTACCAGGGCAGTCCTGTTTGTGGATCTTGGGAAGGACATAGAAGCGGGCTGTGCGGGGTTGGGGAAATATGAGGTTGGTGGCCGCGGGGGAAAGATCTCCAGAGGAGATGAGGTCAGTGACAGTCTTGGAAACGGTGGTCTGATGTTCCGTAGTGGGGTCATGGTCCAGTTGGAGGTAGGAGGAGGTGTCGGAGAGTTGGCGTTCAGCTTCCGCTAGGTAGAGGTCGGTGCGCCAAACAACAACAGCACCACCCTTGTCAGCAGGCTTAATGGCAATGTCAGGGTTGGATCTAAGAGAATGGAGTGCTGCAAGTTCAGAGGGAGGTAGGTTGGAGCGAGTGAGGGGAGCAGAGAAATGGAGACGGCCAATGTTACGGTGGCAGTTAGCGATGAAAAGATCTAGAGAGGGTAAGATGCCAGGGGGAGGGGTCCAGGTAGAACAGGAATTCTGAAAGCGGGAGAAAGGGTCAGCCATGCAGGGGGAAGGCTCCTGGCCAGAGAAGTGGGCATGGAGACGAAGGCGGCGGAAAAAGAGCTCCACATCGTGCTGAGCTCGAAATTCATTGAGGTGGGGGCATAAGGGGATGAAGCTCAGGCCTTTGCTGAGGACTGATCATTCGGGGTCAGAGAGGGGAAGGTCAGAGGGGATAGTGAAAATGCGGCAGGGGGTGAGATTGCGAGAAGGGGGTTCAGAGGAAAGTGAAGGAGAAGAAGGTTCCGGAGGGGCATTAGTGTTCAAGAGTTGATGAAGCTTGCGATCCTTGACATCGGAAAGGAAGAAAAAAAGTTTTTTGTTGAAGCGTCGGATGAGTCGAAGGATGAAATGGAACTGTGGACCCGGACAGCTCTGAGATAGAGTGCGTTGGTGCTGCTGAAGAGAGAGGTCGAGAGTGTTCATGTGGCGCCGCATGGCATTGAACGTGGATCTCAAGATGCGGCGAGAGCAGTAGTTCGAGGAACGATGACTATCTTAGAGATATTTGTAATCCTGGGTGGATCCGAAACACGAAGGGTGGAAGTTTAGTTGGAATCCATGTGGAATAAGTCAGAACCGGAGAGAGTTGCTGAGGAAAATGATGTGGCTGTGAAACAGAGTCTTGGCAGATACCTGATCAAACACGAGAAGTGAAACTGAAAGTAATGAAGATGAACAAGGTTGAAGAGCCAAACGGAGACCCCGGCGAAGAGAAGAGCAGAACTTCTTCAAGGTAGGCATAACTAGAAGAGGTGTGGTAGTGAACCAAACACTAGTACGATAGCAAAATACTGCAGATGCTGGAAGTCTGAAATAACAACAGAAAATACTGGAAAAACTCAGCAGGCCAGGCAACATCCTTGGAGAGAAAATAGAGCCAATGTTTCGGGTCAAACCCTTTGTCAAGACTGAAGGCCAGGCTGGGAGAGAATAAAAGAGAAGAAGAGACATTAAGAGGTATTCAAAACGAGACGAGATGATGCTTTGGCAACATAAGATGTAACTTATCATGCCAATAAAGCGATTTGAATTGTGAATTGTGAATTGTGGTGATAGGACTAGTGGAGACAAAAGACGGCTCTAGATTAGGTGTGAAATACGCTGGCAGAATGGGAGACAGCTGCCATGTGGCCGAGTAAAAAAAGGGGCGGGGGAAGGGCCAAAACAAAGGTGTGGATAAAAAATAAGTAAAAATGTAATGGGGGCCGAGGTTATGATCTGAAATTGCTGAACTCGATATTGAGTCCAGAAGGTTGTAAAGTGCCTAATCGGAAGATGAGGTGCTGTTCCTCGAGCTTACGCTGGGCTTCCGTGGAACAATGCAAAAGCCCGAGTACAGTGAGGTCTGAATCAGAATGCGGCGGAGAATTAAAATGACAGGCGACCGGAAGCTCGCGGTCACCCTTACAGACTGAACGGAGGTGTTCCACAAAGCAGTAACCCACTCTGCATTTGGTCTCCCCAATGTAGAGGAGACAACATCGTGAGCAGCGAATACACTATACTAGATTGCAAGAAGTACAAGTAAATCACTGTTTCACCTGGAAGGGCTGTTTGGGGCCCTGGACAGTGGGAAGGGGGGAGGTATAAGGGCAGGTGTTGCATCTCCTGCGCTTGCACGGGAAGGTGCCGGGCGAAGGGAAGGGGTGCTGGGGGTGATAGTGGAGTGCATTAGGGTGTCTCGGAGGGAGTGGTCCCTACGGAATGCTGAAAGGGGAGGGGAGTGCGTAGGTGCATTTGGTGGTGGGATCACTTTGGAGGTGGCAGAAATGGCGGCGGATGATCCGTTGAATGTAGAGGCTGGTGGGGTGAAAGGTGAGGACAAGGGGAACCCTATCGTGGTTCCGGGAGGGAGGGGCAGGGTTAAGGGCAGAAGTGCAGGAGATTGAACGGACATGCTCAAGGGCCGTGTCAACCACAGTAGAGGGTAATCCTCGGTTGAGGAAAAAGGAAGACATGTTGGAAGCACTGGTGTGGAAGGTGGTATCGTCGGAGCAGGTGTGGCGGAGATGGAGAAACTGGGAGAATGGAATAGAGTCTTTCCAGGAGTCGGGGTGGGAGGAAGTGTAGTCCAGGTAGCTGTGGGAGTCAGTGGGCTTGTCGTGAATGTTGGTCAATAACCTATCCCCAGAGATGGAGATGGAGAAGTTGAGGAAGGGAAGGAAAGAGTCGGAGATGGACCATGTGAAGGTGAGGGAAGGGTGGAAATTGGAGGCAAAGTGAATGAAATTGTCTGGTTCATGGCGAGAGCAGGAAATGGCACCGATGCAGTCATCAGTGTACCGGAAAAAGAGGTGAGGGAGGGGACCCGAGTAGGACTGGAGCAAAGAGTGTTCCACATATCCCACGAAAAGGCAGGCATAGCTAAGACCCATGTGGGTTACAATAGCAACACCTTTGATTTGGAGGAAATGAGTGGAATCAAAGGAGAAGTTGTTCAATGTGAAAACAAGTTCAGCCAGGCGGACGAGGGTAGTGGTGGATGGGGACTGGTCGGGCCTCTGTTCAAGGAAGAGGCGGAGCGCCCTCAGGCCACCCTGGTGGGGGACGGAGGTGCAGAGGGATTGTACGTCCATGGTGAAAAGGAGGCGATTGGGGCCAGGAAACTGGAAACTGTTAAAGTGGCGGAGGGCGTCCGAAGAATCGCGGATGTAGGTCAGAAGAGACTGGACAATGGGAGAAAAGATAGAGTCGAGATAGGAAGAGATAAGTTCTGTGGGGCAAGAACATGCTGAAACGATGGCCCCGATTTTCGGCTTGTGTGGGAAATGGTCAGGTTTCCCCGAATGTGGGGTTTCTGACACACTTAAAAAAGTGTCAGCTAGCTCCACGCAGTTTTCCCTCAAGTGACCAATTAATTCCCAGCATGTGGGAAGCCTTGCTAATTGTTCAATTCGAGTCAGAAATCCCCACACTATGATGTCATCATTCGTGGTGCTTTCAAGGTCCATAGCAAGCACTGCATCCTCTGAAGGCTTCCAAATGAACCATACAGGATGGCAGAGGAGCCTGCAGCAGCTGTGGCCAGTGTCAGACCCCGAGCTGCCTTCAAATTCGATGAGGCTTCACTGCAGGCATTATTGGATGGTGTAAGGGCCCACAGGGAGGTCTTCTTACCTAGGTCAGGGAGGAAGAGGCCTCCCACTGAGACCAATGCTGCATGGATGCAGGTGTCAGCAGATGCCAACTCGCTGGGAGTCACCAGAAGAACCTTGGTATTACATCTCTAACTCCTTCCTTTACTCCCCCACAGTACCATCCAGAGCCCCCGTCCTCACTGTGGAGGAGGAAGAGGCTGTGCAGCCAGACTCCTCAGAGGAAGCTCCAACCACTGAGGGCGCAGCGTCAGCAGAAGTAAGCGCACCCAGCACCAGTGCAGACACTCACACCTCGGGGGGACCTTCGGGACATAGAGTAGTGTTGTCACCTGCTGTTTCACAGCTCACAAGTGAGCCTCAGCAGATTCTGGAGACAGGGACAGCAGTGGAGTGTCCACGTCAGAGGGCGCAGGACTCTGCCAGCTCAGCTCTGCTGCGCTGCATGTCGGCCCTCTGCCTCTGGGTCCATCCGCAAGAGAAGAGGTGGTGGATCTCCATGCACAGATGCAGGAGTCTCTGGCAGGTTTTGTCTCCAGGGTCGCTGCGAGTGCGGAGCGAATGGAGGAGTCCATAGCGACCATGAGCAGAGCCTTTGTGGAGTCATTGGCGCATGAACGCATCACCATGGAAAGGTTGGCAACCTCCATGGAGGATATAACTCGCCAGGGTATGGAAAACATGGTGAGTGCTCATAAGAGAATGACATCTCTTGAGGAGCGTTGGCCATCTGTTGAACAGAGAAACCAGATCTTCATGGAAGTCCTTCTGAGTAGGGCTGCCAGTGCAGAAACAGGTCCCCATGGCCCCCTAAAGCGCAGCAAGGTGCTCTCAAGCCACTTCCAAACGCTGGCCCCTTCTGGCCTGTGCAGCTTCAGGTGAGTGAGCAGCAGCCTGGTGCTCCTGTTGCTGATCCTGCTGTTCCTGGTTCTGCTGCTCCCACCTCTGCTGTTGGAGATCCTCTAATGGCAAGAAGGGAAGGAAAAAAAGGCATCCCATGCTTCTCGTAGATGCCTCAGCTGAGGAAGCGCTGAGTGAGGGTGGTGAGAGGGGCTTCCCAGGAGATCGCATTGGAGAAGTGTGTGAGGCTCCAACCTTCCACAGCTGTGCCCAAGCGTGAAGAAGTAGCCCCAAACCTGCAACAACAAGATCCTTCAACATACAAGTGCTGTCCCTTTAAATCGCAGCTTCTCCGATTGACTTGCAGCTGACAGCAAGCAAGCCGGCAAGCTTCACGCCAGGTCTCATCAGCGGGGTTCCCTGCAGGCGTGTTTCAGGTGGGGAAAGCCCCAAAGTTGCAACGGCCCCAGAAAATCTACTTCAACAAGGTAATAATTGGTCATTAGTGTGCCGACGACCAGTCCCGCCAGCGGCGGCCGGGACTGAAGCAGGTCGCGCAGAAACGGCAGTCCGTAAGTCAGACGGGGCGGGGAATCAGGCGGGGGGGTCCCGACCCGCTTTTTCAGCGATTTTCGGCCCCCGGCCGCATGAAAAGCCGCCCGACGGCTGCCAGAAAATTGACACCAATGGGTCTACCAGGGCAGTCCTGTTTGTGGATCTTGGGAAGGAGGTAGAAGCGGGCTGTGCGGGGTTGGGGAACTATGAGGTTGGTGGCCGCGGGGGAAAGATCTCCAGAGGACATGAGGTCAGTGACAGTCTTGGAAACGATGGTTTGATGTTCGGTAGTGGGGTCATGGTCCAGGTGGAGGTAGGAGGAGATGTCGGAGAGTTGGCGTTCAGCTTCCGCTAGGCACCAAACAACAACAGCACCACCCTTGTCACCTTCCCACCAGTGCTTCCGACATGTCTTCCTTTATCCTCAACCGAGGATTCCCCTCTACCATGGTTGACACGGCCCTTGACCGTGTCCGTTCTATCTCCCGCACTTCTGCCCTCACCCCTGCCCTCCCTCCAGGAACCACGATAGGGTTCCCCTTGTCCTCACCTTTCACCCCACCAGCCTCCACTTTCAACGGATCATCCTCCGCCATTTCTGCCACCTCCAAAGTGATCCCATCACCAAATGCATCTTCACCCCCTCCCCTTTGAGCATTCCGTAGGGACCGCTCCCTCCGAGACACCCTAGTCCACTCCTCTATCATCCCCAGCATCCCTTCCCCTTTGCCCGGCACCTTCCCATGCAAGTGCAGGAGATGCAACACCTGCCCTTATACCTCCCCCTTCCCACTTTCCAGGGCCCCAAACACCCCTTCCAGGTGAAACAGCGATTTACTTGTACTTCTTGCAGTCTAGTATACTTTACACGATGTGGTCTCCTCTACATTGGGGAGACCAAACGCAGATTGGGTGACCGCTTTGCGGAACACCTCCGTTCAGTCCGTAAGGATGACCACGAGCTTCCGGTCGCCTGTCATTTTAATTCTCCGCCCCATTCCGACTCAGACCTCACTGTACTCGGGCTCTTGCATTGTTCCACGGAAGCTCAGCGTAAGCTCGAGGAACAGCACCTCATCTTCCGATTAGGCACTTTACAGCCTTCCGGACTCAATATCGAGTTCAACAATTTCAGATCATAACCTCGGCCCCCATTACATTTTTACTTATTTTTTATCCACACCTTTGTTTTGTCCCTTCCCCCCCACCTTTTTTTACTCGCCCACATGGCAGCTGTCTCCCATTCTGCCAGCTTATTTCACACCTAATCTATAGCCGTCTTTTGTCTCCACTAGTCCTATCACCATCTCGTCTTGTTTTGAATACTTCTTAATGGCCTAGAAATTCAGTTGGCTGCGCCAGCCGTTAGCGCCTTAGGAGGAGTAGATCTCGAGCGCTAGGCGCTTAGCGCCCGGGCGCAGCGCGATCTGCGCCTCGCCCCAACTTCAGTAGACATTTAGCACCAGCGCAAAGTCATTGCGCGCGCTCATCTGCGCGCGCAGATCATGACGTCATTTCGTCGTGCAACGCCCTTTGTGCGCCCGGAACCGGAACTTCACTCGCGCCGCCCCATTGTGCGCCTGGCGGCCCGAACGACTGTGAAGTGGAACGGTACACAGCCGAGGCGGGCCGCGGGGAGTGCAAATTAAAGGGCACTTACCCTGCACTATAAAGGGCAGCCATTTTGCAGCACTCACTCTTGTGCAACGGATTTTTGGAGAGAGACCAAGGAAGAGAGCTTACTGCTTTGGCCCAACACTAGGACAGGTATTATTGGCTTCAGGCCAGAGCTTTGCAATTCTCTTTGCCTTCATTGAGATCTCAGTGTTTGCCAGCATATTATGGGGGCTGCATTGTGTGCCAACGCTGAGTTTCAGCATTATGTCCGAAGGGCTCACAGACGCCGTGAGAGAGTGGCAGCCCTGGCTAGAAGCAGAGGGGGCAACAGGCATCGGCAACGGAGGCCTTACCCACTCAGGGAATACCGCCAGCAGTTCTCCTATCTCAACATGTCTGCCGCGCAGTGTGTTAGGAGGCTGCGATTCTGACAGGAGGTGGTTGCAGAGATCTGCCAGCTGCTTCACAGAGATCTGCGTCCACAGCTGAGGCGCAGGACGTCTCTGTCGGTGGCAGTGAAGGTGACGGTGGCTCTCAACTTCTATGCCACCGGCTCCTTCCAATCCGCTGCTGGGGACATCGCTAACATCTCCCAGTTCGCCGTGCATTGCTGCATCCGCCAGGTGACCAATGCCCTTTTCAGAAGGAGACGTCAATTCATCTCCTTCCCCATGACCCTGGACAAGCAGCAGCAGCGTGCAGTGGGATTTGCAAGAATAGCGGGCTTCCCCATGGTGCAGGGCGCCATTGACTGCACGCATGTGGCTTTGCGGGCACCTCTGGAGCATGCCGAGGATTACCGCAACAGGAAGGGCTACCATTCCCTCAATGTACAGCTGGTGTGTGACCACAGGCAGTGCATCCTAGCTGTCAGTGCCCGCTTTCCAGGCAGCAGCCACGATGCCTTTATCCTGCGACAGACAACTGTGGCTGACATGTTCCAGGCACAGCCTCACCCAAGAGGATGGCTTATCGGGGACAAAGGCTATCCTTTGTGTACCTGGCTCATGACCACGCTCCGCGCGCCCAGGACCCCTGCTGAAGAGGCATACAACGAGAGCCATCAAGCGACCAGGAACATCATCGAACAAACAATCGGCGTCCTGAAGCAACGGTTCTGCTGTCTGGATCGCTCCGGGGTAGCCCTCCAGTATTCGCAGGAGCGAGTCTCCCAATTCGTCGTCGTTTGCTGTATGCTGCACAACCTGGCTATCCGCAGGACTCAGGCACTGCCACCTCACGTTGGACCACCACCTCAGGAGGAGGAGCAGGAGGAGCATGAGGAGGAGGAGGAGTACCAGCCCAGGAGGGAGGCAGAAGGTCCAAGGGCCGCCCGTCGGCGGCTTATTGAACGTCACTTCTAGGCCCCCTGTCAGGGAATGGCTTGTGCCAATGAAAGAACATGATTGCAGCCGCTCCGCAAGCCCTCAGCCGGTTAAGGCAACAAACACTTCAAAGATCAAACATGGACAATCTGAATAAAGAAAATGGTTTATTGTACAAACTCAGGGCCCTTCCCACATGAAAACCAAAAACAGACGAAACCCCCAAAAAACACTCACACACATGACTCACTCCCACAACCTGGGGAGGATTAACAAAAAATGTAAACAAAAATGGCCTTCATCCTCGGCCTTCACAAAACACCCATACAAAAAACAAAACATTTGGGCACACCCTCTACTTTGTGGCCCGCGAGGGCGATGCCTTCTGCAAACTTTTGCGGCCCCTGCACGCCCTGCTGCTCCTCCTCAAAGTGAGCCCAGTGGCTGCTGCAAGGCTGGGGGAAGGCTCCTGAGGGGCACATGTCGTGACGGCAGATGCCCTTGGGGGTCGGCCTAGACGAGGTCTGGCCCTCGAGGGGCCAGCTGGTGAATACTGCAGCTGTGGCTGGGCAGCTTCAGTCACTGCAGCAGCTCATGGCAGCTCCACTGGGGGAGTGGCAGTGGCGGCTGGAGGAATGGGGGCAAGCTGGCGGATGGCAGGCGCTCGCTGGTCGCCTGAGACACTGGCACTCGCCCGGGCCAGCACTGCAGCATGCGCAGCAATCTGCCGAGGGACAGACCGCTGTGCTGCTGCAGCGCGGCGGGTGCCCTGGTGATGCCTGGCTGACACAGCGAGTGTGGCAGCAGTGAGTGCCCATGTTGCCCTGTTCTGTGACCGCATCAGAGCAGCCAGTGACTGCACGGCACCACTGATCACCTGGCCACTCGCTGCCTGAGCTGCCCCGAATTCCGCCCGACTCGCTGCCTGATCTGCCCCGAATTCCGCCAAACTCGTGGCCTGTGAGGCCCCGAATTCGGTCACACTCCGAGACAGGGACTCGATGGCCTCAGGCATCCGTGCCACTACCCCCATGAGCTCCATGTGCCGGCGCTCCGAGTCCGCGGATATGTCCTCGAGGAGGCGCAGCTCCTCGGCGGTGACCGTCTCCGGACTGGAGGCCGGACTCTCCCTCTGGGGAGAAGGCCGCCGAGCTGCCCGACCCTTCCTGCGTTGCTGGACGCCGCTGGGCCCAGCAATTGGACTCCTCTCCGACCCTTCCCCCCTCTGGGGAGAAGACCGCTGAGCTTCCACCCCCCTCCCACGTTGCTGCAGGCCGCTGGTCCCAGGAGCTACACTCCCCTCTGACACTTCCCCCAGGCTCCCCTCCAGGGAAGACGTGTCCCCTACATTGGCATGGCTTGCCGCGGCTGAGGGTTCCCCTGATGGGCCGCCTTCCTCTTCCTCCTCCTCCTCCTCCTCTTCTGAGGGGCTGTCACTGGCAACTTCAGGGACCTCCTCCTCACCATCTGAAAGCAGGAAGGCACAAGAGTAGCTTTAGAGCGAGGAGAGGGCGTCAGCGAGGGATGCATGAGTGGTGGCATTCAGCGCATTGGTCGGACAGTGGCAAAGGATGTAGATCTGATGCGCAAGTGGGATGAGAGAGGTCCAAAAGGTGATGTCCTTACCATTGGTGCCCAGAACAGGGTCGGCATCTCCAGATGCAACGGGGCCAATCACCCGGGCACCCATGATGCGCTCCACACGCTGTTGCAGCTCGGTGAGCTGCTGGATCTGGGGTCCGCCTCCCCCGGTCTCAGTCCGGCTCCTCTTATTATTGGCCAGCTTGGCCTGCAAGAGAAAGGACGGCCTCTAAGTACAGTGTGTAGCCCTGATCTTGTGTGCACTGCCTCCCATGGTGGAATAGCCTGGCCAGTGTGTAGCCCTGATCTTGTGTGCACTGCCTCCCATGGTGGAATAGCCTGGCCAGTGTGTAGCCCTGATCTTGTGTGCACTGCCTCCCATGGTGGAATAGCCTGGCCAGTGTGTAGCCCTGATCTTGTGTGCACTGCCTCCCATGGTCGAATAGCTTGGCCAGTGTGTTAAGTGCAGAATGTGCAATTGATGTTCATGACTGTCCCATAGCTGCTGCATGAGGGCTGGCCATTAGGGCTTTCAGGTCCCTTTGCCCATAATGTGAGGTGCACATGCAAGGATGAGGAGGACACTGGAAAGGGTACTCACCCTGACAATCCTGGCGAGGTCATTTAGCTTTTTGCGGCATTGTACAGAGCTCCTGGGGACCTCACTGTTGGATGTCACCCTGGTGGCGACATCCCTCCAGGCTTTCCGGTAGACGCGGGCCGCCGGCTTCTTCCCATTGTCCGGAAACAAGATATGGCGTCTCTTCTCCACAGCGCCAACCAGCACCCTCAGATCATGCTCTGAGAAGCGCTGCGCTCGTTCACGGGCCTTCTCCATCCTTTCAGGCGCTATTTGGGTCCAGCAGCAGTGTTCAGGCCTAGCTGGAGGGCTGCAGTGTCCAGGGCGTGGCAGCAGACCAACTCGACCCTTCCCCCTTAAGAGCTGGCCGGCGCCAGGGTGTCTGCTGTCAATCAAGAAATGACCGCACCTGCGCTGCGCCCGGCCTCGGCGGTATCGCTCAGCACCGCCGGCTTAGCGCCTAAAGATAGTCGTGCATCGGCAGTTTTAGCGCTCGAGCAAACTCTTAGGGCGAAGCTACTGAATATCGGCGAAGTGGTCTCGACTTTGCGCCGGGCGCAAACTTTAGCAGCCGCCCGACTTTACCGCCCCAAAAGTGGCTATAATGAATTTCTAGGCCAATGTCTCTTCACTTCTCTTTTGTTCTCTCCCAGCCTGGCCTTCAGTCTTGACAAAGGGTTTGACCCGAAACGTTGACTCTATTTTCTCTCCATTGATGTTGCCTGGCCTGCTGAGTTTTTCCAGCATTTTCTGTTGTTATTTCGGATTTCCAGCATCTGCAGTATTTTGCTATCGAACCATCTGAGATATCAGTGCTAGTCCAATTCTGACCTCTTGCATATTCCCAATTTTAATCTCACTACCATTGGCAGCCATTAAGCTGCTGAGGCCCTAAGCTCTGGAATTCCCTCCCTAAATCTCTCTGCCTTTCTAGCTCTCTCTCCTCCTTTAAGACTCTCCTTAAAACCTACCTCTGAAAAAGTTTTTGGTCATCTGCCCTAATTTCTCCTTATGTGACTTGGTGTCAAATTTTGTTTTATAATGCCCCTGTGAAGTGCCTTGAGACATTTTTTTACGTCAAAGGCATTATATAAATGCAAGTTGTTGTTGATCCTGGATCACCTGCCACAGTTGAGGGGCAAGGGGATCCGAGCATGAGCCGGAAAGACTTGCTGATGGATTCAAACTTTTAAGATGTCAGAATTCCAGGAATAAGCACAGGACTGTAACAGTAACAAAACACTCCACAACAAACCAAGTGTAAACAAAATGACGCATGGAATCAGAATAGCATTATCAGGTAATAAAGATTTGAATTGTTGAAGCATCTGATCTGCAAATGCTCAACTGTAGTGATTGGGCAGCAAACCAAAACACTTCGCAGGATATTCTATCAAACCATTAGCTAATGAGACAAGAATTGTCTAAGGGGTGGTACACAAAGGAGCACAGAGTATAAAGTGTAGCAAGTGTATGATGCTGCTTGGATACACGATAGAGGCCTTAATTCATCCAATACAGAAAATGGATACATTTCTGTCATGTTATATAACATGTCCAAAACAACTAATGACAGAGGTTCATGCCGAACAACTTTCTGAAAGTAATCTTAGTCCCTGGAGTAAGTATGAACTTGGTCAATGAATACCACTGCAGCAGACAGAGACAATACATACTGCATCAAAAAAGCAAATTAAGATATGGACCAAAAGAAGCTCAGCCAGTTATGGGCCAATGTAATGGCCCAGAAATTCGGGTCTCCATGGGTGAGTATGCACAGGGTACTCACGCGTAGGCCCAACAAAAGTGCCGGTTTCTTGCATGCACTGCACATGCGCGGGAAACCGACACTTCCGTTCCTCTGAAAGAAGGGGTTCAGAAGTCGAACGTTTGCACCGGAGAGGCAGCGCGTGTGCATCAATCTTACTTTTTTTGAAACTTTCTCCGGGAGATAAGTCTCCAGCAGTTACACTTTTAAAAAGCAGGCGCAAGGCCTGCTTTTAACAAGGTAAGTGGTGAATTCATTAAAATTAAAACATTTTTTCCACAGGTTTATTATTTTTAAATACTTTAAAGAAAGGTAAGTTTATTTTTAGCTCTGTCAGATAATGTAATTCATTTTTTCAAAAATTTTAATTATTGTTTAAAATAGTTATTTCATGTAATTTATAGTTTATTTTAAAAGTGTGATTTAAAAAAAAAATTATTTGAGGTTTTAGTGATGTTTTGGGGCTTATAGTATTTATAGGTTTGACAGCTTTTCCTGTCAAACTTATGAATGAAGCATTCCCTGCTACCATTGGCTCTCCATGGCCCACGTGATCCCAGGGGACGCATCAAACTAACTGCGCCCTTGGGATACACAAGCACTGTGCGTCGGCAGTTGGAGGAGGCCCAGGATCGGAATCCCATGCGGGCCCACAGCTCAACGGCCGGCGCGCTAGGTAAGTGCAGGTCGGGGGCTTGCACCCGCGGGAAGCCCCCGACCCGAATTTCTGGGCCAGTATCACAGATGGAAAAATATATGTGGAAGGTGGATCAGAAATTGGCAATCAGACAGCATCTGTGCTAGGATTCAACAAAATCATCAGCCCAATGTTAAAAGTAAATGTCTGTTATACTAGAAATTAAATGTGTTCAATATACATGTGACCTGTATCACGCTGCACTTCCTCACAATATATGCGAACCCCACAAGTGTCATAATTGCATGATGGACCCTGGCAAAAGAGGCAGCCTTGTGGACTTTTTCCCATCTAGGAACTACCAGTATGGTAGTGTAGTGATAAGTTGTGAACTGAATTAAATAAATTTTGTAATTTGTGGGATAACACCAGAAAAAAGACCCAACTGGTTAGCTAATATCCTTCAGGAAAGAAAACCTGCCAACCATACCTTCTCTGGCCTACACGTGACTCCAGTCCTATATTATGGGGATCATTTTGATTTTGGGCGATAGTGTAAATCGGACAATATTAGATCAGCTGCCCATTATACAACTCTCCTAATTTCATTTCCATTGACTTCAACGTCAAATCATGAGAGATGTAAAACAAGCAGTTGAACCAATATCGTCTGTTTTACACTATTGCCCAAAGTCAAAATTGCCCCTATTGCTTGACTCTTAAGGGTAGAAAACAGACCCAAAATTGGCTTGTATTCCCTTGAGTTTAGACAGTTGAAGGGTGATCTAATTGAGGTGTTTCAAAAGATTAAAGGATTTAATAGGGTAGATACAGAGAAGCTATTTCCTCTGGTGCGGGAATCCAGAACAAAGCGGCACAATCTTAATATTACAGCTAAGCCATTCAGGAGTGAAATCAGGAAGCACTTTTTCACACAAAGGGTAGTGGAAATCTGGAACTCTCCCAAAAGGCTGTGGATGCTGGGTCAATTGAAATTTTCAAGACTGAGATAGATAGATTTTTATTGAATAAAGGTATTAAAAGGGATATGGATCAAAGGCAGATAAATGGAGTGACAGATCAGCCATGATCTAATTGAATAGTGGTACAGGCCCAAGGGTCTAAATGGCTTACATCTGTTCCTATGTTCCTATACTCCTAGGAGTTAAAACTAATGGCATCTAAATCATTGTGCAGTGCAGGGATATTTGTAATGAACTTGTGAGTGTGCCAATATGATATTCCTCCATCTGCTATTTTAACACATTTGTTAACTAGTTTACTTTAAAATTTGTTAATAATTGATAGATAAATGTAAAAAAAATAAACTAAAATTAAAATTACAATCCCTAGGTTAGCACAAACAGCACACAGTCTGCCAGTCAACAAATTACCTGTGTGTACAAAGTCATTGACAACAGAACACAAGGACACCTTCTTCACCAATTATTTATCTGTTACAATTCCCCAGGGCAAACCAGAAAAACGGACTGGTGTTCTTAACAAGCACAGTACATATGATAGTTTTGTGTCACAGAGCCTTTCATAAATTTTTTTTAAAAAGAGAAACATTTCCAGTTTCTTAATTTAATCTTCTGCCAATTACAATTTTAGATTTCCTTATGATGCCTTCATTTCCGGTTAGGTTTTCAGAGGGAAGTTCTGGACAAACCTGGGAGAATGGGTTTCCCGCAGACCCTGCCGAATTTAATGGCAGGGCCTGATTTGCATGGAAAACCTTTGCTTCCCACCCGCAGCCAGCCAGATTAAGAGGCTGGCTGGCTCCAGATGCGTAGGCCTGCGGCTCTAGGCTGCAGAGAGGAGGGAGAGAGGGATCGCGTGGGGGCCGGGGGGGGGTGGTGCGGCTGGAGGAGCACAGGGTGGGCCAGAGGAGTGGGAGGGTCAGGTGAAGATCGGGTTCCGCAACCAGCACAGTGGGTGGAGGGGCGGGGTGGGTCAGGAATGATCGTGGGCCGAGATCAGGATGAGTTGGGGGGGGTGTCGGGTGAAGATCGGGGGGCAGGGAGCAGCACGGCGGGGGTGGTGTGGTTGGAGAATGATCGCGTGCCGGGATCAGCAGGGTGGCGGGGGGGCTGGTGGTCGGGGGAGGAACAGGGGCCAGAGAAGCATGAGGTGGGTGGGGATTGGAGGCCTGGAGTGGGGGGTTCTCTGATCACAGGGGTTGGTTAAGTATGGGCTTTGGATTCAGGAGATAAGTGTAAAGCTATTTGCCTCCAGGATCCAGCAGTCCTCGCCTTCCATTAGCTGGCGGGTTTCACAAGGCCTGCAAAACCCGACCAGCTAAAGTTAAATTCAAAATGGAGGTTAAAGTAAAGGCTTCCAGCCTCATTATAATATTTAAGTGGAGGATCCGCCCCAGAGACCAGGTAAGGCCTCACAGCGTCGGCGGGAATCTCGAGCAGCAGAGCGGGGCTATAAAAGGCCCCAGAGACCAGGTAAGGCCTCACAGCATCGGCAGGAATCTCGAGCGGCAGAGCGGGGCTATAAAAGGCCCCAGAGACCAGGTAAGGCCTCACAGCGTCGGCGGGAATCTCGAGCTGCAGAGTGGGGCTATAAAAGGCCCCAGAGACCAGGTAAGGCCTCACAGCATCGGCGGGAATCTCGAGCGGCAGAGCAGGGCTATAAAAGGCCCCAGAGACCAGGTAAGGCCTCACAGCATCGGCGGAAATCTCGAGCGGCAGAGCGGGGCTATAAAAGGCCCCAGAGACCAGGTAAGGCCTCACAGCGTCGGCGGGAATCTCGAGCAGCAGAGCGGGGCTATAAAAGGCCCCAGAGACCAGGTAAGGCCTCAGAGCGTTGGCGGGAATCTCGAGCGGCAGAGCGGGGCTATAAAAGGCCCCAGAGACCAGGTAAGGCCTCACAGCGTCGGCGGGAATCTCGAGCGGCAGAGTGGGGCTATAAAAGGCACCAGAGACCAGGTAAGGCCTCACAGCGTCGGCGGGAATCTCGAGCGGCAGAGCGGGGCTATAAAAGGCCCCAGAGACCAGGTAAGGCCTCACAGCGTCGGCGGGAATCTCGAGCGGCAGAGCGGGGCTATAAAAGGCCCCAGAGACCAGGTAAGGCCTCAGAGCATTGGCGGGAATCTCGAGCGGCAGAGCGGGGCTATAAAAGGCCCCAGAGACCAGGTAAGGCCTCACAGCATCAGCGGGAATCTCGAGCGGCAGAGCGGGGCTATAAAAGTCCCAGAGACCAGGTAAGGCCTACCAGTCTCCGAACTCGGAACTCGGAGGGAAGGAGAGAGGTAAAAAGTAATCCAAGTGTGACGTCACCAGAAAGCGGGTAAGTGATTGGTTGGTAAGTATTTCTCTCTTTTTTAAGCTTAAAATCTGTGGTTTATAGTTTCTAAGGTGCGCTATTCATCATCTGGAATCGGGGCAGAGGGTATTTAAAAATAATATTAATAAATTTAATTAATTACATAGAATGGGAGATCAGGTGATGTGTTGCTGCTGCAATATGTGGGAGCTGGTGGGCACCATTGATGCTCACGGTGATCACATTTGCAGTAAGTGTTGGCTGCTCGAGGAATTCTGGCTCCGTGTTGAAGAGTTGGAGTCCGAGCTTCAAACACTGAGACACATCAGGGAGGGGGAGAGTTACCTGGACTCTGTGTATCAGGAGGTAGTCACACCAATTAGATTAATTAATTTCAATGTAGTCTGTGGCCAGGGTCAGGATGGTGTGACTAGAAGTGAGGCAGGAATGGGGATCCAGGAAGTAGTGTTGGAGGAGCCGCAGCCCTTGCTCTTGTCCAATAGGTTTGAGGCTCTTACTCCCTGTGAGGATGGGAAGAGGGACTGCGGGGAGGATGAGTAACCTGGCCACAGCACCGTGGAGCGGGGGGCCATTCAAGTGGGGGGAGTTAAAAGAAATGTTGTAGTGGTAGGGGATAGTATCGTTAGGGGGATAGATAGAGTTCTTTGCAGCCAAGAGTGAGAGTCCCGAAGGCTGTGTTGCTTGCCCGGTGCCAGGGTTAAGGACATCTCCTCTGGGCTGGAGAGAAACTTGGAGTGGGAGGGGGAGGATCCAGTTGTCATGGTCCATGTTGGTACCAACGACATAGATAGGACAAGGAAGGAGGTTCTGCTGAGGGAGTTTGAGCAGCTAGGGGCCAAATTAAAAAGCAGAACCACAAGGGTAATAATCTCTGGATTACTACCTGAGCCACGTGCAAATTTGGCTGGGGTAAATAAAATTAGAGAGTTAAATGCGTGGCTCAAAGACTGGTGTGGGAGAAATGGGTTTTGCTTCCTGGGACACTGGCATCAGTACTGGGACAGGAGAGAGCTGTTCCATTGGGACGGACTTCACTTGGCCAGTGCTGGGACTAGAGTCCTGGCGAATCGAATAACTAGGGCTGTAGAGAGGGCTTTAAACTAATTAGTCGGGGGGAGGTTTTAAGAGAGCGAATAATAAAAATGACAGCGGAGAAGGCAATAGAGCAAGGTAGCAGTGGGGGAATTAAAAACCAGAGCGTGTCAGGAAGGGACAGAATGTATAATGATAAAGGTAAAGTAGTAAAAGGGGTAAAAGCAGGAATAAATTGTCAGAAAACATATTTGAAAGTTCTTTATCTGAATGCACGCAGCGTTCGTAACAAAATTGACGAGTTGACGGTACAAATAACAACACATGGGTATGATCTGGTGGCCATTACGGAAACATGGCTGCAAGATAATCATGACTGGGAACTAAACATACAAGGGTATTTGACAATTAGGAAGGACAGACAAGAAGGAAAGGGAGGTGGGGTGGCTATGTTAATCAAGGATGGAATCACTGCAATAGTCAGAAATGATATTGGGTCAAAGGATCAGGATAGTGAAACAGTTTGGGTGGAGATAAGGAATAATAAGGGGATAAAGTCACTAATTGGCATAGTCTATAGGCCTCCTAACAGTTACATCTCTGTTGGTCGGAGTATAAATCAGGAAATAGTTGGGGCTTGTAATAAGGGAACAGCTATAATCATGGGGGATTTTAACTTTCATATTGACTGGACTAATCAAATTGGGCATGGCAGCCTTGAGGAAGTGTTCATAGAGTGTATTAGGGATGGGTTCCTTGAGCAGTATTTAACTGAACCAACCAGGGGGCAGGCAATCTTAGATCTGGTCCTGTGTAATGAGACAGGATTAATAAAAAATGTCCTAGTAAAGGATCCCCTTGGAATGAGTGACCATAATATGGTTGAATTCCAAATTCAGTTTGAGGGTGAGAGAGTTGGATCTCAAACCAGCGTACTGAGCTTAAATAAAGGAGACTATGAAGGTATGAGAGTAGAATTGACTAAAGTGGACTGGGAAAACAGATTAAAGTGTAAGACGGTACAAGAGCAGTGGTCTACATTCAAGGAGATATTTCACATCTTTCAAGATAAATATATTCCATTGAGGAAAAAGGGGAGTAAAAGAAAGGACCGCCATCCGTGGCTTAGTAAAGTAATAAAGGATAGTATCCGACTGAAAACAAGGGCATATAAAGTAGCCAAATCTAGTGGGAGGATAGAAGGTTGGGAAGCATTTAAAAGCCAGCAAACAAAAGCTAAAAGATTAATTAAGAAAGGGAAGATAGATTATGAAAGTAAACTAGCAAAAAATATAAAAACAGATAGCAAGTGTTCTGCCCTTGCAGCGCGTTCCTATGCAGAGCTAGACAGGTAACTAACAACTTGATATCTTCCCATAAAAATCACAAGGCTTGACTTTTCTTGTAAAACTTTACTGAAAGATTCTTATTGTGAAACTGAAATACAACACAGAAATGGAAGCACACATTAGTATACAAGCATATAACTGATATGCATACACAAATTTAGGTACGCCTGAACAACACAGTACATTTGGCATGTAAATTACCAAACACGTGGAAACACAGCTTACTGTGAATATACATTTAGCAAACTGGAAGGCATTCTCTTTAAATTAGCCCTGTACATAGTGCATCAAAATACAGCTACTAGTTAACCAGCTAGACAGAGAGCGAGCACTTCACGGCTAGCTGTGTAAGTTTGCTTACAGAAAAAAGTTACAACCTAAACATTTTCTGCAAAATATAGTGTACACTAATCATCTATACCATTCTCAAGTACTTACAGACAAATAATATCCAAGACTCAAGCGTGGCAACAATATAACTTCCCAGACCATGTGTGGCTGTAGGTCTGTGATGTACAGTAGTTTACTTTACTGCACTTACTCTGCTTTACTGCACTTTACTGCACTTTTACTGCAGTTGCTAGGTACCAAATATCCACTAGGTGGCGGCACACAATGGGAATCAACCCAACTTACTCAAACCCCTGAATTAACTGGAAAACTAACATAAATTGCTAAAGAAAGACAGCACAGCAAGAGTTTCTGCAGCTATATAAAAAGAAAAAGGGTGGCTAAAGTGAACATTGGTCCCTTAGAGGATGGGACCAGGAAACTAGTGGTGGGGAACATAGAGATGGCAAAGACGCTGAACAAATATTTTGTATCAGTCTTTACAGTAGAGGACACTAAAAATATCCCAACACTGGACAAACAGGGGGCAATGGGGGGGGGGAGGAGCTAAACACGATTAAAATCACTAAGGAGATGGTACTCAGTAAAATAATGGGACTTAAGGCGGATAAATCCCCCGGACCTGATGGCCTACATCCTAGGGTCTTGAGAGAAGTGACGGTAGGGATTGTGGATGCATTGGTGATCATTTTCCAGAACTCCCTGGACTCAGGAAAGGTCCCGGCAGATTGGAAAACTGCTAATGTAACACCCTTATTTAAGAAGGGGAGTAGACAAAAAGCTGGAAACTATAGACCAGTTAGCCTAACATCTGTGGTTGGCAAAATGTTGGAGTCCATTATTAAGGAAACAGTAACAGAGCATTTGGATAAACATAATTTAATAGGACAGAGTCAGCATGGTTTTACGAAGGGGAAGTCATGTTTGACAAATTTGCTCGAATTCTTTGAGGATGTAACATAGAGGGTGGATAAAGGGGAACCAGTAGATGTAGTGTATTTGGATTTCCAAAAGGCATTTGACAAGGTTCCACACATAAGATTACTGATCAAGATAAAAAATCACGGGATTGGGGGTAATATACTGGCATGGGTGGAAGATTGGCTATCTAACAGAAAACAAAGAGTTGGGATAAATGGTTCATTCTCGTGCTGGCAATCAGTAACTAGTGGTGTTCCGCAGGGGTCAGTGTTGGGACCCCAACTCTTTACAATCTATATTAACGATTTGGAGGAAGGGACCGAGTGCAACATATCCAAGTTTGCCGACGATACAAAGATGGGAGGGAAAGCAGTGAGTGAGGAGGACATAAAAAACCTGCAAAAGGGCATAGACAGGCTAAGTGAGTGGGCAGAGATTTGGCAGATGCAATATAATGTTGGAAAGTGTGAGGTTATGCACTTTGGCAGAAAAAATCAAAGAGCAAGTTATTATCTAAATGGAGAGAAACTGCAAAGTGCTACAGTACAAAGGGATCTGGGGGTCCTGGTACATGAAACACAAAAAGTTAGTATGCAAGTGCAGCAGGTGATCAGGAAGGCCAATGGAATCTTGGCTTTTATTGCAAGGGGAATGGAGTATAAAAACAGGGAAGTCTTGCTGCAGTTATACAGGGTATTGGTGAGGCCACACCTGGCATACTGCATGCAGTTTTGGTTTCCATATTTAAGAAAAGATATACTTGCTCTCGAGGCGGTTCAGAGAAGGTTCACTCGGTTGATTCCAGAGATGAGGGGGTTGACGTATGAGGAAAGGTTGAGTAGGTTGGGACTCTACTCATTGGAATTCAAAAGAATGAGAGGCGATCTTATCAAAACATATAAGATTGTGAGGGGGCTTGATCGCGTGGATGCGGTGAGGATGTTTCCACTGATGGGTGAGACTAGAACTAGGGGGCATAATCTTAGAATAAGGGGCTGCCCTTTCAAAACTGAGATGAGGAGAAACTTCTTCACTCAGAGGGTAGTAATTCTATGGAATTTGCTACCCCAGAGAGCTGTGGAAGCTGCAACATTAAATAAATTTAAAATGGAGATAGACATTTTCCTAGCAGATAAGGGAATTAGGGGTTACAGGGAGAGGGCAGGGAAGTGGACGTGAGTCTAGATTCAGATCAGCCATGATCCTATTGAATGGTGGAGCAGGCCCGAGGGGCCGTATGGCCTACTCCTGCTCCTATTTCTTATGTTCTTATGTTCTATGAGCGGGTTGGCTGCCCGCCCCATCCCGCCTCCATTACAATCGGAAGTGGGCGGGTTGGAGGCGGGTTCTGGTCGGGATTCACATTTTTAACACTTTACTTCCCACACGGCCCAAACCTGCCTATTTTTTAAGTTTAAAATTCCCCCTATGGATTACTGCGGAGTTGATTTAAGGAACAGATTAAATGAAAAACAACAAATAGCAATATAAAACAAAAACATAAAACCCCAGAAATGCATAGCAAATCAAGCAGCATCGGAGAGAGAATAGAGTAAGGTTTTGGGTGAAAGACTTCATTGGTTCTGATAAAGAATAACAGCACAAGCTTTAACATATCTTTCTCTTTCAGTTGCTGAAAGATCTGATACTTATTTGCAATATTTTCTGGTTTCACCAATAAGCTGATTGCTGACATATTGAATGGAGGCGGGTAGGGAGCAGGGAGCAGGAGGAGGGTGGGGGTTTGGAAAGCAGTCAGGAGAGAAGAGGTTTCCAGCAGGCCATGCTGAATTTAATGGCAGGGCCTGATTCGCATCTCAAGATGCTAAATTCCCACCCGCAGCCAGCCAGCTGGAGAGGCTGGCTAGCGGGCGGGTAGACCAGCGGCACCAGGCCACGGAGAGGAGGGAGGGAGGGATCAGTGGAGAGGGATCAGAGGGCGGAGATTCAGAGCCGGCCGGACATCGGGGCCGAAGGGCCGGAGGAGTGAGGCTGGAAGAGGATTGGGGCCAGAGGTGGGAGGCCAAAGAGGATTAGGGCCAGAGGTGGGAGGCCGGAGGGTGGCAGTCTGAAGGCCAGAGGGGATTGGGGACGATGGGGCAAGAATTGAATGCCAGTTGGGGATTGGAGATTGGAGGTCTCGTGGGAGGGGGGTCAGAGTCCTCACCGGGGGAGGTTGGGGGGTCCAATCACAAGGTGTTGGCGAGGAAGCGACGCTGGATCCAGGATGTAAGTGGGAAGGCACCTACCTCCTGAATCCAGCAGTCCTCGCCTCCCTTTAGCTGGCGGGTTCCCCAAGGCCTGCGAAACCCGGTCAGCCAGAGTTAAATTTGTAATGGTGGATCACCATGAGGCACGGAGCCTCATTATATTATTTAAATGGGTGACCTGCCTCCTGTGAGCGGGTTGGCTGTCTGCCCCCAGCCAGCATCCATTAAAACCGGAGGTGGGCAGGTTGTAGCTGGGTTGGGGTCGGCATTCAGTTTTTTAACTCTTAAACCTCCTACCCGACCCCAACCCACCCAGTTTTTGGGAGTTAAAATTCTCCCCAGTGTCTCACACAGGCTGTATTGTTTCCAAGACTTTTGTTACGTCTAGAGTCTAGACTCAACTATTTCAAAGCTCGATTTACTCTGTAGGGGGTGGTGGGTGGCGCGTGCGCCCAGTCAGTTATGCCCCTGACTGCTTGTGAGCGGTTTCAATCACTCCCATGCCCCTGGGTTCTAGACACCAGACTTAGGTGCAGGCGGCGATACAGAAAAATCGAGTAGACAAGTGGTTTGGTGCAAGAAAACCAAGATTTTATTAAAACAGAATTAAAACACAGTCTTATGAGAAATTACTGGTAAAACGATTACAGGCATAAACAAAATAACTATACTTATACAGGGAATGGGGAACACACGGCACATCGAGGGAAGAACAATTACTTTAACAATCCCCTTATCCTTATCCCACCCCCTATACCTAACTAGATTAAGCTATGAGGGGCCAAGAATTCATGCTCACCAATCAAAAGCCTGCTGCTTCAACAGTTACGAGTTTTCAGGTTTTGGTCTCCTGTCCTTTGGGGTATTCCGTCGCCACGTTGCCTCAGGGCGCGCTGCTGGAGCTGATGCTGCGGCACACCTTTCCTCTCCTCAGCTATCATTGTCGTCTCGTCACGATGGGTTCTCTTCTTCTTCTCCCTCGGACGGTCGTCGGCGGTAACGTCGTGTTTATGGGACGGTTGGCTGTTTTCACTGCTTAGATTTTCCTACCCATTCTTAGAACGCCGGTATATTCGTCTAAACTCTTCCCCAAATGCCAGCTTATTACTAGGCATTTGGCTGTTATCAATGCGTCTTTTGCTGCCCTTCTCTGCTCTTGTCGGGACTCTACCTTGTTCTTCGTCTCATTTCATTTCAACTCGTTTCCTCTGCCCTCCTTCGTGGCCCATGTGTCCTGGGTGACTTTGGACTCGGGTATCACTCCCCTCCTCCGCGCTTGGTATGGATGTCATTGGCTGTTAAACAATGCAGAGAGCAAGAAGAGAACCTGCCACGAGGCCAGGGCACGAGTACGGGCAGCAGCAGCCCAAGACCAGACAAGAGGACAGAGTCAAGAGAAGAGAGCGATTCGTACTGAGGGCCTACAGTTATACTCCTTTTGAAGGCCCTAATCTGTGCGCCAAATCAGGTCAGTTCATTGTTTAGCTTTTGGCGGGCTGTTTTAAATGATTATACCAATCTAAACTAATTGGTTTTCGATGGCCGTTTATCGCACCTGCTGGCCTGATGTCCGAGCTTTATTGTCATTAATGCATATTAATCGGCCTGTCCAGCCTTGGTGGCTTCCTTAAGCTGTTTCCGATTATTTATGCGGACAAACTAATGGCTTTACGCTTAGGCCTAACTGGGTTGATCTGTTCCAATCTGACGAAATGCATATTCAGTGTTTGCCTAGCTGTTTGGTTTTTCAAACACAAAGTCCTTTTCACAGAGATGCATTTTAAGTTTCAATTTCCCAAACTGCCTGTTCTGTGCTACAGAGTCCAAGCTTTTAAAAAATCTTACAGGCTTTTGGTCACGCGGTGCGGACGCCATCTTTTGGGCACCCTTTTGAAATTGTCCATGCAGTGTCCCTTTTATTAATAACCTTGGGGGAATGTGTGAATTTTGTGAATCTTACACTCTCCCCTGAGATATTAAACTTGCTTGAAGTATCATCCTTACAAGGTGAGCAGAATTTCTGACCCTCCATAGTCAACATTCCCCTGCAATTACCTATCTAATATACCCACGACACATGCACTTCCCATTCCGCGAAAATGTAGTGTACATAAGCATACATGGAATAATTACAGTCATTTATACACATCCAAGCATGGAGGGTGTCCAACACCCCTACACCACTTGAGACACATACATCTTTATTAACAACGCTCTGCAAAATCTTTATTAAAAACAACAAACACAAAAAAACAACAATCTTTAATCAACAATACAAAAAAACACAAACAGGTGTATCTCCCTCCACCTTCACATAATGTTCCTTCCAGATCCTCTGGTTTTGGAATTCTAGCATCTGGCCTTTTACCTTGCACTGAATGTAGACTAGATACGATACTATCCCTAACTGGCAAACCACGAGAATGTGGGAAGCCAATCTGATCCACGAAGAGACGTCTATGTTATTGAAAATGTTCCACCAGGGTGGAATCACAATATCCAATATCTTAGTCCCTATCTCCACTGTTTTCTGCTCTAGAGTGTAAAAATGTTTCTGTGAAACTATAACGGCTTTGAGTATTTTGGTAAGGTGTTCTGGGAGAGGGGAAATTTCGTAGCTGAAATGCGCTACGTACTTCTGCAAATTGGTAAAATTCTCCTTCATAGTGAGGTGAACAGTGGAGGGTTCAGGAATGGGGACAATTTGCTCCTGGGCCACTTGAACTCCTGCCTCGTGTTTAAAGCAGAAACTGCTGTCATTAACTGGACACCAGCTATGCTGTCCATGCTGGTAGTGGGATGCACCTGTGGTGACACAATATGTCCCACTTCCTATATGTGATATCTGCGGGGGAACATGGCCTTGTGCCATTGCCTCCATGGTACAATTTATAGGTTTCACGCCAGCAGCTCTGAACTCACACTGCGGTTTTGAATAGGCATTCAAGTGCTGGGGACACAGGATTATGTGTGCTCCCCGGCTCCGGCACCCTGAGAGGTCAGTACCTGTTATAGCGTGCTCCCACTTTATGACGTAAGGTGGGACCGCTGTGAAAAGAATGTGTGCACCCCTTGAATGACTCCAATGTTCTCTACCCTGTATACCGGTGTGAGTCGGGCTGACCTATCCATGACCGGCATCCTAACTACTACTCCCATGATCGTGTGGTCGGATCGTTCACAATCCATGGGGACTGGGTAGTCTTCGGAAGTTAGCCGGAGTTGGCACGGGCTTAATGCATTCTCAGATGGATGGAGGGCTGCGAGGTGTTTGTTGCTGATCCAGGAGGGGACTAAACCCTGTTTTAAATCTTCCAGATTACTGCGGCCCTCACCCAGCAACCACGTCCCATACAGTACGCATACCTCGTTCTGCGCAGCCTGGTCAGAAGCATTTCTGTCCTCCCTTATGAGGGCATTTTACGTCATTGCGTGCTTCTCCAACTCCGCTATAATCTCTTTTAACTGGACCGTCATTGCCTGGTCCTCATGTAACTCCGAGCCCACTACCTTGTTCTCATCCATTAATATCTTTTTCAACTAAGTTTTTAAACTGTTTATCTGGGTCTGCAGCTCTATGTCATCCAGACTGTTGATGACAGAGGACCCAGTATTAAACGCAGTAAAAACATCATTCCATACTCCCCTTCTTTGTCTCCCTGCATTACCCAAAAACTCGCAGTGTGTGGTGTACAGTTCGGTTTTGTCAACATTTGCGAAATCGAACTCATAAAACTTCTTGAACATGTCCTTTAATAGGGCCTGGTATAGCTGCTCTGTTTCTATGGGACACCACTCTGGTAAGTGTACCTCGGTGAGATTTAGAATCACGGAGGCTACCGCGTAGTGTACCCCGTGGTACAGCATCTGGTCGGTAGGCACTAGTACCAACCCATTCCCTGGTCCCTTGGTGGTGGTGGGGCACCCCTCCCTGGGTAACCTCGCCGCCTGCGTCATGTGCGGGGCACAAGCTCAGTGGCATTGACTGGGATCGGGGTGTATTGGACCGCACACACCTTCAGGCTGGTATCCCACTTCATCCCCTCCCTGGTGTCTTGCCACTGCCGGTGGAAAACTATGGATATGCCTGAGGGGCAGACCTTCTCTGACCCCCACATACAGATGTAAATCCCTTGATCCGGTTCCCACCACTTGTCCCAACACACACTTAATCCCCCATGAGTCCCTGTAGTCGTCCGGTGGGTATTGTTCCCCAACCGTTCCCACTCGACTGCGGGGTTTCTCATATCCTTGCTCAGCTTTCTGAGCCAGCAGCAGCTATCCAGAGGAATGTGTCCCTTGCACGTTAAACATATACGCTTCCCTACGGTGACGCTGACCCTTGTGATAACGACCCGTACCCTGGGGCACCGGAGGGAGGCCTCCCCGTACGTGAACCCGGTCTGGCTGGAGTACTGAGATGAATTGGACCCCAGCCACCCTGGCCATCTTCCCTCGTGGATGCAGACGGCAGTCTTCTCTGCATCCCATTCGCCGCTTCCGTCGTTTGCTATCGGTGCCCTATCTCCGGAGTACCCATAGATGTGGGAGTCCTCTGCATCACCCCTCTTTCCCAGGCTCAGTCCTGTCAGGGCGAGTAGGATTACGATCCCCTTCATCCTGAAAGTCTTTCTTCAACAGATACAAAAACATGCAGCCAGGTCCCCACGAGATTCCCTAGCTTGGGTGAAGCATAGTCGGGTCCCGCGACCTCGGCTCAAATACACACTCTTAGCAGATTACTACTTAATTAAAACTACCCATCACCTTACTTAACTTAAGCAAAAAAAACACCCAAACTTATGCTAAATACCTATCTTAAAAATATAAACTTACATTACCTAAACTATGTACATCCGCCGCCCGTCTCCGGGCGGCAAGGCTAATTCCTGGTTGGACAGTGGCACACCTCTTCCTCCAGCGTGGCCGCACCGTCCTGCACTGTTGGTCCCTCGCCGCCCGTGGCTGCTGGCTGAGGACCTCTGTCCTTGGACCTCCCCCTGACTCGGGAGGCTGTCCCTTTGAACTGGGGAGCTGGTGACCATGGCTTTCTTGGCTGGGGCATCCGTGGGGACTGTAGTGCCTGCGTATCAATAACACACGGACTGCAGGAGAATGGTAATAAGAGGTGTTTACTGAACAGAGGGTATGCTGGAACTGAAAGTACAGAAGCCTGCTACGGCTTTATATACAGGTGTGGTCACTGCCGGTACTACAGTATAAAAGCAGTTCTCTCTTAAAGGTACAATTCCTCCCCTTTTAGATAAACAGTACATAACATTCATTTAACAATTGAATAATAACTAATTGCAATTACAATTTTCTTTGTACTATATTCATCAGCTGAAAGTAATCATTTATAAATTCAGTCTTTGAGGAGGCTTCCTGATCCTGTCTGGATAGTGCCTTTCTTGAGTATCCTGTTCTTGCGGCGGAGTCGATTCTGGCTCATTGTCATTGGTTGGTTCGTCAGCTTCCAATACCACTGATTCTGAGGTAAGCGCAATCTGTACTTTGGGTTCATCACCAGGTGCGCATGCTCGTGGTATGGGTTTGACTTGTTCCTGTGACTCTAGAATCTGGTCAGCATGGCGTCTCACGATGCTCTCGCCAACGTCCACAGTGTACATTAGTGGTCCCTGCCGTGTGCATATCGTTCCTGGCTGCCATTTTTCTGTTCGGTAGTCGCGGGCCAAGACTGGTTGCCCTATCTTGAAGCTCCTGGTTGGCTTTTCATTGATGTGCTGGAATTGCTTATTCTCAACATCTCGTCTTATGTTTGGTTTGAGCAAGTCCAGACGACATCTTAACCCGCGGTTAAAGAACATCATGGCTGGAGCTTGGTTGGTGACTGCATGTTTTGCATTTCGGTAAGCAAACAAGAAATTATCCACCTTGTGTTGCAGTCGTATGTTGTCGTTATGCATCGCCTTTATTGCTTTTTTAAAGGTTTGAACAAACCTCTCAGCCAATCCATTTGTGGCTGGATGATATGGGGCGGATGTGTAATGCTTTACCCCATTATTCCTGAAAAACCTCCGGAAATCCTCGGAGACAAACTGTGGTCCATTGTCGGAGCAAATCTGTTCTGGCAAGCCATTCCTGGCGAAGATGGTCCATTGGACTGCAATAGTTTTCTCCGTGGTGGTGGAGGACATTTTGATGACCCCTGGCCATTTTGAATGTGCATCCACGGCGATTAAAAACATTGAGTCCATAATGGACCAGCAAAATCAATGTGTACCCATTGCCATGGAGATGAGGGCCACTCCCATGGGTGTAGCGGGGCCTGTGGTGGAGCGTTTTGGACTTTCTGGCATCCTGTGCATCTCTTGGTCATTTCCTCGATTTCTTTATCGATTCTCGGCCGCCACACAAACGCCCTGGCTAGGCTCTTCATTTTTACCCCTCCCAGATGACCCTCATGAAGCTCATTAAGCACTCTTTCTCTCAACTTGGGTGGAATTAACACTCGGGATCCACACATCAAGGTCCCCCGGCACACTGACAGCTGTTCTCTCCTTGGCGAGAATGCTGGCAACAGTGAGTCGCCATGTGCTGGCCATCCCTTCACCGTCAAATCATAGATCTGAGAGAGTGTCGGGTCATTTCGGGTTTCCTTCTCTATACTTGAGTTTGTAACAGGTAGATATTCGACTATGGTTGAATGAATATCTCAACAGGGTCCACTGCAGGTGTTTCCTCCACCATAGGCAGCGGCAGGCGCAACAGCCCATCAGCGTTTCCATGCTGTTTCGTGTCCTTATACTCTATGTCGTATTGATGTGCCCCTAGAAAAAGGGACCATCTTTGCAGCCGTTGCGCCGTCATCACCGGAACACCCTTCTGTGTGTTAAAAATGGAGACAAGAGGCTGGTGATCAACCAGTAAGGTGAATTTCTGCCCGTGCAGATGGTGATTGAACTTCTTCACCCCCCACACCAGGCTGAGGGCCTCCCTGTCAATCTGGGTGTAGTTACGCTCGGCTGAAGTTAACGAGTGTGACGCAAAGGCTATTGGCCTCTCTGAACCGTCAAGGAATTTGTGCGACAACACCGCTCCAATGCTGTAGGGAGACGCATCACATGCCAACCGAATCGGTAGTGATGGATTGTAGTGGGCCAATACTTCTTTTGAAGTGATTAGGCATTTACATTTCTGAAAGGCACGCTTACACTCATCACTCCATTTCCATGCTACTCCAGTTTGCAGCAGGGCGTTCAGCGGGTGCAGAATTGTAGACAAATTTGGCAAGAACTTATGGTAGTAGTTCACCAACCCAAGGAACGACCTCTGTTGTGACACATTTTCCGGTGCTGGAGCCTTGACCACTGCCTCAATCTTGTCTGGGGACTTATGTAACCCCTCTTCATCAATCACGTGGCCACAATACGAGATTTGTTTCCTGAAAAACTCACGTTTGGGGCAGTTGGCTCGTAGCCCATATTCTTGTAATCTAGTGAGCACCTGCTCCAGGTTGGCAAGGTGTTCACTGTCATTTCCGCCCGTAACCAGGATGTCGTCCAAATAACACTGGGTCCCCGAGATCCCTTGCAGGACTTGTTCCATCACTCTCTGCCAAATTGCCGGAGCTGATGCTACCCCGAATACCAGTCGGTTGTACTGGTAAAGACCTTTGTGAGTGTTTATCGTGAGGTATTTTCTAGATAATTCATCTACCTCCATTTGTAGATACGCTTGGGCCAGATCAATCTTCGTAAAGCATTTCCCTCCAGATAGTGAGGCGAAAATATCTTCTATCCGCGGAAGTGGATACTGTACTGTGTGAAGGACTGGGTTCACAGTTACCTTAACGTCCCCACAGATGCGAACCTTCTTCGGTTCCCCAGGCGTGCTGCTCAATGATTTCTTCATTACAGGAACGATGGGTGTGGCCCACTCGCTCCAGTCCACCTTGGACAGCACACCCGCATGCTCCAGACTCTCCAGCTCTGCTTCGACGGCTGGGCGGATCGCATACGGTACCGGTCTGGCCTTAAAAAATTTTGGGTTTGCGTTATCTTCAATTTTTATCGTTGCCGTTACGTCTTTTAGAGTCCCAAGTCCTTGCTGGAACACCTCTTTCGCGTCAGTTAGAATTTTTGACAGTCGTCCAGGTGTGGCGTCGTCATCCTTTTTGTCAGACACAGCTAGCGCCTGAATGGAATGCCAATCCAATTGTATTTTTCGGATCCATTCACGTCCCAATAATGGTGGTCCTCCATCTTGTAGTATATATAGATACAGTTCCTGTGTTTCCTTGCCGTTATATTTAACGGGCACCCTTATTTTTCCTCTGGGGTAGACTTTTTGCCCCGTATATGTCTTCAAGACAATGGACGTATCCTTCAAGGGAAGGTGTGAGAATAGCCGCTCGTAGTCTCGTCGATTCATGACTGTTAGGGCTGATCCTGTGTCCAATTCCATCTTAACTTGGGACCCTGCTATCATGAGGGTGACCCAAATGATTCGGTGATCCTCCTTTGCGATCACGTTGTGTAACTTTAGACAACTTAGTCTCCTGCTCCCGGAGTCATTATCACTCTTCTGGTCTTCTGAACTACTGTCCGTCATCTTTTGTACTTTCTTGTACTTTTCCTTAGTAGTTCTTTTAGTGTTGGTTTTCTTTCCCGACCTGCAGACTCGTGCTATGTGTCCCACTTTTCCACATTGCCTGCATACTTTGTCCTTAGCCCAGCAATCCTTCTGGTCATGGTTTGTTCTGCCGCAGCGATAGCACTTTTCTGCTCCATATGCCATTTCATTGGTGCTATATTCTTGCGGTTTCTGTTGTATTTCCGCAGCTCCCCGTGCTGCTGCTTCGTAGGATACTGCAATGCTGAAAGCCTTTTCTAGCGTAAGGTCCTTTTCCGAAAGTAGTCGTTTCTGGGTTCCTTCACTCTGGAGCCCGCAGACAAACTTATCGCTTAAGGTATCTGCCAGTCCTGCTCCGAACTGGCAGTGCTTCGATAACTTGCGTAGTTCCGTAAGATAGTCAGCATTACTCTCATCTTTGTGCTGGTTTCTTTTATGGAACTTGAATCTTTCTGCTATCAGCAGCGGTGTAGGGTTTAGATGTTCCTGTAAGATATTAACAATCTCTTCAAAGCTTTTCTCCATTGGTTTAGCTGGGGTAATTAAATTCCGCAATAGGCCGTACGTTCTCGCGCCCATCAAATTTAATAATACCGACGCCTTCTTTTCATCGGCCACCCCATTTGCCTTGCAGTACACTTCAATTCTTTCCATATACGTGGTCCAGTCTTCTATTTCGTTGTCGAAAGCAGTGATACTGCCACTCTTCGGCATCTTGGGTGGTTTAAAATGGCGCCTCCCGCGCTTTTCCTTCTTCCCCAATGGATTAAAATGGCGCCTCCCGCGCTTTTTCTTCTTCCCCTTGCTGCCAATGCTGCTCCAAGCGTTCTAAATAGTAATGGCGGCGCCCCGCGGCTTTGGCGTGTCTCTCTTTTGTTAGTTAAATTCCTTCATTTTATTCTTCTTCGACGCTGTCCACTGCGCATCTCTTTTCCTTCCCCTCTTTTATTTTCTCTAACGCTGCCCGGGTCTTGAGCACCGACCGCGCCCTGTGCGCTCCAACCTCTCTCTCTCTTCTTCCCGACGACGTTGCACGGCCCCCTTGCAGAGCCGCTCGATCGAGCTCAAGCCCGCCGCAGTCCGGAAGGGTTAGCGCACTACCTGCTACCAGCACGATTTGCTGGAACACCTTGACTGGGGAGCCAAGCCCAGCTCTCCACAGCTTCCCCTGCAATTCACTGAACCATGATGGATCACTGGGCGGTTGGCCACGGTCGACGCCCGTTGCTCTGGCTTCGACCTCCAAGAAGCTTCTTTTCAGGGATGGATCCCCGTGAGGTGATGCAGTACTGCAGGTGAGTTCGAACCTGCTCGTCGCCACTATAGTGTCCGCGTATCAATAACACACGGACTGCAGGAGAACGGTAATAAGAGGTGTTTACTGAACAGAGGGTATGCTGGAACTGGAAGTACAGAAGCCTGCTACGGCTTTATATACAGGTGTGGTCACTGCCGGTACTACAGTATAAAAGCAGTTCTCTCTTAAAGGTACATACACAACAGGGACCTTCTAGGGGCCTAGGCGGGTGGGGCTTTCTTGGCTGATGGGCCTTTAACCCGAACCGCTGCTCCCTCAGGCTTGACCTCCCCCGAACCTGGGCTAGGGGCAGGTAAGTCTTCGCAGCCTGTTGCTGCAAGCTGAGAGTCTCCGCCCCCAGATCCCATGGCTGGGTCCAGGGCGGAGTTTTTGAACTCAGGTCCCTCCTCCTCTACACCTGAGTTAGGGGCGGGGTTTTCGCTCTCGGTTCCCTCCTCATCTGGATCCCAGAAGAGTGGGGGAGTGTCCCAATTGGTGAGCGGGATGGCACCTCCCTTTAAGCAAGCCACAGCGCCTGCCTGTGCAGTCTGTGAACTCGCTCCTGCTGCAGGCTGAGGATCTCTATCCTCAGGCCCTACCCCAACTGGCTGTTTTCTCCTTTCAGGTTGAAACAGTTTGCACTGGTTAATGTGAAACCATTTTGTACGCCGAGGCATCTTAATGGCGTATACCATGGGGCTGACTTTATCTACAATGCTGTAGGGCCCCATGTATAATGGTTCCAAACTCCCTACTCGGGCATAGTTCCTCACCTTGACCTGATCTCCTACCTCCCACTCGTGGTGCTTTCGGGGTTTGAGCAGCAATCGGTTACTCCGATGCTGCTTTCCCATGTTCCCAGCTGTCTGCTCGTGGACCTGCTTCAGGTGCTCAAAGAGGTTTCGGGCGAACCTGTCCCGGTTTACCTCCCTGAGCTGACCTTCCATGAGCCCCGGGGCTAGTACATGGGTGGGGTTACGCATAACCCTGCCAGTCATCAGCTCATATGAGTAGTACCCCGTGCTTTTAGGCTGGCTGCCCCGGATCCCCATCAGAACCAACAGTAGGACCTCGGCCCATTTATGGGGCGAGTCTACCGTTTCCTTCCTCAACCTTTCCTTTAAGGTCCTATTCATTCTTTCCACAATCCCGGATGACTGCGGGTTGTGGGCCACGTGCCATTTCCCCTCAATGCCTAACATCATAAGGGTGTTCTCCATCACCTGTCCGGTGAAGTGGCTTCCTTGGTCGGACTCCACATACTGTGGTAGTCCCCACCGCGAGAACACTTCCCGGACCAGGATCCTGGCAGTACCCAGAGCTGTGGCTGTTCTGCAGGGGAAGGCCTCTACCCATTTGGTGAACACGACCACCAGGACTAGGCAGTACTCATAGCCTCCCTGGGTGGTGGGCAGGGGCCCCATGTAGTCGACTTGTATCGACTGCCATGGTCCCTCTACCCTCCTGACGTGTCCCATAGGTACCTTCCTCTTGTGGGGGTCAGGCTTGTTAGCAGCGCACACAAGGCAGCCTGCACAGTCTCACGGACATCTTCCCTGAGTCCCGGCCGCCATCCCGCCTGTTCCACCCATTGCCAGGTGGTCTCAGGCCCGGGGTGTCCCGCTCCTGGACCCTCATGGGCCAGTTGAAGGAATTCTCTCCGGTGTTGCTGCAGCACAACCCACTGTTCCCCCCAGAACAGCATGTCCTCTTTTATGGAGAGGGTTGCTGTGCCGTACGGACCCTCTAATCTTTTTCCCTCAGTCACTGCACTGAGGACTGCCTTCAGGATGGGGTCTTGGGCTTGGACCGTCTTAAGGTCCAGGGCTAAAGCTACCCCTGCACTCCCTTGGGTCCCATCCCTACCTCTGACCGCCGCCATGGGTCTGGACCCAAATGGGTCCCAGAAAGTGTCTATGCGGGCACTCTCCTTGGCAAGCAAGTCAGCCTGCTGTTTGCCAAGGCCGCGGGGTTCTGTGGAGGAATGGGCCTTCACCTTGTGGATGAAAAGCTCCCCTTCCTCCCCCACTGCTGCCTGGATCATTTCCAGCAGGGGTTTTACTGTGATGGGTTGTAGCGGGTGACGGGTGTGGTGCGTGCGCCCAGTCAGTTATGCCCCTGAGAGTTGGTGAGCGGTTCGAATCGCTCCCACGCCCCTGGGTTCTAGACACCGGACTTAGGTGCAGGCGGCGATACAGAAAACTCGAGTAGACAAGCGGTTTGGTGTAAGAAAACCAAGATTTTATTAAAACAGGAATAAAAACACAGTCTTATGAGAAATATACTGGTAAACAATTACAGGCATAAACAAAATAACTATATACTTATACAGGGAATGGGGAACACACGGCACATCGAGGGAAAACAAACTACATTAACAATTCCCTTATCCTTATCCCACCCCTATACCTAACTAGGTTAAGCTATGAGGGGCCAGGAATTCATGCTCACCGAGTCAAAATCTGCTGAGTTCAAATGTTTGTGGGGTTTGGGGTTCACTGTCATCATGTGGTCTCAGGGCGCTGCAAGGGCATCGTCGAGGTAAAGTACCCCGAGGTTAAATTCTTTGCTTGGGTACTTTACCTCGCAGGGATGATGGTTCTTCTTCCTCGGGTGGCAGAAGCTTAAGTTTGCATGAAGATGGTCGTCGGTCGGCTGGATTGTAGGCCAGATTATTCGAAGCTTTCTTCAATCTTCTCCCAACTCATCTCGTCTCATCTCATCTCATCTCACCTCGCCTCGTCTCATCTCATCTCACCTCACCTCATCTCGTCCCGCCTCGTCTGGCCTAGTTTGCCTGTGTTCGCCTGGTGCGATGCCGGGCGTCACTGATAGGTTTGGGAAGACACGGGCAGTGGCCAGGCGGCAAGCATGGGAGAGAGAGAGCAAGAGCCAAGAGGGCAAGAGAGCGTTGGTTACTGGGCAAGAGAGCGTTGGTTACCAGTGGGCCTACAATTATACTCCTTCGGATGGCCTTTATCTGCGCTCCAAATCAGGTCAGTTCATTGTTTCACTTTTGGCGGGCTGTTTTGAATGATTACACCAATCTAAGCTAACTGTTTTTAGATGGCCGTTTATCGCACCTAATGGCCTGATGTCCGAGCTGTATTGTCATTAAAGCATTTTAATCGGCCTGTTCAGCCTTGGTCACTTCCCTAAGCTGTTTCCGATTATGTATGCGGACAAACTAATGGCGTTGCGCTTAGGCCTAACTGGGGTGATCTGTTCCAATCTGACGAAATGCATATTCAGTGTTTCCTTAACTGTCTAGGTTTTCAAACACAAAAGTCCTTTTTTCACAGAAATGCATTTTAATTTTTGATGTCCCAAAACAGCTTGTTCTGTGCTGCAGAGTCCAAGCTTTTTAAATCTTACAGGCTTTTAGTCATGAGGTGCGGATGCCATCTTTTAGGTACCCATTTTAAATTGTCCATGGGGTCCCTTTATTAATAACCTTGGGGGAAATGTGGGAATTTTGCGAATCTTACACTCCCCCCTGTGATACTAAAACTTGCTTGAAGTATCATCCTTACAAGGTGAGCAAAATTTTCTGACCCTCCATAGTCAACCTTCCCCTGTAATTACCTATCTAAAATACCCACGACACATGCACTTCCCATTCCTCGAAAATGTAGTGTACATAAGCATACATAGAATAACCACAGTCATTTTACACACATCCAAGCATGGAGGGTGTCCAACACCCCTGCACCACTTGGTACACATACATCTTTATTAACAACGCATCGCAAAATCTTTATTAAAAACAACAAACACAAAAAAAAACAATCTTTAATCAAAAATACAAGGAGAATCTCAAACAGGTGTATCTCCCTCCACCTTCACATAATGTTCCTTCCAGATCATCTGGTTTCGGAATTCTAACAACTGACCTTTTCCCTTACATTGAATGCATACTAGTTACAACACTATCCCTAACTGGCAAACCACGAGAATGTGGGAAGCCAGTCTGATCCACGAAGGGACCTCTATATTATTGAAAATGTCCCACCAGGTTGTAATCAAAATATCCAATATCTTAGTCCCTATCTCTACTGTTTTCTGCTCTAGAGTATAAAAATATTTTTGCGAAACTATGACGGCTTTGAGTATTTTGGTAAGGTGTTCTGGGAGAGGGGGAATTTCATTGCCAAAATGTGCTACGTACTTTTGCAAATTGGTAAAATTCTCCTTCACAGTGAGGTGAACAGTGGAGGTTTCAGGAATGGGGACAATTCGTTCCTGGGCCACTTGAAATTCTGCCTCGGGTTTAAAGCAGAAACCGCTTGATGTGCCTCAATAAATCCGAGACTCGATGTTAGCGAAACAAAACAAGGCTTTTATTGACTTAGAAGGTAACACACAGGAGAGAGGTATCTTCCATCCAGAGCTCTGCCGTACTGGATGTGCTGCAGGCTGGGCCAGCTTACATAGGGGCCAGGTATGGGCGGAGCCCTACACATAGTACAATACAATGGGCCAGGTATGGGCGGAGCCCTACACATAGTACAATACAATGGTGAGGAAACGGAACAGAGGTAAGGGAAATGAAACTGAAACCAACCACAGTCACAGGCAGTGATGAATGGAATTTTTCATCACATTCACCCCTTCTATAGATTTAGTCTGTTCGGGGGTTTGATAGTCCTCTGCGACCGACGTGGCTGTTGTGGTGCCGCGGGTGGCGGCTTGGTGTCCCCGGTGGCCTCCTGGGTCTCTGCCGGGGGTGCCGCCAGGGTTGTTGAAGGGGTAGTTGGTGGGGGTGCCGTTGGTCAATGTTCTTCCGGGGGTGATGAAAGAGTAGTGGGTGGGTAAGAGTTGCTGTGATCGTTGTTGCTGCTATTGTCGTGGTTGTTGTCGTTACCGGCTGGGGCGACGTCTTTTATGGACACGGTGTCCTCCCTTCCGTCGGCGTGCCGGACATACGCGTATTGGGGGTTGGCGTGGAGTAGGTGCACTGGCTCCACGAGAGGGTCCGTCTTGTGGCCCCTCACATGCCTTCGCACGAATACCGGACCTGGGGTGGAGAGCCATGACGGCATGGATACGCCTGAGGTGGATTTCCGGGGAAAGACAAACATTCGTTCATGCGGCGTGGCATTATTGGCAGCACACAATAGCGATCGTATCGAATGGAGCACATCTGGGAGGACTTCCTGCCAGCGGGAGATAGGGAGGCCCTTGGTCCTTAGAGCTAGAGTGACTGCTTTCCATACTGTCCCGTTCTCTCGCTCCACTTGACCGTTACCCCGGGGGTTGTAGCTGGTGGTACGGCTCATGGCGATCCCCCTGGACAGCATGTACTGGCGTAGCTCTTCACTCATGAAGGACGCCCCCCTATCCGTATGGATGTAGCTCGGCATACCGAACAGGCAGAACAGGCTGTTGAGGCATTTAATGACCGTGGCGCTGGTCATGTCTGGGCAGGGGAAGGCGAATGGGAACTGGGAGTATTCGTCCACAATGTTCAGGAAGTAAACATTGCGGTCGACGGATGGGAGGGGGCCCTTGAAATCTAAGCTGAGCCGCTCAAAGGGCTGTGTAGCTTTGATTAAGTGGGCTCTATCTGGGCGGTAGAACCGAGGCTTGCACTCAGCGCAAGTGCGGCAGTTCCTGGTCAGAGACCGAACTTCCTCAATCGAGTAGGGTAAGTTGCGGGACTTTATGAAGTGCAACAGCCGCGTGACCCCTGGGTGGCAGAGGTCGTTGTGGAGGGTCTGTAGCCGATCCCCGGTGGCGCTGGCACACATCCCTCGTGAGAGGGCGTCAGGGGATTCGTTAAGGGACCCTGGCCGGTAAATGATGTCATACTCGAAGGTGGAGAGCTCGATCCGCCACCTAAGAATCTTATTATTTTTGATCTTCCCCCTCTGTTTATTATTGAACATAAACGCTACCGACCGCTGGTCGGTAAGTAGGGTGAAGCGTTTGCCGGCTAGGTAGTGGCGCCAGTGGCGCACTGCCTCCACGATGGCTTGGGCCTCCTTTTCCACAGAGGAGTGTCTGATCTCGGGCCCTTGGAGGGTCCTCGAGAAGAAAGCTACGGGCCGCCCCGCCTGGTTGAGGGTGGCCGCCAAGGCAAAGTCAGACGCATCACTTTCCACTTGAAATGGAGTGTTCTCATCCACTGCCTGTAGCGTGGCCTGCTCAATATCCTGCTTAATGCTTTTGAAGGCGGCGTGGGCCTCAGCAGAGAGCGGAAAAGAGGATGCTTTCAAGAGGGGGCGGGCTTTGTCGGAGTAGTTGGGGACCCATTGGGAATAATAAGAAAATAACCCCAGGCACCTTTTCAGGGCTTTGGGAGTGTTGGGCAGGGGCAGCTCCCGTAGGGGGCGCAATCGGTCGGGGTCTGGTCCGATTTCCCCATTCTCCACCACGCTGCCTAGTATGCAGAGGCGCGTGGTGTTGAAAACGCACTTGTCCTCGTTGTAGGTGAGGTTGAGTTTTTGTGCGGTTTTCAGGAACCTCTCGAGGTTCGAGTCGTGATCCTGCTGGTTGTGACCGCAGATGGTGACGTTGTCGAGGTAGGGGAAGGTTGCCTGCAAGTGGTGGTCATCGACCATGCGGTCCATCTCCCTCTGGAAGACCGAGACCCCATTCGTCACCCCAAAGGGGACTCTGAGGAATTGGTAGAGGCGTCCGTTCACCTCAAAGGCGGTGTACGGGCGGTCCTCTGGTCTGATAGGGAGCTGGTGGTACGCTGACTTGAGGTCGATGGTGGAGAACACCCGGTATTGGGCGATTTGGTTCACCATTTCTGATATGCGGGGTAGCGGGTAGGCATCTAGTTGGGTGTACCTGTTGATCGTTTGGCTATAGTCGATCACCATCCGTTTCTTCTCGCTACCCCTTACCACTACCACTTGGGCGCGCCATGGGCTGTTGCTGCGTTCAATAATGCGCTCTTTCAGGAGCCTGTCTACCTCGGTCATGATAAACCGCCTGTCCTCCCAGCTGTACCTCCTGCTTTTGGTCGCTATTGGCCGGCAGTTAGGGGTAAGGTTCGTGAATAGCGAAGGCGGCTTCACCTTCAGGGTAGCCAGACCGCACACTGTGAGGGGCGGCTGGGACCCACCGTACTTGAGCGTGATGCTTTGGTGGTTGCACTGGAAATCTAGGCCCAAGATCACGCTCGCACATAAATTCTTCATGATTAATACTTTAAAATTATCGTATATAGTTCCGTTAACGGACAATTGTACCGTGCAGTAACCCATGATGGTTGATGTCTGGGTTTTATCAGCCATAGAGATGGTACCCCGAGTAGGGACCACCTTTAGGGAGAGTTGTTGTGCCAGTTCAGGGTGGATAAAACTCTCCGTGCTTCCACTGTCAATTAAACATTTAACCCCGCACTCGTTTACCTTGATGTCCACCATTGATTTGGATAGCGGGTGCGGCCTGGTCTGGTCCACTTTGACCGATGCCACTGTAGGGCCCTGATCGAGACAAGATGGCGTCCACGCTGTCTGCTCATAAGATGGCGGCCCCCACGAGGTCGGGCAAGATGGCGTCCAAGATGGCCGCTCCCACGGCGCACACGCGGCGGTGGCGGGTTTTCCGGCGGGGTTCCCTCTGTACACCTTCCCGAAGTGCCCCTTCTTACCGCACTTAAAGCAGGTGGTGCCTTTCGCCGGGCACAGGTTTCTGGTGTGCTTTGGCTGCCCGCAGAAGTAGCAGTTGGGTCCCCGACGCGTCGCGGCTGTCGTAGGGCTTCTGGGGGGAGAGCGGGGCCCCGACGGTGTCGGGCTGCCGGGCGGGGAAGATGCCTTCCAAGATGGCGGCGCCCTTGGTGTGCACGTGGCGGCGTGGACGGCGTGGGCTGAAGAGTAGGCGTCCGAGTTTCTCTGGGCCACATCCAGGGATCGCGCTGTGTCCGCAGCCTGTTTCAGGTCCAATCCCGTTTCTTCCAGCAGTCTCTGCCGGATGTAAGAGGAGCTGAGGCCTGTGATAAAGGCATCGCGAACAAGCTCGTCAGTGTACACTGCGGCTTTTACATCTTGGCACATGCAGTCTTTGCCAAGCATTTTCAGGGTGCCTAGGAACTCCTCCACCGATTCCCCAGGTCGCTGTGCGCGAGTAGCGAGCAGATGCCTAGCATACACCTCATTCGTAGGCTGCTGGTAATGCGCCTTTAAGATGTCGCAGGCGTCCGGGTGCGTGTCGGCGTCTTGGATGAGGGGGTAAACCCGGTGGCTTACCCAATTCCGCAGAATTCCGAGTTTCATACTCGCAGCGTCCGTAGCGCCTTTGACGGCTGCGGAATTGTCCAGGAAGAATTCCGTACACATAAACCAGTGTCCGAAGCGTACCGATGCGTTCGAAGCATGCTGGTCCAAATCCAAACGTTCGGGTTTCAAGAGTTGATCCATTGTGTTGAAAATTAAGTCAATAAAATTGATGTGCCTCAATAAATCCGAGACTCGATGTTAGCGAAACAAAACAAGGCTTTTATTGACTTAGAAGGTAACACACAGGAGAGAGGTATCTTCCATCCAGAGCTCTGCCGTACTGGATGTGCTGCAGGCTGGGCCAGCTTACATAGGGGCCAGGTATGGGCGGAGCCCTACACATCGTACAATACAATGGGCCAAGTATGGGCGGAGCCCTACACATAGTACAATACAATGGTGAGGAAACGGAACAGAGGTAAGGGAAATGAAACTGAAACCAACCACAGTCACAGGCAGTGATGAATGGAATATTTCATCACACTGCTCTCACTGACCGGACACCAGCTATGCTGTCCATGCTGGTAGTGGGACGCTCCTGTGGTGACACAATATGTCCCACCTCCTATGTATGCTACCTGCAGGGGAACATGGCCTTGTGTCATTGCCTCCATGGTACAATTTATCGGCTTCGCGGCAGCAGCTCTGAACCCGCACTGCGGTTTTGAATAGGCATTCAAGTGCTGGGGACACAGGATTATGTGTGCTCCCCGGCTCCGGCACCCTGAGAGGTCAGTACCTGTCATAGCGTGCTCCCACTTTATGACATAAGGTGGGACCGCTGTGAAACGAATGTGTGCACCCCCTTGAATGACTCCTATGTTCTCAACCCTGTATACCGGTGCGGGTCGGGCTGTCCTACCCATGACCGGCATCCTAACTACTACTCCCACGATCGTGTGGTTGGACCACCCACAATCCAGTGGGACTGGGTAGGCCTCGGAAGCTAACGGGAGTTGGCATGGGCTTAATGCATTCTCAAACGGGTGGAGGGCTGCGAGGTGTTTGTTGCTGATGCAGGAGGGGATGAAACCCTGTTTTAAATCCTCCAGGTAACTGCGGCCCTCGCCCAGCAACCACGCCCCGTATAGCACGCACACCTTGTTCTGCGCAGCCTGGTCAGAAGCATTTCTGTCCTCCCTTATGAGGGCATTTACCGTCTTTGTGTGCTTCTCCTACTCCGCTATAATCTCCTTTAAATGGACCGTCATGGCCTGGTCCTCATGCAACTCCAAGCCCATTACCTGGTTCTCCTCCGTTAATATCTTCCTTAACTGTGTTTTTGAACCGTTTTTCTAGGTCTGTTGATGACAGAGGACCCAGTATTCAACACAGTAAAAACATCATTCCATACGCCCCTTCTTTGTCTCCCTGTGTAATCAAAAAATCGCGGTGTGTGGTGTACAGTTTGGTTCTGTCGATATTGGCGAAATCGATTTCATAAAACTTCTTGAACATGCCCTTTAATAGGGCCTGGTATAGCTGCTCTGTTTCTTTGGGACACCATTCCGGTAAATGTACCTCGGTGAGATTTAAAATCACGGAGGCTACCGAGTAGTGTACCCCCTGGCACATCACCTGATCGGTAGGGACTAGTACCAGTCCATTCCCTGGTCCCTTAGTGGTGCTGGGGCACCTTTCCCTGTGTAACCTCTCCGCCTGCGCCATGGGCTGAGGCTTTCGGGGCGGGTAACAAGCTCAGTGGCGTTGACTGGGATCGGGGAGAATGGGACCGCACACGCCTTCAGGCTGGTATCCCACTTCATCCCCTCCCTGGCGTCTTGCCACTGTCGGTGGAAAATAATGGATATACCTGAGGGGCAGACCGTCTCTGACCCCCACATACAGATTGTAGTGTATGTGCCTTTAAGAGCCCCATGTGTACTGTAATGCCGGTAATTGCCACTCGGCTATATAAGCCTGAGTATTGTGTTGTATCCGTTAGTTCCCCTCCAGACTTTGTTTAGTAAACGCCTATCAAACCAACTCCTGTCTTCAGTGTCTCTATCAACACACAGACACAACAGTGGCGACGAAGTGGAAACGGACTTACCTACAATTCGGCAGCACCTCAAGGACATCGATTCCTCTGGCGTCCAGAAGAATTAAGAAGTGAAAGAAGCTGTTGTTTCACCAGCTGGCCAAGCTGGTGGCAGGTACTGCGGTAATCCTTCCTGGGCGTCAGGCTGGGACTCCAGTGGCTGGCTCTACAGCTGGGCCGAGCGGCGAAAGCGGAGGCAAGCAGTGACAGACGGGGAGGGAGCACTCGGGAGACGGCCGGCACTGCAAGCAGGTCGGCGTTCAGACCTAGAGAGTCCGGCGGGAACGAGTCTCCAACTGTAAATAAATAAATAAATAAAAAAGAACGGAAACCGCAGGAAACAGCGTTGTCATCGGCAGCAGCGGCGGGAAAGCGCGGGAAGCGCCATATCTTTTCTGCAGAAAAGAAAGAAAAGCGCGGGAAGCGCCATATCTTTTCTAAGATGCCTAATTCTGGCAATATTGATGCTTTTGATAACGAGATAGAGGATTGGACCACATATGTGGAAAGAGTGGAGGTATATTGCACCGCAAATGGAATAGAAGATGAAAGAAAAGCTTCAGTACTTCTAAATCTAATGGGCGCAAAGACATACAAGCTGTTACGAAACGTAATCACTCCAGCCGAACCAATGGACAAGAATTTTAAGGAGATTGTTGATACCCTACACTGCCAATTCGAGGCAGGACTGGCAGATTCTCTACGAGACAAATTCGTCTGTGGTCTCCTAAGTGTAGGAACACAAAAAAGGCTACTTTCTGAGAAAGATTTTACACTGGACAAGGCTTTCAGTGCAAGAGGAGCTGCAGAGATACAGCAAAAGCCACAAGACTTCGGCACCCATGAAATGACACGGGGTTTCGAGAGATGTTATCGCTGCGGCAGATCCACCCAAGACCAGAGGGACTACTGGTTCAAGGACAAAGCATGCAGGCAATGCGGAAAGATGGGACACATTACACGTGTATGCCGATCTGGAAACAAAAAATCCACTAACAGGAAAAAAATCAATAAGGAAAAGCACAGAAAGGTACAAATGATGACGGACAGTAGCTCCGAAGACCAGAAGAGCGATAGCGACTCCGGGAACAAGAGACTAAGCTCTCTCATATTACATAATGTAATTGCCATGGAAGATTACCAGACCATTTGGGTTACCCTCACAATAGCAGGGTCCCCAGTTAAAATGAAGCTAGATACAGGATCAGCTCTGACCATCATAAATCGACAGGAATATGAGCGGCTATTTCCGCATATACCTTTAAAAGACACATCCATTATCTTGAAAACATATACGGGGCAGAAAGTATACCCCAAAGGAAAAATAAGGGTGCCTGTTGTATACAACGGCAAGGAAATACAGAAGTTGTATTTATACATTCTACAAGATGGTGGTCCACCGCTGTTGGGACGTGAATGGATCAGAAAGATACGTTTAGACTGTAAGGAAAAAAATGATGATGACGTCATACCTGAACGATTAAAAGACATCTTGGCCAACTCCAAGGAAGTGTTTCAAGAGAAACTAGAAACCTTGAAAGGCATCACCGCCTCAATAAAAGTGGAAGATGCAGCAATTCCCAAGTTTTTTAAGGCAAGACCGGTGCCATACGCAATTCGTCCAGCAGTCGAGGCAGAGCTGGAGAACTTGGAAAAGGCAGGCGTATTATCTAAAATAGATTGGAGCGAGTGGGCAACACCCATCGTCCCAGTCATGAAGAAAGCATTGAAGAATAATAAATCTGAAGAACAGCGAAAAATTCGCATCTGTGGAGACTTCAAGGTGACTGTAAACCCGGTCCTTCACACGGTACAGTATCCTCTTCCGAGGATAGAAGATATTTTCGCCTCACTATCCGGAGGGAAACGTTTCACCAAAATTGACTTGGCACAGGCATATCTACAGATGGAGGTTGAAGAGGTCTCTAAAAAATATCTCCCGATAAATACACACAAAGGTCTGTACCAGTACAATCGACTGGTTTTCGGAGTAGCATCCGCTCCAGCTATCTGGCAAAGAGCTATGGAGCAAGTCCTCCAAGGGATTCCGGGGACTCAATGCTACCTAGACGACATCCTTGTAACAGGAGAAAACGACAACGAGCACCTTGCCAATTTGGAGCAGGTGCTCACTAGGCTGAGAGAACGGGGCCTACGAGCAAATCGCCCCAAGTGCGAACTTTTCCAAAATCAAATATCATATTGTGGCCACATAATTAATAAGGAAGGGTTGCATAAGTCACCTGAAAAAATTGAAGCGGTCATAAAAGCCCCAGCACCTGAAAATGTTTCACAATTAAGGTCGTTCCTGGGATTAATAAATTACTATCATAAATTTTTACCGAACTTATCAACTCTTCTACACCCTCTTAATGAACTGCTACAAACAGGAGTAATTTGGAAATGGAGCGAAGACTGTAAACGTGCCTTCCATAAATGCAAAGACTTAATCACGTCCAAAGAAGTTTTGGCTCATTACAACCCATCACTGCCAATCAGACTGGCGTGCGATGCATCCCCTTACGGCATAGGAGCAGTATTATCGCATAAATTCCCTGATGGCTCGGAACGGCCGATAGCTTTTGCGTCACGCTCATTGAACTCAGCTGAGCGTAACTATGCCCAAATCGACAGGGAAGCACTCAGCCTGGTATGGGGAGTGAAGAAATTCAACCATTACCTACACGGACAAAAATTTACCTTGTTGACTGACCATCAACCCCTCATCTCCATATTCAACCGAAAAAGGGTGTTCCCATTATGACAGCGCAAAGGCTACAGAGGTGGTCCCTTTTTCTAGGGGCACACCAATACAACATAGAATACAAAGGATCAAAACAGCATGGGAATGCTGACGGCTTATCGCGCCTACCGTTGCCAACAGTACAAGAGGCACCTACAGTAGACCCAGTGGAGATGTTCCACTCAACCATAGTGGAATGTCTACCAGTAACAAATTCTGCCATTGAAAAGGAAACGAGAAATGACCCGAATCTCTCACGGGTCTACGACTTAACCCTGAAGGGATGGCCAGCACATGGCGAACCACTGTTGCCAGCATTCTCGCAAAGAAGAGAACAGCTGTCAGTGTGCCGAGGAACCTTGATGTGTGGATCCAGAGTGGTGATTCCACCCAAACTCCAGGATAAAGTGCTAAAGGAGCTTCACGAGGGGCATCTGGGTGGAGTGAAAATGAAGAACCTAGCCAGAGCGTTTGTGTGGTGGCCAGGTATCGATGGAGACATCGAAGAAATGACCAAGAGCTGCCTAGGATGCCAGAAGATCCAAAACGCCCCACCACAAGCCCCTCTACATCCATGGGAGTGGCCCTCATCTCCATGGCAAAGGGTACACATCGACTTTGCTGGTCCATTTATGGACTCAATGTTCTTAATCGCGGTTGATGCACACTCCAAGTGGCCGGAGGTAATAAAGATGTCCTCCACCACCACGGAAAAAACCATCACAGTATTAAGGACCATATTTGCAAGGAATGGGCTGCCGGAACAGATCTGTTCTGATAATGGACCGCAATTTGTGTCCGAAGAATTCAGGACGTTCTTAAAAAACAATGGGGTTAAGCACTACACGTCCGCCCCATACCATCCTGCCACCAATGGATTGGCTGAAAGGTTTGTCCAGACCTTCAAGAAGGCCATAAAGGCCATGGGTAATGAAGACATAAAACTTCAGCACAAGGTGGATAACTTCTTGTTCGCATACAGGAATGCAACACATATGGTTACAAACCAAACTCCCGCCATGATGTTCTTCAATAGAAGCCTAAGATGCTGGCTTGATTTGATCAAGCCCAACATCAGAAGGGACATGGAGAACCGGCAATTTCAAGGCATGAATGAAAGGCCAACTAGAACCTTCCAGATAGGTCAACAAGTTTTGGCCCGGGACTACCGTACCGAGAAATGGCAGCCTGGAACGATCTGCACACGACTAGGACCGCTGATGTATACCATGGACATCGGAGAAAGCATAATGAGGCGCCATGCTGACCAAATCATAGAGTCACCCGAAAAGGGACAACCTACACCACAACTCTATACGCCTAACGATGAAGTAGAGATACCCATATCTACCTCCGATCCAGTGATACTGGAACCCGATGAACCCGACACTGGCATTCAAGCCGAATCAGCCTTGCCAAAAGAACCTATTACACCACCAGAAACTACTACACCACCGAGGCGTTATCTGGACTGAGTCAGGAAGCCTCCAGAGAAACTGACTTATAATTAATTAACTGCAGCAATGTATGGATTATTTTTCTTGTAACATGTAATTTGTAGTGTATGTGCCTTTAAGAGCCCCATGTGTACTGTAATGCCGGTAATGGCCACTCAGCTATATAAGCCTGAGTATTGTGTTGCATCCGTTAGTTCCCCTCCAGACTTTGTTTAGTAAACACCTATCAAACCAACTCCTGTCTTCAGTGTCTCTATCAACACACAGACACAACACAGATGTAAATCCCTTGATCCGGTTCCCATCACTTGTCCCAACACACGTTTGATCCCCCATGAGTCCTTGTAATCGTCCGGTGGGTGTTTTTCCCCAACCATTCCCACTCGACTGCGGGGTTTCTCATATCTTAGCTCAGCTTTCTTAGCCACCACCACCTATCCAGAGGAATGTGTCCCTTGCACGTTAAACATACACGCTTCCCTCCGGTGACGCTAACCCTTCTGGTAACGACCCGTACCCTGGGGCGTTGGAGGGAGGCCTCCCCGTACGTGAACCCAGTCTGACTGGCGTACTGAGATGAACTGGACCCCAGCCACCCTGGCCAGCTTCCCTCGTGGATGTAAACGGCGGTCTCCTCGGCATCCCGTTCGCCGCTTCCGTCGGTTGCTATCGGCGCCCTATCTCCAGAGTACCCATAGATGTGGGAGTCCTCTGCATCACCCCTCTTTCCCAGGATCAGTCCTGTCAGGGCAAGTAGGATTACGATCCCCTTCATCCTGAAAGTCTCTCTGCAACAGATACAAAAACATGCAGCCAGGTCCCCAAGAGATTCTCTGGCTTGGGTGAAGCATAGTCGAGCCTTGCGGCCTCGACTCAAATACACACACTCTTAGCAGATTACTTACTTAATTAAAAATACCCATCACCTTACTTAACTTAAGCTAAAACACCCAAACTTAAGCTAAATACCTAACCTACAACTATAAACATACATTACCTAAACTATATACAACCGCCGCCCGTCTCCGGGCGGCCAGGCTAATTCCTGGTTGGACTGCGGCACACCGCTTCCTCCGGCATGGCCGCACCGTCCTGCACTGTTGTTCCCTCGCCGCCTGTGGCCACTGGCTGGGGACCTCTGTCCTTGGACCCCCCCCTAACTCGAGGGGCGGCCCTTGGTAACTGGAGAGCTGGTGACCATGGCTTTCTCGGCTGGGGCGTCCACGGGGACTTTCTAGGGACATTGGCGTGTGGGGCTTTTTTGGCTGATGGGCCTTTAACCCCAACAGCCGCTCCCTCAGGCTTGACCTCTCCCGAACCTGGGCTAGGGGCAGGTAACTCCTTGCATCCTGTTGCTGCAAGCTGAGAGTCTCCGCCCCCAAGTCCCATGTCTGGGTCCGGGGTGGGGTTTTCGCCCTCGGGCCCTTCCTCGTCTGGATCCCAGAAGAGTGGAGGAGTGTCCCAATCGATGTGCGGGACGGCCCCTCCCATTAAGCAAGCCACAGCGCCTGCCTGTGCAGTCTGTGAACTCGCTCCTACTGCAGCATGAGGATCTCTATCCTCAGACCCTACCCCAACTGGCTGTTTTCTCGATTCAGGTCTAAACAGCTTGCATTGGTTGATATGAAACGGGCATAGTTTCTCACCATGACCTGATCTCCTACCTCTCACTCATGGTACTTTCGGGGCTCGAGCCCCAATCGGTTACTCCAATGCTGCCTTCCCATGTTCCCAGCCGTCTGCTCGTGGACCTGCTTCAGGTGCTCCAAGAGGTTTCGGGCGAACCTGTCCCGGTTTACCTCCCTGAGCTGACCCTCCATGAGCACCGGGGCTAGTACATGGGTGGGGTCCACATAACCCTGCCAGTCATCAGCTCGTACGTGCAGTACCCCGTGCTTTTCGACTGGCTGGCCATCAAAACCAATGGTAGGACCTCGGCCCATTTGCGGGGCAAGTCCACCATCTCCTTCCTCAACCTTTGCCTTAGGGTCCTATTCATTCTTTCCACAATCCCTGATGACTGTGGGTTGTGGGCCACGTGCCATTTCCCCTTGATGCCTAACAGCATAAGGGTATTCTGCATCACTTGTCCGGTGAAGTGACTCCCTTGGTCGGAGTCCACATACTGTGGTAGTCCCCACCATGAGAACACTTCCCGGACCAGGATCCTGGATGTACCCAGAGCTGTGGCTGTTCTGCAGGGGAAGGCCTCTACCCATTTGGTGAACACGTTCACCAGGACTAGGCAGTAATTATAGCCTCGCTGGGCGGTGGGCAGGGGCCCGATGTAGTCGACTTGTATCAACTGCCATAGCCCCTCCACCCTCCTGACGTGTCCCATAGGTAACTTCCTTTTGTGGGGGTCAGGGTTGTTAGCAGTGCACACAAGACAGCCTGCACAGAACTCGCGGACATCTTCCCTGAGTCCCGGCCACCATCCCGCCTGTTCCACCCACTGCCAGGTGGTCTCAGGCCCGGGGTGTCCCGCTCCTGGACCCTCATGGGCCAGTTGAAGGAATTCCCTCCAGTGTTGCTGCAGTACAACCCACTGTTCCCCTGGAACAGCATGCCCTCTTTTACGGAGAGGGTTGCTGTGCCGTACGGACCCTCTCCCCTTTTACCCACACTCACTGCGCTGAGGACTGCCTTGAGGACGGGGTCTTGGGCTTGGACCTTCTTAAGGTCTGGGTCTAATGCTACCCCTATGCTCCCTTGGCCCCGTCCCTACCTCTGACCGCCACCATGGGTCTGGACCCAAATGGGTCCCAGAAAGTGCCTGTGCGGGCACACTCCTTGGCGAGCAAGTCAGCCTGCTGGTTGCCTTGGCCGCGGGGCTCTGTGGAGGAATGGGCTTTCACCTTGTGGATGAAAACCTCCACTTCCTCCCCCACTGCTGCCAGGATCTTTTCCAGCAGGGGATTTACTGTGAGGGGTCTCCCATCGGCGGAGGTGTATCTGCGGCGGGACCAGATGGCCAGGTACTCCGTACATGAATTGCACGTGAACATGCTGTCCGAGCAAATAGTGTAGGGGGCAGGGAAGATTTTGGGGTGTGTAATGACGTACATTACCATGGACAGTTCAGCCTGCTGGGCGCTCATGGTGCTGGGGAGCTTAATTGCCAGGGCAATGTTTGCCGCTGGGTCGTAAACTCCACACCCCGTGAGACGCTCGCCAACAGATACCCTGCTGGAACCGTCTACATAGATCTCGCGGCCTGTGGGATGTATCCCGGCCTGTAAACCTATGTTCACTTCCCAAACCCCTTCTATGGAACACCGGTGGGCTGTTCCAGGATATACCAGGTTGGCTGCGAGCTTTGGCTCATAGAGACCCTTCACCTTCAGATCCATCTGTGAGAGGAGCAAGGTCCAGTGGGCAATGCGGGCACTGCTCACTGTCCCATCCTTGATCCTCCCGTCCACAAGCATCTGGGTGGGTGGGTGATGGGTGAGGAGGGTGATGGGAGAGGTGCCTGTGAAGATCAGTGATATTTTCACAGCCCAATGTGTGGCCAGGAGGTGCCACTCACATTTGGAGTAGCTCCTCTCCACATCCATGTGTATCCTGGAGGAGTAGACCACCGGCCTCAGCCTGCCGTGCTGCTCTTGGAGCAGCACAGCACTCAGGCTGTCCCCGCTGGCTGGCACCTTTAGGATAAACTCTTCCCCCCATCTATGGCCCCTAGAGCTGGTGCGGTCTACAAGTCTTACTTGAGCCTGACAAATGCTGCCTGGCAACCCTCATCCCAAAGTCACTCCACTCCCTTGTGTAGGAGTCGGAGCAGAGGGGCCACTGTGGCTGCATAGTCCTCAATAAAGTCCCTGCAGTACCCGGTTAGCCCGAGAAACGACCTCACACCCGACACTGTGTTGGGGACCGGAAACTCTTGTACAGCTTCTCTCCTAGCCTTATCTATGGCCCTTTCTCCAGCGTGCATGGTCAGGCCTAGGAATTTCACCTCCTGCTGGCCGATCTGGACTTTCTAGGGGTTTACCTTAAAACCCTTTTGCCCAAGCAGCTCCAGCAGTTCGGCCAATAGTGGCCATGCTCCCCTCTCAAATCGGTGAAGAGAAGCAGGTCATCCACATATTGTACCAACTGTCTGGGCTGGCTGAACTCCTTTAAACTGTTTGCCATGCACTGATGGAAAATGCTGGGGCTGTTATGGAAGCCCTGAGGCAAGCAGTTCCACATGTACTGTTGCCCTTTGAACGTAAAGGCAAACTTGTACTGATCCTCCCTCCTTAAAGGGATGGACCAAAATCCGTTGGAAATATCCAGCACCGTGAAAGTGGTTGTGGATGCTGGAATACTTCCTATCAGGTCGGCAACTGCTGCTACTGTGGGTGCACAGGCTGGGATGTTACTATTGAGCACCCAATAGTCCACCATGGTCCTCCAGGAATTGTCCGGCTTTCTGACCGGCCACAATGAAGAATTCCCGTGGGTGGTGTAAGGGTTTTCTGCTAGTTCTCTCTCTCTGGTGAGACCTCTCTCTCTTTTGCACAGTAATTTACCAAGTGGTTCGACCCACTCACCCCTTAGGTTCTGTACACTGGACTTTGAGGCAGGAACTACAATGCAGAGAATACTCTGTAGGCCAAGTTTAATGAAACAAAGTGAAATTTTATTGCATAAAGGAAAAATTGAATGTAAGCCAAATAAGGTACATGGGAGGGAAAAACAAATCATAATACAGTACTAACCAATATATCCACAGGCATATTATACTTTACAAGGTTCACCATGAAATAGGGAAACACACGGAACATCGAGGGACAACAACTCATTGTTAATTATCCCCTAAATTGCCCACCCCCTAAACCTAGCTAGATTAGATAATGAAGGTCCAGAAACATGCTCACCTGTCCCAGTTAGAAAATCGAGGTTTTTGAAGTCTGCGTTTTGGTCCTCTCAGGCGTCCTGTCTCCACGTGGTCAGCGGAACGCAGCGGGCTGCGACACACTCTTTTTTCCCTCAAGGTAATGGACACGGACAGGCTGGATGTTAGCAGGCTTGGACGTCGGCGTGGAGAGAGCCCATCTGTTTGACCATATTCATAAGGTTTCCTCTTGGAGGGTCGTTGTCTTCTCGTCTCGTCAACGGCCCGGGGTTTGTCGATGATCTCCCGAAAGCTACCACGGGTCTGGACGCTGACTCAACCTGAACCACCAATGGCTACTCTGAGTCTTCAACATGTCTCCGATCCCAATCGTCTACTGAATCGTCTTCTTCTTCCGAGTCTGAACGGCCTCTCTACCGAACCTGAACTCCTAAGCGAACTGCACCTTCTTCGGACCCCCGAACGATCTCTCGAAAATGATCTCTACAATGCTCTCTCTCGATCCTCTCCCGATAGCTATCCCGGGTCTCCAGTTATACTTCTCATGGAGGCCCTTACCTCCCGCCATATCAAGGTTAGTCTTTGTTTAAATTTTGGCGGGCTTGTACCACAGAGGGGTAGTCATTGGCCTAGAAATTCAGTTGCTTGCGCCACCAGTTTGCGCCCAAAGAGGCCACTCAGAGGCTTTAGCGCCACTGGCCACAACCACAGCGATATTTAGCGGGGCGCTAATGGCGGCGTTAGCCTGTAGCGCTGCGTCGCCACCGATGACGTCATCGGTGTGCCCAGCGCCCCGCTACCGCCCCGAACGCCATATTAGGTCACGCCCGCCTCTTCCGCGACGGCCGCAAATAGCGACCGGTACACAGGGGCCAACCTGTGGCGGTAGTGGTGCAAGTTCAGGTGGAGGTGCAGCCGGCCGCTTTTTCAGCGGCCGCCTGCCCGCGCCTCCGTCCCCAGCCTCCTACACCCCCCCCCCCCAACGGCATTGCCGGCTGTTTCCCGAGAGCCCGGCACTTCTCCTTGGTGCCGGGCTCATTTGCCGGCACTCGCGAGCGGGGATCGCGCTGTTGCAGCCACCTCCCCCTTAACAGTGGGAGGAAGGCCTGCAGTACCGCAGCGTGCCGTGCAGCAGCGGGTGGCGCTGCGGCACTTTGCGCGCCGATATTCATTTTCAGCGCCCCAAGCGGGGCGCGGGAAGCCTCGTTTAGCGGCCGATTTCCATTTGGGGCGCAGAAACTGAATATCCCGATGGCGCAAGTGGCTCCACGCGCAGCGGTAATTCCGGCGCCCAGGCGAGCTTGGCACCCCAAACTGAATTTTTAGCCCATTGTGTTTAAAGTACTTTCAGGATGGCCAGTAACTGCCATCTCTGGTCTGGAATGACCTTGTATTGTCTTTAATTGGTCTTGATGTCTCCCTTTGAACTTGAAGCTGTGGACGCAGATCTCTGTGAAGCAGCTGGCAGATCTCTGCAACCACCTCCCTTCTGAAGTGCATTTTGATGGCCTTTATCTACAGGCCGATCTGATTGGATCTGCATCCAATCCATATGTATGGGGTTCTGTCTGGTTTCGCATTCTCCGAAATTGCATTCCAGAACTTACTGTGGGCTGAATCCACAAAAGCTGTCTGTGGACTGCAGGAACTATTTTAAAATGTCCCAAAAAGCTGGTCACGGGGTCTGTTGGCCATTTTGTGTGCCCCTTTTTCTGGGCTTCTTTTAAAACAGTCTTTAAAATTAAGGCCTTTTCTGCCAATAGACCCTTATAGGACAATGTTCAATTTTGCGAATCCTACAGTGGCTATTGGCCTCAGAAATCCCTGCTGTACTAACGAGGACATGGCTGCTTCCATGTCTGGCTCTGCTTCCCTGGGGAAGTTATAGGCCTAGAAATTCAGTTGCGTTCGCCAGCCGTTAACGCCATAAGAGGGGTAGATTTCCAGCGCTAGGCACTTAGCCCCCGGGCGCAGGTCGATCTGCGCCTACGCCCAACTTCAGTTGACATTTAGCGCCGGCGCAAAGTGTTTGCGCCCGCTTAGCTGCGCGCGCAGCTTCTGACGTCATTTCGTCGTGCAACGCTGTTTGTGCGCCCCAAACCGGAAATTCAGTGGCGCCCGCCCAATGTGGGTGTGGCGCTGTTAAGAACTGTGAAGTGGAACGCAGCAGAGGCCCTGCGGGCCTCGGGGAGCGCTAATTAAAGGGCACTTACACTGAACTATAAAGGCCAGCCATTTTGCTGCAATGACTTCAGCGCTTTGGATTTCTGCACAGAGACCAAGGAACAGACCTTACTGATTTGGGACAACATAGGAGAGGTATTTTTGGCTTCTGGCCAGAGCTTGGAAATTTGACTCTTGTGATTTCACTGTTTGCAAGCTTATTATGGGGGCTGCATGGGGTTCCAACCCTCAGTTCCAGCATTATGTGCGAAGGGCTCGCAGACGCTGTGTGAGAGGGGCAGCCATGCCTAGACGCAGAGGGGCCATCAGGCGTCGGCAACGTAGGCCTTACCCACTCAGGGAATACCGGCAGCAGGTGTCCTATCTCACCATGACTGCCGCGCATTGTGTTAAGAGGCTGCGCTTCAGAAGGGAGGTGGCTGCAGAGATCTGCCAGCTGCTTCACAGAGATCTGCATCCACAGCTGATGTGCAGGACCTCTCTGTCGGTGGAAGTGAAGGCCACGGTGGCTCTGAATTTTTATGCAAGCGGCTCCTTCCAAGCCGCTGCTGGGGACATAGCGAACATCTCCCAGTTCGCCGTGCATCGCTGCATTCGGCAGGTCACCGATGCCCTTTTCGCAAGGAGACACCAATTCATCTCCTTCCCCATGACCCTAGAGAGGCAGGAGCAGCGTGCAGTCGGATTTGCCAGGATCGCCACCTTCCCCATGGTGCAGGGCGCCATTGACTGCACGCATGTGGCTATGCGGGCACCTATCGACAATGCCGAGGATTACCGCAACCGGAAGGGCTACCATTCCCTCAATGTACAGCTGGTGTGTGACCACAGGCAGCGCATCCTAGCTGTCAATGCCCGCTTTCCAGGAAGCAGCCACGATGCATTAATCCTGCGCCAGACTACTGTGGCTGACATGTTCGAGGCACAGCCTCCACCAAGGGGATGGCTTATTGGGGACAAGGGCTACCCTTTGTGTACATGACTCATGACCCCGCTCCGCGCGCCCAGGACCCCTGCGGAGGAGGCATACAACGAAAGCCATCAAGCCAAAAGGAACATCATAGAGCAAACGATTGGCATCCTCAAGCAACGGTTCCGCTGCCTGGATCGTTCTGGCGGATCTCTACAGTATTCGCCGGATAGAGTCTCCCAGTTCGTCGTCGTTTGCTGCATGCTGCACAACCTGGCTATCCGCAGGACTCAGGCACTGCCACCTCACGTTGGACCACCACCTCAGGAGGACGAGCAGGAGGACCATGAGGAGGAGGAGGAGGAGGAGGAGTACCAGCCCAGGAGGGAGCCACAAGGTCCAAGGGCCGTCCACCGGCGGCTTATTGAACGGCACTTCTAGGCCCCCTGTCAGGGAATGGCTTGTGGCAATGAACACACCTGAATGCAGCCGCTCCGCAAGCCCTCAGCCGGTTAACGCAACAACCACTTGAAACATGACACCTGGACAAGCTGAATTAATAAAAAGCTTTATTTAACAAACTCAGGGCCCTTCCCACATGAAACAGAGAAACAGACAAGACCCCCAAAAAACAGTCAAAAACATCTCTCACTCCCACAACCTGGAGAGGAATAACAAAACTTGTCAATAACATTTGGCTTCATCTTCGGCCTTCCCAAAATAAGCCCCCCCCCCCAGAACACAGACACCCCCATATAAAAAAAACAGTTGGCAACACACTCTGCTTGGTGTGCCGAGAGGGCGAGTCCTTGTGCAGGCTTCTCCGGCCCCTGCCCGACCTGTTGCTCCGCCTCAACCTGGGCCCTGTGGGTGTGGCAAGGCTGGGGGAAGGCTCCTGAGGGGCACCAAGCGTATCGGCAGATGCCCTTGGGGGTCGGCCTAGACGAGGTCCGGCCCTGGAGGGGCCGGCTGCTGACTGCTGCAGCTGTGGCTGGGCAGCATCAGTCTCTGCATCAGCTCGTCGCACCTTGGCTGGGGGAGTGGCAGTGGCAGCTGCAGCAATGGGGGCAAGCTGGCTGATGCCAGGCGCTCGCTGGTCGCCAGAGACACTGGCACTCAGCCGGGCTGGCACTGCAGCAAGCGCAGCAATCTGGTGGAGGCCAGGCCGCTGTGCTGCAGCAGGGCGGCGGGTGCCCTGGCGATGCTTCCGTGACACCGCGAGTGTGGCAGAAGTGAGTGCCCGAACTGCCCTGGTCTGTGCCCGCATCAGATCAGCCAGTGTCTGGACAGCACCACTCATGAACTCGCGACTCGCGTCCTGTGCTGCCGCGAGTTGGTCGACACCCCTGGCCTGTGCTGCCGCGAGTTGGTCGACACCCCTGGCCTGTGAGTCCCCGAAAGCGGCCACACTATGAGCCAGGGACTCAATGGCCTGAGGCATCTGTCCCACAACCCCCATGAACTCGTGGCGCCGCTCCGAGGCCGCGGACATTTCATCAAGGAGGCGCACCTCCTGGGCGAGGACCATCTCCGGACTGGAGGGCGGACTCTCCCTCTGGGGAGAAGGCCGCCGAGCTGCCCGACCCTTCCCGCGTGCCTGGACGCCACTGGGCCCAACAACTGCCCTCCCCTGCAACACTTCCCCCCTCTGGGGAGAAGGCAGCCGTGCTGCCCGACCCTTCCCGCGTGCTGGACGCCACTGGGCCCAGCAACTGCCCTCCCCTGCAACACTTCCCCCCTCTGGGGAGAAGGCAGCCGTGCTGCCCGACCCTTCCCGCGTGCCTGGACGCCACTGGGCCCAGGAGCTACACCCCCCTGCAACACTTCCCCCTGGCTCTCCTCCAGGCAAGACGGCTCCCCTCCATTGCCATCCCCTGGCGCGGATGAGGGTTCCCCCGATGTGCCGCCTTCCTCTTGGTCCTCGCCGTCCTCCTCTTCCGAGGGACTGGCACTCTCAGCTTCATGGACCTCCTCCTCACCAGCTGAAAGCAGGAAGGCACAAGAGTAGCTTTAGAGTGAGGACAGGGCGTCAGCGAGGGAGGCATGAGTGGTGGCATTATGCGCATTGGTCGGACAGTGGCAAAGGATGTAGATCTGAAGCGCAAGGGGAACGAGAGAGGTCCAAACGGACATGTCCTTACCATTGGGGCCCAGCACAGGGTCCGCATCACCAATAGCAACGGGGCCAACCACCCGGCCACGCATGAGTCGAGCCACGCGCTCCTCCAGCTCACTGAGCTCCTGGAACTGGGCACGGCCTCCCCCGGTGACATTCCGGCTCTTCATATTCTGGGCCAGCTTGGCCTGCAAGAGAAAGGACGGCCTCTAAGTACAGTGTGGTGCCCTGTTGTTGTGTGCACTGCCTCCCATGGTGGAATAGCTTGGCCAGTGTGGTGCCCTGTTGTTGTGTGCACTGCCTCCCATGGTCAAATAGCTTGGCCAGTGTGTAAAGTGCAGAAAGTGCTATTGATGATCATGCCAGTGCCATAGCTGCGGGAGGAGGGATGGCCATTAGGCCTTTGAGGTCCCTTTGCCCATAATGTGAGGTGCACATGCAAGGATGAGGAGGACACTGGAAAGGCTACTCACCTTGACCAACCGAGTGAGGTCGTTGTACTTCTTGCGGCATTGGTCACCAGTCCTGGGGACATCGCTGGTGGCTGACACCCTGTGGGCGATTTCCCTCCAGGCTCTCCTGAACTGCCTCCTGGGAGCCTTCTTGCCACTGTCCGGGCACAAGATCTCTCTTCTCTTTTCCAAACCCTTAAGCAGCACCCACAAAGCAGGCTCTGAGAAGCGCTGCGCTCGTTCACGGGCCTTCTGCATGGCTTCAGGCGCTATTTGGGTCCACCAGCAGTGTTGAGGCCTAGCTGCAGGGCTCCACTATCCAGGGCGTGGCAGCAGACAAAGTCGACCCTTCCCCCTTTAAGAGCTGGCCGGCGTCAGGGTGTCTGCTGTCAATCAAAACATGACCGCACCTGCGCTGCGCCCGGCCTTGGCGTTATCAGTCCGCACCGCCGGCTTAGCGCCTAAAGATAGGAGTGCAACGCCAGTTTCAGCGCTCGCCCAAACTCCTTGGCCAAATCTACTGAATTTCGGCGAAGTGGCCTACACTTTCCGGCGGGCGCTAACTTTAGCGACCGCCCGACTTTAGCGCCCCAAAAGTGGCGCGACTGAATTTCTAGGCCATATTGTTTCTGTGGTCAGGTCATGGGGTCCCCGTCTACGCTGACCTCAAACCCTTTGAACCTCCCGCAGTCGTGTTTGTGTGTGGCAAATGTGGCCAGGTGGGCCTGCACAAATGCCTGGAACTCCTGTGGGGTGTTACTGACCATAAGCTCGAGGTTAGAACCCTCTTAGGGGTTCATGGTGCACAAGGTCCCGTTCCCTTCTTTTCCTGTGATTACAACGATCTCACCGTTCTTTACTGTACCTGCCCCCCATAGGCAATGATTTCTCAAATCTACTAGGATCCCATGGCCTACAATAAAGTCAGCTCCCAGGACCCCTCTTCCACCCTCCACTTCACATTTCATCAGGACACAGGTCCAATTAGAGCGGAGCGGTCCTAAACGAATGGCGAGCGGGATGGAAAACGAGCCAACCGGTTCTTATCCTGTGAACCCCTACAGACTGTATGGGACCCAGTTAGATAGATGTGAGGTGGTGGGGTTAGCTGAGTAGACCACGGTGCATGATGCACCCGTGTCTAACAGATAGGTCCCCGTCACCTGTTCTACCTCCATCTCCAAGAGGGGTCTTTTCCATTCACCATACCGGAGAGAACACAGGTAAACAGGCTGCGCTGGCTCTAGTTAGGGCTGCGGGTTGGATGGGGCTGACGGGGTCAGAGCACCGGTAGCGGCTGCTACTCTCCCCTGGCCAGTCAATAAGGACCTTGTGGTGTCCAAAAGTGACTCGACCGCTGCGGGAGTGATTCCTGCCTCTACCTTTTGGGCTGGCGCTGTGGAATTCTTTCCCTTGTTATTCTTCCAAGGGTTTTTGCACTCCTTCCTGTTAAGTCTGTGAATGATTGAGACACGGACTAGCAGGAGAGAAACAAACAGATGTTTACTGGTGGAAGTCGACAACGAATCTAAACAACAGAGGCTCTCTAGCGCCTTTTATACAGGGGTGGTCACTGCCGGTACTGCAGTCTGAGACCAGTTATTCTCTTAAAGGTACATACACAACAATTCCTCCCCTTTTAGATAAACAGTACATAACATTCATTTAACAACTAAATGATAACGAATTACAATCACAATTACGGTTACTAGATACAGTGGTTAAGTTTAAGCAATTATAAGTTCAGTCTTTGAGGAGGCTTCCTGATTCTGTCTGGATAACGCCTCTTTGGGGTAAGAGGTTCTTCTGGCAATGTTGAGTCGGAATCAATGTCGTTGTTTGGTTCATCTGCTTCCAATATTACCGGTTCTGCGGTAGCTGCAATTGGAACGTCGATTTCATTACCAGGTGTATCAGATCGTGGTGTGGAGTTGACGTTTTCCAGTGACTCTAGAATCTGGTCAGCGTGGAGTCTTACAATGCTCTCCCCAGCGTCCACGGTATACATGAGAGGTCCTTGTCGTGTACAAATCGTTCCTGGCTGCCATTTCTCAGTGCGGTAGTCCCGGGCCAAAACTGGTTGACCTATCTTAAAACTCCTGGTCGGCCTTTCATTCATATTCTGAAACTGCCTGTTCTCCACATCTCTTCGGACGTTTGGCTTAACCAAATCCAAGCGGCATCGTAATCTTCGATTGAAGAACATCATGCTGGAGTTTGGTTGGTAACCGCATGTGTCGCATTCCGGTAGGCAAACAAGAAGTTGTCCACCTTGTGTTGTAGGGGTATATCTTCATTACACATTGCCTTGATAGCCTTCTTGAATTTTTGGACAAACCTCTCGGCCAATCCATTAGTGGCTGGATGATATGGGGCAGATGTGTAATGCTTAACACCATTGTTCCTTAAGAACCTCCGGAACTCTTCAGACACAAACTGTGGTCCATTGTCAGAGCAAATCTGTTCAGGCAGCCCATTCCTGGCGAATATTGTTCGTAAAACTGTGATAGTTTTTTCCGTGGTGGTTGAGGACATTTTTATTACCTCTGGCCACTTTGAATGTGCATCCACCGCAATTAAAAACATCGAGTCCATGAAGGGACCAGCATAATCAATGTGCACCCTTTGCCATGGAGATGAGGGCCACACCCATGGATGCAGAGGAGCTTGTGGTGGGGAGTTTTGGACCTTCTGGCATCCTGCACAGCTCTTGTTCATCTCTTCGATTTCTCTATCGATTCCCGGCCACCACACAAATGCTCTGGCTAAGCTCTTCATTTTTACCCCACCCAGATGACCCTCATGAAGCTCATTGAGCACTCTATCCGTCAACTTAGGTGGAATTACTACTCTGGATCCACACATCAAGGTTCCTCTGCACACTGACAGCTGTTCTCTTCTCGGCGAGAATGCTGGCAGCAGTGGTTCGCCATGTGCTGGCCATCCCTTCACCGTTAAATCATAGACCCGTGATAGTGTCGGGTCATTCCGTGTTTCCTTTTCTATGTTTGCATTCGTCACAGGGAGACATTCGACTATGGTCGAGTGGAATAACTCCATTGGATCCACTGCAAGGTCTTCTTCTTCCACCGTCGGCAACGGTAGATGTGACAATCCATCAGCATTTCCATGCTGTTTAGTTCCTTTGTACTCAATGTCATATTGGTGTGCCCCTAGGAAAAGGGACCATCTCTGCAGCCGTTGTGCTGTCATTATCGGTACGCCCTTCTGAGGGTTGAAAATGGAGACAAGAGTTTGATGATCGGTTAGTAGAGTAAATTTTTGACCGTGCAGATAGTGATTGAACTTCTTCACCCCCCACACTAGGCTGAGGGCCTCTCTGTCAATCTGGGCGTAGTTATGCTCGGCAGAAGTTAACGAGCGTGACGCAAAAGCTATCGGCCTCTCCAAACCATCAAGGAATTTATGTGACAGTACCGTCCCAATGCAGTAGGGAGACGCATCACACGCCAGCCTGATTGGCAGTGCTGGGTTGTAGTGAGCCAATACTTCCTTCGAAGTGATTAAGTCCTTACTCTTCTGAAAAGCACGTTTACAATCATCGCTCCATTTCCATGCTACCCCCGTTCGTAGCAGGGCGTTCAGTAGGTGCAGAATTGTCGACAAATTCGGCAAAAACTTATGAAAGTAATTCACCAACCCGAGGAATGACCTCAGTTGCGACACATTTTCAGGCACTGGGGCCTTAACAACCGCTTCAATTTTGTCAGAGGACTTATGTAACCCCTCTTCATCAATCACGTGGCCACAATATGATATCTGTTTCTTAAAAAATTCGCACTTGGGGCGGTTGGCTCGCAACCCATGTTCCCGTAGTCTAGTGAGCACCTGTTCTAGGTTGTTAAGGTGTCCACTGTCATCTTCACCTGTTACAAGGATGTCGTCCAAGTAACACTGAGTCCCCGGAATCCCTTGCAGGACTTGTTCCATCGCTCTTTGCCATATCGCCGGAGCCGATGCTACTCCGAATACCAATCGATGATACTGGTAAAGACCTTTGTGAGTGTTTATCGTGAGATACTTCCTAGAGGACTCCTCAACCTCCATCTGCAAATATGCTGTGCTCGGTCAATTTTTGTAAAACGCTTCCCTCCAGACAGTGAGGCGAAGATGTCTTCTATCCTTGGAAGAGGATATTGTACTGTGTGAAGGACAGGGTTCACCGTCACCTTGAAATCCCCACAGATGCGAATCTTCCTTGGCTCTCCGGACTTATTGCTTAACGTTTTCTTCATGACAGGAACGATGGGTGTCGCCCACTCGCTCCAGTCGACCTTAGACAACACACCCACCTTCTCCAGATTCTCCAGCTCTAACTCGACGGCTGGGCGAAGTGCATATGGTACCGGTCTCGCTTTGAAAAACTTGGGAACTGCATTCTCTTCTATTTTTAACAAGGCGGTTACGCCTTTAAGCGTGCCCAGTTTTTGTTGAAATACCTCTTTGGCGTTAGCTAAGATTGTTGACAATCATCCAGGAGTGACGTCATCATCTTTTTTACCGTCCACCATCATTGCATGAATGGAATGCCAATCCAAGTTTATCTTCCTGATCCATTCCCGTCCCAATAATGGTGGTCCACCATTTGGCAGTATGTAGAGGTACAATTTCCGTATTTTCTTGCCATTGTATTCGACAGGCACCCTTATTTTTCCTCTGGGGTATACTTTTTGCCCCGTATAAGTCGTCAAGACGATGGATGTCTCTCTCAAGGGTATGTGTGAAAATAGCCGCTCGTAGTCTCGTCGATTCATGACGGTTAGCGCCGATCCTGTATCCAATTCCATTTTAACTTGGGACCCTGCTATCGTGAGAGTGACCCAAATGGTTCGGTGATCCTCTTTTGCGATTACATTGTGAAGTTTGAGACAGCTTAGTCTCCTGTTTCCGGATTCACTATCGCTCATCTGGTCTTTGGAACTACTGTCTGTCATCTTTTGTACTTTCTTGTACGGTTCCTTAGTAGCCTTTTTGTTGTCGCTGGTCTTCTTCCCAGACCTACAAACTCGTGCAATGTGTCCAATCTTCCCGCATTGTCTGCATATTTTGTCTTTGGACCAGCAGTCCTTCTGGTCATGGTTAGTTCTGCCGCAGCAATAACATTTTGCAAATCCCCGTGTCATTTCGTGGGTGCTGTATTCCTGTGGTTTTTGTTGAATTTCTGCAGCTCCCCTGGCTGCTGCTTCATACGATACTGCCACGCTGAAAGCCTGATCTAGCGTCAGCTCTTTTTCTGCGAGTAACTTCTTCTGTGTTCCTTCACTCAGGAGTCCACAGACAAATTTGTCCCGTAGGGTATCTGCCAGTCCTGCTCCGAACTGGCAGTGCTTTGATAGCTTGTGTAGTTCCGTAAGATACTCAGCATTGCTCTCATCTTTGTGCTGAGTTCTCCTGTGGAATTTAAATCTTTCTGCTATCAACAGCGGTGCAGGGTTTAAGTGCTCCTGTAGAACAGCAACAATTTCATTAAAACTCTTCGCCTTCAGTTTGGCTGGAGTAATCAGATCCCGCAATAGGCCATACGTTCTAGCGCCCATTACGTTTAGCAGTATTGATACCCTTTTCCCCTCCGCTATTTCATTTGCCTCGAAATATACCTCGACTCTTTCCACATACGTGGTCCAGTCCTCTAACGTATTATCAAAAACAGTGATACAGCCAGTCTTCGGCATCTTGCAAATCTAAAATGGCGTCTCCCGCGCTTTGCCTTCTTCCCCGATTTAACAAATTGGCGCCTCCCGCGCTTTGTCTTCTTCCCCGCTGTTGTTAGCGCTGCTTTCCACGGTTTCCTCTGCGTTAAATATTAATTCGTTTTCTTTTATTATCTTCCCGTCATGGAGCGGACCCTCTGGGACACTTCCCTCCCTTTTCTGAGGTCCGAACGCTGCCCAGCTTTGAAACACCGGCCGCGCCCTGTGTGCTCCACCCTCTCTCTCTCTCCTTGCTTCCCGACTCGCTGCCCGGCCCCGTTGAAAGGCCACCCGATCGAGCTTCAGCCCACCACAGCCCAGGAAGGATCAGAACACTACCTGCCACCAGCCCGATTAGCTGGGAAACCACGGACCGAGGAACCCAGCCTGGCTCTGGACAGTCTCTCTTGCAAGTTTTGAACTCGATGATTGACGGTCGACGCCCGTTTCTTGAGTTTCAATGGCCTATTTTTTTTTTTTCTTTCTTCTGGCTCCGACCTTCAACAACGTCGTCGGAACTGCTGCTGAGTTGCAGGTAAGTTCGTTTCTAACTCGTCGCCAGTGTTAAGTCCGTGAATGATTGAGACACGGACTAGCAGGAGAGAAACAAACAGATGTTTACTGGCGGAAGTCCATAACGAATCTAAACAACAGAGGCTCTCTAGCGCCTTTTATACAGGGGTGGTCACTGCTGGTACTGCAGTCCGAGACCAGTTATTCTCTTAAAGGTACATACACAACACTTCCGCCAGTGACCATCCTTCCCAAGCCCAGAACAATTCATCTTTGTGTTGGGGGGGTTATTCCCTTCCTGGTGCCACTCTTTCCTACCCGGCCCGGGTTTCACCTCGTGCACCTTCCCCTTAGGTGGGTGTGCATCGGTTCCCCTACCGTTTTTATAGGCCAGAGTCAACTCTCTGATCATCGTAAGTTCGGTGGCCTGGGGGTTCTTGGGGTCGAAACAGACTTCTGCCTTGGCCCAGACCTGTGACAAACTGTTCACCACCAGGAAACAGATCCAGTGGGCCAGGGGATCCCTGTTCAGGAACCCCCGGTTCGGTGCCCCCGGGCAGGCCCTCCGGTACACCGGCCATAACTGGTCCACGAAAGCCTGCGGGGTTTCTCCTGGGAGCTGGACCGTCTTCTCCACACGGGAGAAAGGACTTCCCTCATTCATCCCCATGGCCTCCAGAACTGCATCTCTAAGCTCCTCGTACCCGCTCTCCCCCCTTTTACATTTGTCAGAGAGGGATTGGAGGAGACTACTCTCCAGGGAGAGTAGCAGCATCTTGGCCTGCTCAGCGCCATCGCAGTCGTTGACGCTGGCTGCCTGCTCTATATCCCTGAAGTGGATCAAGTGGTCTCCCTTTTTGGAGAGCTTTAGAATATGGTTCACCAGGGACCTAAGCTGTTGGGTGCTATAGGGTAATACGAACTGGTTTTGGAGGGGTCCCTCATCGTCGCCATTGATGTGTGGGCCGAACCTCCGATGCCGTGCTGGGCACATCGGTCCCGGCTCCGACCTCTCTGGCGGGGGTTGCTCCACCTACGCCTGCACCTCTGGCTCCACCCCGCCTTGCTGCCAAACCTCGCTGAAACTTGGCGCTTCGTGTGGTGGTCGTGAGATCGCCTCTCCCTCAACCGAGTCGTCCCTGGGCACTACTGGTGACGTTGGAACTGTCCTCCCCTCGTTCCCCATAAAATCCGCCTGACCTGCCTTTGGGCTTATGAGGCATACCATGCCTTTTGCCTTCCGGTGGGCCTGGCTCAGATTTTCTATCCACTCTTTACAGGGGCCGTGGTCTGCCTCCTCAAACCCCTGTTCGCTCACAAGCTTGTAAGCGGCCTTTACCTCCTCTACTTTCTCTTGATGTTCCCTAATCTGCCTTGCCAAGCGGGCGTTCTTCTCCCGCAACCTTAACTCATTTCCCTTGGCCTCGGTGACTTGGCACCGTAGGTATTCCAACTGGGCCTTGTGTTCTCCCATTAAATGCACTCTCTCCTGATTCAGGGCCTGCAATGCTACAAATAACTTTTCCCCTGCTAGAGCCTTATCCTGGATCTCCAGGGCTGACTCCCTTAACTCGACTGCCTGTGCTGCAACGAGCTTGTCTAAAGGCTGGACCTGCTTTTTGAAACACATCAGCCAGACTGGCTTCTCTAAGGACTTCTTGTGTTCCTTTCCCTCTGTCCAATTAGTCGCTGCATTTCACGGATGCCCAGCCCTTAACAGAGCGATGATCCACTTCTTTGTGATATTCACCTTGCTAAACACATAATCAGAAATCCTTTCCTCCATCATGGTTTGCTCATCCGAAACATTGTCTACTGTATCGCAACCCTGCTGCCAGTGTCCTGCTGTGGTCGCCATTTTCTGTAGAGGGTGGCGGGTGTGGCGCGTGCTCCCAGTCAGTTATGCCCCTGACTGTTGGTGAGCAGTTCGAATCGCTCCCACACCCCTGGGTTCTAGACACCGGACTTAGGTGCAGGCGGCGATACAGAAAACTCGAGTAGACAAGCGGTTCTGTGTAAGAAAACCAAGATTTTATTAAAACAGGAATAAAAACACAGTCTTATGAGAAATTTACTGGTAAACAATTACAGGCATAAACAAAATAACTATACTTATACAGGGAATGGGGAACACGCGGCACATCGAGGGAAAACAAATTACATTAACAATCCCCTTATCCTTATCCCACCCCTATACCTAACTAGGTTAAGCTATGAGGAGCCAGGAATTCATGCTCACCGAGTCAAAATCTGCTGAGTTCAAACGGTTGTGGGGTTTGGTATTCGCTCTTTGTGCTCTCTGGGGCCTGCCATCGTCACGTGGTCTCAGGGTGTTGCAAGGGCGTCGTCTAGGTAAAGCACCCCGAGGTTAAAGTCTTTGCTTGGGTACTTTACCTCGCAGGGATGATGGTTCTTCTTCCTCGGGCGGCAGCAGCTGAAGCTTGCATGAAGATAGTCGTCAGTCGGCTGGATTGAAGGCCCGATTATTTGAAGCGTTCTTCAATCTTCTCCCAATTCATCTCGTTTCATCTCATCTCATCGCACATCACCTCGTCTCGTCTCATCTCACTTCGCCTCGTCTCGTCCCGTCTCGTCTGGACTGGTTTGCCCGTGTTCGCCTGGTGCGATGCCGGGCGTCCCTGATGGGTTTGGGAAGACACGGGCAGTGGCCAGGCGGCAAGCGCGGGAGAGAGAGAGCAAGAACCAAGAGGGCAAGAGAGCATTGGTTACTGGGCAAGAGAGCGTTGGTTACCGGTGGGCCTACAATTATACTCCTTCGGATGGCACTTATCTGCGCGCCAAATCAGGTCAGTTCATTGTTTCACTTTTGGCGGGCTGTTTTGAATGATTGCACCAATCTAAACTAACTGTTTTTAGATGGCCGTTTATCGCACCTAATGGCCTGATGTCCGAGCTGTATTGTCATTAAAGCATTTTAATCGGCCTGTGCAGCCTTGGTCGCTTCCCTAAGCTGTTTCTGATTATGTATGCGGACAAACTAATGATCTTGCGCTTAGGCCTAACTGGGTTGATCTGTTCCAATCTGACGAAATGCATATTCAGTGTTTGCTTAACTGTCTAGGTTTTAAACACAAAAGTCCTTTTTTCACAGAAATGCATTTTAAGTTTTGATGTCCCAAAACAGCTTGTTCTGTGCTGCAGAGTCCAAGCTTTTAAAATCTTACAGGCTTTTGGTCACGAGGTGCAGACGCCATCTTTTGAGTATCCTTTTTAAATTGTCCATAGGGTCCCTTTATTAATGACCTTGGGGGATATGTGGGAATTTTGCAAATCTTACAGGGTCTCCCATCGGCGGAGGTGTATCCGCGGCGGGACCAGATGGCCAGGTACTCCGTACACGAATTGCACATGAACATGCTGTCCGAGCAAATCGTGTAGGGGGTGGGGAAGATTTCAGGGTGTGTAACGATGTACACTACTGCGGACAGTTCAGCCTGCTGGGCACTCTTGGTGCTGGGGAGCTTAATCGCTAGGGCAATGTTTGCCGCCGGGTCGTAAACTCCACACCCCGTGAGACGCTCACCAGCAGATACCGTGCTGGAACCGTCTACATAGATCGCACGACCTGTGGGATATATCCCGGCCCGTAAACCTATGTTCACTTCCCAAACCCCTTCTATGGAACACCGGTGGGCTGTTCCAGGATATACCAGGTTAGCTGCAAGCTTTGGTTCACAAAGACCCTTCACCTTAAGATCCACCTGTGAGAGGAGCAATGTCCAGCGTGCAATGCGGGCACTGCTCATGGTTCCATCCTTGATCCTCACGTCCACAAGCATCTGGGTGGGTGTGTGATGTGTGAGGAGGGTGATGGGAGAGGTGCCTGTGAAGATCAGTGATCTTTTCACAGCCCAATGTGTGGCCAAGAGGTGCCGCTCACAGTTGGAGTAGCTCCTCTCCACATCCGTGAGTATCCTGGAGTAGTAGACCAGCGGCCTCAGCCTGCCGTGCCGCTCTTGGAGCAGCACAGCACTCAGGCTGTCCCCGCTGGCTGCTAATTCCAGGAAAAACTCTTCCACCCATTTATAGCCTCTAGAGCTGGTGCGGTCTGCAAGTCCTTTTTGAGCCTGACAAATGCTGCCTGGCAACCCTCATCCCAAAGCCACTCCACTCCCTTGTGTAGGAGTCGGAGCAGAGGGGCCGCTGTGGCTGCATAGTCCTCAATACAGTCCCTGCAGTACCCGGTTAGCCCTAGAAACGACCTCACACCCGTTACTGTGTTGGGGACCGGTAACTCTTGTACCACTCCTCTCCTAGCCTTATCTATGGCCCTTCCTCCAGTGCACACGGTCAGGCCTAGGAATTTCACCTCCTGCTGGCAGATCTGCGCTTTCTTGGGGTTTACCTTAAAATCCTTTTGCCCAAGCAGCTCCAGCAGTTCGTCCAGTAGTGGGCCATGCTTCTCTCTCGAATCGGTGAAGAGAAGCAGGTCATCCACATACTGTACCAACTGTCTGGGCTGGCTGAACTCCTTTAAACTGTTTGCCATGCACTGATGGAAAATGCTGGGGCTGTTATGGAAGCCTTGAGGCAAGCAGTTCCACGTGTACTGTTGCCCTTTAAACGTAAAGGTGAACTTTTACTGATCCTCCCTCCTTAAAGGGATGGACCAAAACCCGTTGGAAATATCCAGCACCGTGAAAGTGGTCACGGATGCTGGAATACTTCCTATCAGTTCGGCAACTGCTGCTACTGTGGGTGCACAGGCTGGGATGTTACTATTGAGCACCCGGTAGTCCACCGTGGCCCTCCAGGAATTGTCCGGCTTTCTAACCGGCCACAATGGAGAATAAACGTGGGTAGCTATCGGTCTCAGAACTCCCTGCTGTACTAACGAGGACATGGCTGCTTCCATGTCTGGCTCTGCTTCCCTGGGGAAGTTTTACTGTTTCTGCGGTCGGGCCATGGGGTCCCCGTCTACACAGACTTCAAACTCGTTGACCCTCCCGCAGTGGTGTTTGTGTGTGGCAAATGTGGCCAGGTGGGCCTGCACAAATGCCTGGAACTCCTGTGGGGTGTTACTGACCATAAGCTCGAGGTTATAACCCTCTTGCGGCTTCATGGTGCACAGGGTCCCCTTCCCTTCCTTCCCTGGGATCACTACTACCTCACTGTTCTTTCCTTTACCTGCCCCCCATAGGCAATGATTTCTCAAATCTACTAGGATCCCGTGGCCTACAATAAAGTCAGCTCCCAGGACCCCTCTTCCACCCTCCACTTCCCATTTCATCAGGACACAGGTCCACTTAGAGCGGAGAGGTCCTATCCGAATGGCAAGCGGGAAGGAAAATGAGGCAGCCTGTTCTTTGCCTGTGAACCCTGACAGACTGTATGGGACCCCGTTAGATAGAGGTGAGGTGGTGGGGTTAGCTGAGTAGACCACGGTGCATGATGCCCCCATGTCCAACAGATAGGTCCCCGTCACCTTTTCCACCTCCATCTCCAAGAGGGGTCTTTTCCATTCATCATACCGGAGAGAACACAGGTAAACAGGCTGCGCTGGCTCTAGTCAGGGCTGTGGGTTGGATGGGGCTGATGGGGTCAGAGCACCGGTGGTGGCTGCTACTCTCCCCTGGCCAGTCAATAAGGACCTCATGGTGTCCAAAAGTGACTCGACCGCTGCGGGAGTGATTCCTGCCTCCGCCTTTTGGGCTGGGGCTGTGGAATTCTTTCCCTTGTTATCCTTCCTAGGGTTCTTGCACTCCTTCCGCCAGTGACCATCCTTCCCAAGCCCGTAACAATTCGTCTTTGTGTTGGGGGGATCATTCCCTTCCTGATGCCACACTTTCCTACACGGTCCGGGTTTTACCTCATGCACCTTTCCCTTAGGTGGGTGTACATTGGCTCCCCTACCGTTTTTAAACGCCAGAGTCAACTGTCTGATCACCGTAGGTTCGGTGGTCTGGGGGTTTTTGGGGTCGAACCATACTTCTGCCTTGGCCCAGACCTGTGGCAAGCTGTTCGCCACCAGGCAATGGAGCCGATGGGCCAGTGGATCCCCGTTCAGTAACACACGGTTCGGCGTCCCCGGGCAGGCCCTCCGGTACACCGGCCACAACCGGTCCGCGAAAGCCTGCAGGGTTTCTCCTGCGAGCTGGACCGTCTTCTCCACACGGGAGAAAGGTCTTCCCTCATTCATCCCCATGGCCTCCAGGACCGCATCTCTAAGCTCCTCATACCCGCTCTGCCCCCTCTTACACTTGTCAGAGAGGGATTGGAGGTTACTACTATCCAGGGAGAATAGCAGCATCTTGGCCTGCTCAGCGCCATCGCAGTCGTTGATGCTGGCTGCCTGCTCTATGTCCCTGAAATGGATTGTCTCCCTTTTCAGAGAGCTTTGGGATATGGTTAACCATAGCCCTAAGCTGTTGGGTGCTGTAGGGTAATACGAACTGGTTTTGGAGGGGTCCGTCATCGTCGCCATTAACGGGTGGGCCGAACCTCCGATGCCATGTTGGGCACATCGGTCCCGGCTCCGACCTCTCTGGCGGGGGTTGCTCCACCTCCGCTCCCACCACCGGCTCCACCCTCCCTTGCTGCCAGACCTCGCTGAAGCTTGGCGCTACAGGTGGTGGTCGTGAGACCTCCTGTCCCTCAACCGGGTCATCCCTGAGCACTACCGGTGACGTTGGAGCTGTCCTCCCCTCGTTCCCCATAAAATCCGCCTGACCTGCCTTTGGGCTTATGAGGCACACCATGCCTTTTGCCCGCCTGAGGGCCAGGCTCAGATTTTCGATCCACTCTTTGCAGGGGCCATGGTCTGCCTCCTCGAACCCCTGTTCGCTCGCTAGCTTGTAAGCTGCCTTTACCTCCTGTACTTTCTCCTCCTGTTCCCTAACTTGCCTTGTCAAGCAGGCATTCTTTTCCCGCAACCTGAACTCATTTCCCTTGGCTTCGGTGAATTGGCACTGTAGGTATTCCAACTGGGCCTTGTGTTCTCCCATTAAATACACTCTCTCCTGATTCAGGGCCTGCAATGCTACCAATAACTTCTCCCTGCTAGAGCCTTATCCTGGATCTCCAGGACTGACTCCTTTAACTCGGCTGCCTGTGCTGCAATGAGCCAGTCCAAAAGCTGGACCTGCTTTTTGAAACACATCAGCCAGACTGCCTTCTCTAAAGACTTATTGTGTTCCTTTCCCTCTGTCCACTTAGCTGCTGCATATATTGGACGCCCAGCCCTTAACAGAGTGGTGATCCACTTCTTTGTGATATTCACCTTGCTAAACACATAATCAGAAATCCTTTCCTCCATCATGGTTTGCTCATCCGAACCATTGTCTACTGTATCGCAACCCTGCTGCCGATGTCCTGCCGCGGTCTCCCACGCTCTAGACACCGGACTTAGGTGCAGGCGGCGATACAGAAAAATCGAGTAGACAAGTGGATTGTTGTAAGGAAACCAAGGTTTTATTAAAACAGAAATAAAACACAGTCTTATGAGAAATTACTGGTTAAACAATTACAGGCATAATCAAAATAACTATACTTATACAGGGAATGGGGAACACACGGCACATGAGGGAAGAACAATTACTTTAACAATCCCCTTATCCTTATCCCACCCCCTGTACCTAACTAGATTAAGCTATGAGGGGCCAGGAATTCATGCTCACCAATCCAAAGCCTGCTGCTTCAACAGTTACGAGTTTTGAGGTTTTGGTCTCCTGTCCTTTGGGGTATTCCGTCGCCACTTGGTCTCAGGGCGCGGTGCTGGAGCTGATCCTGCGGCACACCTTTCCTCTCCTCAGCTACCACCGTCGTCTTGTCACGATGGGTTCTCTTCTTCTTCTCCCTCGGGCGATCAGCGGTGGTACCGTCGCGTTTATGGGACGGTTGGCTGTTTTCACTGCTTAGATTTTCCTACCCATTCTTAGAACGCCGGTATATTCATCTAAACTCTTCCCCAAACGCCAGCTTATAACTAGGCATTTGGCTGTTATCAATGCGTCTTTTGCTGCCCTTCTCTGCTGTTGTCGGGTCTCTACCTTGTTCTTCATCACGTTTCGTTTCTCCTCATTTCCTTTGCCTTCGTTCGTGGCCCGTGTGTCCTGGGTGACTTTGGACTTGGGTCTCGTTCCCCTCTTCCGCGCTTTGTATGGATGTCCTTGGCTGTTAAACAAAGCGGAGAGCAAGAAGAGAACCTGCCACGAGGCCAGGGCACGAGTACGGGCGGCAGCAGCCCAAGACCAGGCAAGAGGTCAGAGTCAAGAGAAGAGAGCGATTGGTACTGAGGGCCTACAGTTATACTCCTTTCGAAGGCCCTAATCTGCACACCAAATCAGGTCAGTCCATTGTTTTACTTTTGGCGCGCTGTTTTAAATGATTATACCAATCTAAACTAACTGGCTTTAGATGGCCGTTTATCGCACCTGATGGCCTGATGGCCGAGCTGTATTGTCATTAATGCATTTTAATCGGCCTGTCCATCCTTGGTGGCTTCCTTAAGCTGTTTCCGATTATTTATGCGGACAAACTAATGGCTTTACGCTTAGGCCTAACTGGGTTGATCTGTTCCAATCTGACAAAATGCATATTCAGTGTTTGCCTAGCTGTCTGGTTTTTCAAACACAAAGTCCTTTTCACAGAGATGCATTTTAAGTTTTGATTTCCCAAACTGCCTGTTCTGTGCTACAGAGTCCAAGCTTTAAAAAAATCTTACAGGCTTTTGGTCACGAGGTGCGGACGCCATCTTTTGGGCACCATTTTAAATTGTCCATGCAGGGTCCCTTTTATTAATAACCTTGGGGGAATGTGGGAATTTTGCGAATCTTACAACTTGGTACTTCTTTCAATTTTGTATACTGTAGTCACTGCTCATAATGTGGTCTCCTCTACATTGGGGAGGCCAAACGCAGATTGGGTGATTGCTTTGCTAAACACCTCTGTTCAGTCCAGAAACGTGACCCTGAGCTTCCAGTCGCCTGTCATTTTAATTCTCCGTCCCACTCCCACTCCGACTTCTCTGTCCTTTGTTTCGTACACTTTCCAATGAAGCTCAACGGAAGCTCGAGGAACCTTATCTTTCGATTAGGCACATTACAGCTTTCCAGACTCAACATCAAGTTCAACAATTTCAGATTATAACCACCGCTCCCATTTTTTCGGACAGCAGCTGTTGATAATGATTCTGCTGTTGCCAGTTACAGCTCCTCTAGATCCATCTTTTTTTCATAACTTGTCTCATTATTGTCCCCTTTTGCTTTGTACCATCATCCCTTTTGTCATTTAATCCTTCCTGCCTTCCACCCTATCACTGACCTACCCTTTTGATCTTTTCTCCCCTCCCCTTTCCCTGCCTCTTGCTTGAAACCTGTTACATCTGTAACATTTTCAGTTCTGATGAAAGGTCATCGATCTGAAACATTGGCCCTGATATTTCCTGAGGCGGGTCTTGTGAGCGGGGTGGGGAGGAGTCCGGGTTTCCCCGCACGTTGTGGAGCTTTGACTACAAAGCATGCATCAATTTTACCAGCAGTTTGCCTCCCCGGAAGCCAGCCAAATTGACAGGCTTGGCTCCCTGTCGGACAGGAAACGCTTCAGTGGAGGCCACAGCTCAGGAGCAGGTAAGGAGCCGACAGCTGGGTTAGTGGGAGCGTGGGGATTGTCCAGATCTTGGGGGGGAGTGGTGGTCACCGATCCCTGGGGGGGCGGGGACTTGGAGGTCTGATCGCAGGGGTAGGAGTGTCCAATCATGTGACAAATTATTTCTTATTTAGAAAATTGTACAAAAAGATTAAAGAATTGCCTTTTCTTGGCTTTTTTATGTGCACTTTGTAATACTCCATGGAAAAAACTCTCCCCCAGGTCCCTCATAAATTCCCAACTCCCTTACCTTTGGGCCTCAACTTGTCACAACACATTTGTGCGGTTGACTTTTTAACTGTTCCCTCACTTCTGTCTTTGACACTCTTATTCCCAGGCAACCAATTACTGTAGGGGGTGGCGGGTGGTGCGTGCGCCCAGTCAGTTATGCTCCTGACTGCCTGTGAGTGGTTCGAATCGCTCCCACGCCCCTGGGTTCTAGACACTGGACTTAGGTGCAGGCGGCGATACAGAAGAATCGAATAGACAAATGGTTTGGTGTAAGAAAACCAAGATTTTATTAAAACAGAAATAAAAACACAGTCTTATGAGAAATTACTGGTAAACAATTACAGGCATAAACAAACAACTTATATACTTATACAGGGAATGGGGAACACATGGCACATCGAGGGAAAAACAACTACTTTAACAATCCCCTTATCCTTATCCCACCCCCTATACCTAACTAGATTAAGCTATGAGGGGCCAGGAATTCATGCTCATCAATCCAAGGCCTGTTGCTTTAACAGTTGCGAGTTTTGAGGTTTAGTCTTCTGTCCTTTGGGGTACTCCGTCGCCACGTGGTCTCAGGGTGCGGTGCTGGAGCTGTTGCTACGGCGCACCTTTCCTCTCCTCAGCTACCATCATCGTCTCGTCGCGATGGGTTCTCTTCTTCTCCTCCCTCGGGCGGTCGTCGGCGGTAACGTCGTGTTTATGGGATGGTTGGCAGTTTTCACTGCTGGTTTGATTTTACTACCTAAGCATCAAAATGCCAGCATATTTGTCTAAATACTTCCCCAAGTGCCAGCTTATAACTAGGCGCTTGGTCTTTATCAATGCGTCTTTTGCTGCCCTTCTCTGCTCTTATTGGGTCTCTACCTTGTTCTTCGTCTCGTTTCATTTTGCCTCGATTCCTCTGCCCTCTTTCATGGCCCGGGTGTCCTGCGTGACTTTGGACTCAGGTCTCGTTCCCCTCTCCGCGATTGGTATGGATGTCCTTGGCTGTATTCACCCAATGCGGGGAACGAGAAGAGAACCCGCCACGAGGCCAGGGCATGAGTATGGGCGGCAGCAGCCCAAGACCAGACAAGAGGTCAGAGACAAGAGAAGAGAGCGATTGCCACTGAGGGCCGACAGTTATGCTCTTTTGGATGGCCCTTAATCTGCGCGCCAAATCAGGTCAGTCCATTGTTTAACTTTTGGCGGGCTGTTTTAAATGATTATACCAATCTAAACTAACTGGCTTTAGATGGCCGTTTATTGCACCTGATGGCCTGATGTCCAGGCTGTATTGTCATTAATGCATTTTAATCAGCCTGTCCAGCCTTGGTGGCTTCCATAAGCTGTTTCCGATTATTTATGCGGACAAACTAATGGCTTTAAGCTTAGGCCTAACTGGGTTGATCTGTTCCAACCTGATGAAATGCATGTTCAGTGTTTGCCTAGCTGTCTGGTTTTTCAAACCCGAAGTCCTTTTCACAGAAATGCAATTTAAGTTTTGATTTCCCAAACTGCCTGCTCTGTGCTGCAGAGTCCAAGCTTTCAAAAATCTTACAGGCTTTTGGTCACGAGGTGCGGATGCCATCTTTTGGGTACCCTTTTTAAATTGTCTATGCAGGGTCCCTTTTATTGATAACCTTGGGGGAATGTGGGAATTTTGTGAATCTTGCATCATTGTCTACCACTTCTGTCACTCTCCCCATTATATCTTCTATCTTGGCTGCCTCATTTGAGGGCGCAAATTTGAGTGTACCTGGCACATAATTGGCCTAGTCACCAATTGCCAGGTCAAGCATTAACATACTCAACTATCCACAGCCAAAACTGCCATTGCTTCTGGAGGGCAAGTCCTTTTCTTCCATGACCAACTGCCTCCATAAAACCCTTCTTTCTCTTATCCCATCTGCTCTTATTTGAAATACTAACTGACAGAAGCACAAGAATTTGTTCATCTTCAAGATTAAGACCATCCATGCAGCTGCCTCCACTTTAACCTTCCTTCCTTTTGTCCTGACCCAAGCTTCAGCTTCCCCCCATCTACCACCCACATTAGCCCAGGGCCCCTGTGCTTTTGCAATTCCTCACCCTTCTTCTCCCTGCCCTGTCCAAGCTCATATCCTGTTTCCTTGATCCACTCCCCACTCAACTCCTTTCCTGGTGCCCATGCTTGCTTGGGCATTGTCCTCCTTCTTTACTGAACCACCATCATCAACTTATTCTTCAAAAAAGCCTCCCCTCAAACTACCTGCCTTTTCCAACTACTGCCTCATCTGTAAGCCCCATTTCCTTTTTAAAGCCCTTGAATGTACATTGCCTCCCAGCTCCATGCCCAAATCTCCCAAAACTCCCTTTTCAAATTCCTTGATTTCCTGTCATCATGTTTTTGTCATACTTTTTGTGTCAACATTTCCATTCTAAATTTCCATGTCCACATTTATAATGGAACCACCTATTAAAACTCATCATTCTGGTTGCACATCTGGCACAAGTTTACCACCATTCTCTCAAAATGCTTTCCAAATCATTTCATCCACCATTTAAAAAAACATTACATATTGCATAATGACATGATTATATTTATCCATTGAATTGTCATTTGTATTCTTTAATGTCTGATTAAACTGTTTTACTTGAAGGCCTCAACCTCTCCTAAAAGCCTGGGCTTGGAGTTGATATTATTGCTGAGTGCGCTTATGCCATGCACTAGGAACCAATGAAATAGGTAGAACTAAGAATGAGGTTCTGCTGAGGGAGTTTTGAGGAGCTAGGGTCTAAATTAATAAGCAGAACCACAGGGGTAATAATCTCTCGATTACTACCTGAGCCATGCGCAAATTGGCATAGGGTCAAGCAGATCAGAGAGTTAAATGCGTGGCTCAAAGAGTGGTGTGGGAAAAAGGGGTTTTAATTCATGGGGCACTAGCACCAGTACTGGGGAAAGAGGGAGTTCCATCGGGGAGGGCTCTACTTAAACCGGGCTGGAACCAGTGTCCTGTGAATCGAATAACTAGGGCTATAGATAGGGCTTTAAACCAAAAAAGGAGGGTAGGGGTCAGGTGAGGGGAAATTTAGAAATCTAAAGAGAAAGATCATGGCAATAGAGTAGTGTAGCAATTTGGGTAAAAATAAGCATTGTGACAGGAAGGGACAGCGAGTTTAATGGTAGCAGTGCAGCAGAGAATAAGGTCAAAGCAGGGAATAATGGTAAAACATTTAAATTAAAGGCTCTTTATTTGAAAGCACAAAGCATTTGTAACAAGATAGACGAACTAGTGGCACAAATAGAGATAAATGGGTTTGATCTAATAGCCATTACAGAGGCATGGTTGCAAAGTGGCCAAGGTTGGGAACTAAATGTTCCAGGGTACTTGATGTTTTGAAAAGACAGGCAGAATTGAAAAGGAGGGGGAGTAGCCCTGATAATAAAGGATGACTTAAGGACAGTAGCGAGAAAGGATCTTGGGCTCAGAAGATCACGAAGTAGAATCAGTATGGGTGCCAATAAGGAATAACAAGGGGCAGAAAACACTGGTTGGAGTAGTATATAGGTCCCCTAATAGTAGTTATACCATTGGACAGAATATTAATCAAGAAACAGCAAGAGCTTGCAACAAAGGTAATGCAATAATCTTGGGGGACTTTAATCTTCATATAGACTGGAGAAATCAAATTGGCAAAGGTAGTTTGGAGGACGAGTTCATGGAATGCATTCGGGACAGATTCCTAGAACAATATGTCAAGGAACCAACCAGGGAACAGGTTATTTTAGGTCTTGTATTGTGTAAAGAGACAGGGTAAATTAGCAATCTGGTAGTAAAGGATCCTCTGGGGCAGAGTGATCATAATATGATAGAATTTTACATTAATTTTGAGAGTGACTTGCCGAAGTCCGAAACTAGAGTCTTAAACTTAAATAAAGCCAATTACATAGGTATGAGGGGCGAGTTGGCTAAGGTAGATTGAAAAAATAGATTAAAAGGTATGGCGGTAGATAAGCAATGGCTAGCATTTAAAGAAATATTTCATAATTCTCAACAAAAATACATTTCATTGAGAAACAAAAACTCTGTGGGAAAAGGGATCCAACTGTGGCAAACTAAAGAAGTTAAGGATAGCATTAGATTGAAAGAAGAAGCTTATTATGTTGCAAAGAATAATAGTAAGCCCGAGGATTGGGAGAGTTTCAGAAACCAGCAAAGGTTGACCAAAAAATTGATTAAAAGGGAAAAAATAGAATACAAGAGAAAACTAGCAAGAAATATAAAAGCAGATTGAAAGAGTTTCTACAAATATGTAAAAAGGAAAAGAATAGCAAAAGTAAACATTGGTCCCTTAGAGGCTGAGACAGGAGAAATTACTATGGGGAATAAGGAAATGGCAGAAACGTTAAACAAATATTTGGTATCAGTCTTCACAGAAGAAGACACAAATAGCATATCAAAAAGGGTGGGGAACCAAGAGTCTAATGAGGGAGAGGAACTTAACTTAATTAATATAAGTAGAGAAAAAGTACTAGAGAAACTAATGGGACTAAAAGCCAACAAATCCACTGGACCTGACAGCCTACATCCTAGGGTTCTAAAAGAGGTGGCTGAAGAGATAGTGGATGCATTGGTTTTGATCTTCCAAAATTCCCTAGATTATGGAATGGTTCCAGCGGATTGGAAGGTCGCAAATGTAACACCACTATTCAAGAAAGGAGGGAGAGAAAAAAGAGGGAACTACAGGCCAGCTAGACTAACATCAGTCATCGGGAAAATGCTGGAATCCATTGTCAAGTCAGTTAGAAAATCATAACATGATTAGGCAGAGTCAACATGGTTTTATGAAAGGGAAATCGTGTTTGGCAAATTTATTAGAGTTTTTTGAGGATATAACTAGCAGGGTAGATAAAGGGGAACCAGTGGATGCAGTATAAGTGGACTTCCAAAAGGCATTCGATAAGGTGCCACATAAAAGATTATTACACAAGATTAGGGCTCATGGGGTTGGGGTAATATAATAGCACGGATAGAGGATTGGTTAATGGACAGAAAACAGAGAGTAGGGATAAATGGATCTTTTTCAGGTTGGCAGGCTGTAACTAGTGGGGTGCCGCAAGGATCCGTGTTGGGGCCTCAGCTATTTACAATCTATATTAATGACCTAGATAAAGGGACCGACTGTTATGTATCCAAGTTTGATGATGATACAAAGCTAGTTGGGACAGTAAGCTGTGAGGAGAACACAAAGGGCATGATTTTCAGTGTGCCATGGAGTCGGGATTGGAGGCGTGCGGGGGGTTAAATTCCTGAAATCAGGGTTCCCGACACCATCCCGCCCCCAACCCGCCTCCATTCCAGTTTCAAAGGAGGCGGGTACCCGCCCCGCACTGGGGGCTGCCTCCCTGAGGCGGGAAGGGATTAGTGCCAATTAACTGCCTGTTAACAGGTAGTTAACAGGTAGTTTTTAGCCTAATCCCTATTTTGAAGCTTGAACTGTGGGATTCCCGACGGCCCCAAACCACGCTAAGTTAGAGGAGTCGGGCCGTCGGATTGAAGGGCTTGGAGGGGTCGAGATGTCAGTGTTCAGGTGAGTGATGTGTGCATGAGTGCAATGGTAAGTGTGTTTGGTGTGTCTAAAGTGATTAAAGAAGTGTAAATTACCTTTTCTTACCTTTTCAGCCTTCCTTCCTTTAGGTTCAGGGAGTCCCTCATCTCACCGGCACAGAAAGCAGAATGGCTGCGAACTGTCAAAAGTGACAGCCTGCAGCTTTCTGTGCAGGACAGATTTCTAACTGAGACTATGGAGAAGGACTCATGTTAGAAGTAAGACTGTCAGTGTTTGACAGCTTCAAACAACAGTGAAACGCAGATATTTCATCTGTCAAAACGTCTTGACAGATGAAATTTCAGTCTGTGATGTCACCTGTTGCCGGGTGGCCCTTAATTGGCCTGCTGAGCCCACTGGGCGGGCTCATCAAGGTCAATCAAGTTAAAATCACGTGGATTGGCCGCATTTCGATGAAGGCGGGACTACAACCCTGAAAGTTGTAGTCCCGCCTTCAGCCCGACTCCTGAATGAAAGTCCAGCCCAACGAGTCTGCAAAGGGATATAGATAGACTAAGTGAGTAGGCAGTAAGGTGGCAGATGGAGTATAATGTAGGGAAATGTCAGGTTATTCACTTTGGAGGAAGAATGGAAAAACAGAATATTTGTTAAATGGTGAGAAACTTTCAAATGTTGGTGTTCAGAGAGATTTGAGTGCCCTCGTGCAAGAAACACAGAAAGCTAGCATGCAAGTACAGCAAGCAATAAGGAAGCCAAATGGCATGTTGGCCTTTATTGCAAGGGGGTTGGTATATAAGAGTAAGGAAGTCTTGCTACAATTGTACAGGGCCTTGGTGAGACCACACCTGGAGCACGATGCACAGTTTTGGTCTCCTTATCTAAAGAAGGATATACTTGCCTTGGAGACAGTGTAACAAAGGTTCAATAGATTGATCCCTGGGATAAGAGGGCTGTCCTATGATGAGAGATTGTGTAGAATGGGCCTATACTCTGGAATTTAGAAGAATGAGAGGTGATCTTATTGAAACATATAAGATTCTGAAGGGGATTGACAGGGTAGATGCTGAGAGGTTGTTTCCCCTGGCGGGAGTGTCAAGAACTAGGGGGCATTGCCTTAAGATAAGCGGTAGGCCATTTAAGACTGAGATGCAGAGGAATTTCTTCACTCAGAGGGTAGTGAATCTTTGGAATTCTCTGCCCCAGAGGGCTGTGAATGCTGAGTCTGAGATAGATAGATTTTTGGACTCTAGGGGAATCAAGGGATATGGAGTGTTGAGATTCACATATCTCTGGTAAACAGGATCAAGTGCAAACCAATATGGTGGGTATATTGTGTTTAATCAGGGTTTAGGATGGAATATAACACACTAGTAATGCAGCAAAAACATACGACCGTGACAAGCAGCTTGTACTGGACCTGATCAGACAGACGGCTGGCATGCGTGAACAGTTCTCTGGCTTCTGGTCTCTCTCTCTTTCTCTCTCTCTCTCGGGCCTTCGATGGTGAGCATGGGATCACTCTTAAAAGAGCGTTCGACCAGCTGTTCGGCTCTCCCTTCTGCAGTCTGTGTGCAAGCCCTTGGGGTGTCACTTTTTATTCTCTTTTTAGGGGTGGGCCTGAGGCCAAGTTATTGACAAGACCATTTAACCTATAGAGGTTCCTCCAAAGCTTCATCAACCAATGACAGCTTAAGTTCTTTGTCTTGGTGTTTGGATGAAAGCCCTCCCCAAAAGAAGGTCTCATTACTTCATCCTTGTTTTTACAAATTGAAGGTTTCTCCATTGGAATCCATCTTATCTCATTTTACTCTCTCCCCCTTTTTCCCAGCAAGTACAAGGCCCGGCCCTGTCCCTCTTACTCATGGCCCCAGCCAGAGCTGTCGTACATTAACCAGTCGATATCTCACCTTCATCTAGCAAATGGCCCATTCTAAGATGGATACCTTATCCTCCTCAAATTCCTTTCATTCTATGTCTTTTCCTAATTAACTTTTAATTATCTTCACTAAATTACCTTCTGCTAAACAAACTCCAAATTTTATCTGTGGAGATTATAATATGGTTATTAGTAATAATGGAAGAAACATAGGCTGGGCCTTCACTGGCCAAATTAAAGATATATTAACAAAGTCAAAACCCTAACTTACAAACAGCAGATAACTAGCCTGGCAGGACCATCCTATGGGCCCCCATGTGGAATGTTTATGTTTCACCTAATTAAACTGATTAAAAAGACTATCTCAAATTCTAATGCAAGCTTCCCAGAAAAACAAAACTTATCATTTAAAAGCCATATACATTTTTAGACACCCCTAGTTTCTAACAGTCCCCACCTTGAGGGGGAGAAAAACTCTATTTTGTCCTCTCATTTATGAACCTCTTCCAACCATGCCAACTCTAAATTATTGGTTCGACGGTTCAATCGACGTGTCAAGCATCTCAAATAACATGACATTATAATTAGACCTATTAAGACCAGGCATTGAGCAATTATTAGGTCTGCTGATACCATTCTTGCCCAGGGATGCTGACTGGCATTATAAGCTACTTCCCACCACTTGTGGTCCCCTAACTTGCTTATTGCTTTCTCAATTTGGGCATTGTCTTGCTGCATTTTAACCAAATGTTTCTGCGAGGTACTACTTCTTTCAATGATAGACTTTAAACTGAGGGATAGTGGTGGAATCGGATGTCCAAATTTCACCACTGCCTCTAGGGCCTCCTGCTGCATAGTAATATTTACTTGTATTTGGGTTATATTGTGAGTTCTTATGGGAATCAAATGGGCGTTTCCTACTCTAGTCATTTCAAGAGGTCTTAAGCAGAAGGTTGGCCATGTGACCTGACAGATGTCTAGCCTGTGGGTATATTGGGTAGCAGAGGTGGTCACACTATAACGTCCCTGGCTTATATAACTGACCAGAGTGTGGTTATTGCCCCATGTTTGTACTTGGATGGTGCAAGTAGGTGATTCTTCATCTACAGTGAACTCACATGTTGGTATCCCAGGCTCAAGACTGTCACATCTACACATCCATGATCCTTTATTCTTAGTGCAACAATCCAAATTAGGGGCCTTTCAGGCCATGCCCTGCTTAATCAAGTAGTGTGGATATTCTGCATACTGTTTGTGTACCTTCCCTTCCATAGATCCTGTTGATTTGACCTTGAATACTTCCCAGTTATTGTCTTGTTCAATCAGGGCAACCATAGGACTACTGGTATGAGAATGCTTTTGGGGTCTAGATAATAATTATTCTCCCTACCTCGGAATGGTAATTTGGCATAGTAAGCTAACCCATGTTTTCTAGCAGTACACCATAGTTCAGTCTTGTTAAACCATTTCTCTAAATGTCTGTCATTCACAAAGTTGGGTATCTGATTATTTTTGATGTCTGTCAGACCCTTCTGTACCTGATCCAGTAGGAAACTCCCATACATAGCACAAGTGATACCCTTAGAAAACTGGTACTTACTTCCTTCAGATTCTTTGATTATCTCATTAACCTTGTCCTGAATCTCTTGAAAATTGTGTACCATTTCCAAGGTTGTTTTTAGTGCTTCTTGCAATTCTTGAATTTGGTCTGAATCTCCCTTATTTATTTTGGTTAAAATTCCCTTCAATTGTCTCCTCATAGCCTCATCATGTTCCCACATAGATTCTATGTCTATTCTATTCCATGCTGCTGTGCCTGCCGTGGCTCCTATTCCTAGCCATTCCCCTAACCCTCACTTCCTTCTCGACTTAGTCGTACTGTTTTCTCCACCTACCACTGGTTTGTACCATTGTCCATCAATTGGGGTCCAAGATTCGTCACTGTCTTTTCCCGCATTCCTTTCTACAAAATCCTTAAATATTTGTCTCACCAGATAACAGTAAAATAGCTCATATGCATGGTTGCACAGGCCCTTTGGCATTTGGACTGCTGAAAGATTAAATATCACTGTGACAATCTCATACCCAACATCGTTATACAGGCTCTCATGGGTTCGAGTTACCACTAAACCATTATTGGGACCTTCTGTTATTTTGGAACAGTTTTCTTTCTTGTTAATAGTTTTATTTACCGTGATCTCTCTCTTTTGTATTATTACAACTACCCCTCCACTACTAACACACCATCCCGCACAACATTGTGGGTTATTTCCCGTATTATTTTCTTGCCACTTGGCTTTCCACTGATATTCACCCTCATGTCTCGGCCAAAAGGATGACCAATTCAAATCATAGTTCTTAATGTCCCAGTTTTTGCTCTTTACTTCATAGGGTATTCCTATCAGTCCAGTTTTAACCAATGCTGTGGATACCTTCCGGTACCATCCTGGGGCTTTGCCTTCCGGTGTTTCTGGGCTGTATCCCTCTGTGCTGCAATGTAGTTGTACCCGAACTCCATTTCCTTCAGGAACCAAAAGGTGGTGCTCCCAAGTGGTAACCGTTGGTAGATGTACCACACATCCCTCGCATATGAATTTTACTTCACATATTTCCTTCAAAATTCGACATGATATACCCTCGCCCTTGGTATTGTAGTATTCCACCCTCTTTGTAGCGATTGGAGAGGTGTTCGAGTATCTTATGAATATGATGACCCTCAGCAGGAGGGTTCGATGACTGATGCAGTGTGCAACCTGTTTCATTATCATTCTTAACTGGATCTGTAAGGCAAAATATGCAATATTTATTCTTTCACAGTTTTCAACTGATTGATATGGTACCATTTAGCCACCTTGGCTCTCCCTTTTTTTCCAGGGAATTGCACCAGATAAACCGAAGGACCCTGTTAATAATCAGGAAGGGGCCATTCCACTTTGGTTCGAAGCAATATTGCTTCTTCCCATAGTTTAGTACCAGTACAACATCTCCCACTTGATACTCAAATGGTCGGACCTTCTTGTCGAAGTATTTCATTGCCTGGTTTTTTGATTTGCCAGTTTGTGTAGCTACAAACATGTTAGTTTGTTCTATGTTCTCTACCACCATTTCAAGCCATTTTTGGTTGGCTATTCCCTGTGCTAAGGGTGTGGCTGAAGGGGTTAACAGATGGGCTGGCATTCGCATTAGTTGCCCAGTCATACATAGCCTGGTAGGGTGAGATACCCGTTGTGCTATGCGGAGTGGATCTAATAGCCATTAGACACATTGGCAACATACTGGACCATTTGGTGGGGTGATCTGCACAAAATTTGTTTAACATAGTTTTCAGAGTTTGGTTTCCTCTTTCCACTACACCAGATGATTTTGAGTGATGGGAGATGTGAAGTTTATGCGAGATACCCATTATCCATTGCAATTCAGTAAAAATTTGGGCGGTAAAGTGTGATCCCTGATCATTATGAACTTGAATTGGCACTCCCCACCTGCAGATCACCTCACCCAATAAAAGGCGAGCTGCTGTCAATGCGGTGTTTGTTTTACATGGAAAATCCTCCATCCATTTAGTAAATTTATCAACTATAACCAGACAATACCGCAAGCCCAAAGGTCCTGTAGGTAAGGGCCCTATAAAATCAATTTGAAGGTGGGTCCACGGCCCATTGGGAGGAGGGGGACTGCGCAAGTGCCCGATTAGTGTGGGCACTTGAATTGTGCTGTAAACAGGGCAGACAACAATTCACCCTATGAGTGACATCTGTGATGCAATCGGGATACCATGCAAATTTGCGTAGTTTCTGAACAGTTGCATCAGCTGAATAGTGCCATCCTACCGGATGTGAGTGCAGGAGATCAAAAATTTCGGGTGCCATGGATGAGGGAACACAGACAACCGGGAGATCAGATGATAGCCATCGCATGCCGGGGTTGAACATTAACAGGGGAGCAGCTTCCCCAGACTGATCCGGAGCCAATTGTGTGTCCGCAGCCCATGGATTGGGCTGAGGTAACGGACATCCAATCTGATGCCATGCAATAACAACTGCATAGGGGGAATAACTGGTCTGGAGGGAAGGGAGGTCAATGTCCCCACCTTGGATACTCGAGACTGATCTTAAGGGAAGGGTAGGGGCTTTCCAGAGGTCACCATTAACGGCAGCGTCCTTGGCAGCATGATCTGCCCGTGAGTTACCCTGGGTATGTACATCTGAAGAACGTGAATGGGACTTTACCTTACCAACATAGACAGGGGCTGATCGTGAGTTTAAAGAGTCCCAAAAGGAAGCAAAGAGGTCTGCATGGAGCAGGGTCTTGCCATCAACAGTACAAAAATTATTCTTAGCGAACAGTGGTAAAGATAACAAAGTGTTAATCGCATAGGCGCTATCTGACCAGACATTAACAGGTATGTCATGAGTAATTTGGATTGCTGTCACAAGGGCTGCAACTTCAGCATATTGGGCAGAGTGGGGAATGCATTTATACTTAAGTTCTTGGTCAGGCATGACTACTGCAAATCCAGTAAGGGGCTTTCCGTCCCTGTGATAAGATGACCCATCAATGTAGATGTTCTGGGCGTCACTTAACAGAGTAGGAGAGACGGGGTGACAGTCGAACTCCAGTGGTGTAAGGGGGAACTCATGGCTTCCCCCTCATACAGTAGGAGCTGAGGTAGTAAAGCTGTCTGCCTTGGCGTTATTTCCAAATCTCTCTGAGTTAACAGAAGTGTCCAGTGACTGAGTTGGGCAGAGGAGACCAAAGTGTCCCCTGGTTTAAGTAAAAGATTCAAAGGGGTGTGGGGGCTATGTATGATCATTTTGATCAGCCCAGTAATAAAAGTGAAGTGTTTGACTGCCCAAAAAGTGGCTAGCAGGTGTCGCTCACACACAGTGAAATTCTTTTCCACGCCATTCAAAATACGGGAGGCGAATGTGATTGGCATAAGTTTACCCTGAACCTCTTGGCACAGAACAGCAGCAAGACTCTGATCGGTGGATCCCACCTCCAGGTGGAAAGGCTTCTCTCGGTCAGGGCTTGTCAGATATGTGGCTTGCATAACAGCAGTTTTAAGGAGGGACACAGCCGTTGTATGTTCGGTGGTCTAGTCACGGGCCACAGCATCCTCTTCACCCTTTAACAGTTTATATAATGGTTTGGCTAGCTCCACAAATCTGGGAATAAATGAGTGCTGGTATCCCACTAGGCCCAGGAAGGAACGAAGTGCGGTTTTGGATGCGGGCAATGGTAAACGCTGAATCACCTCAATCTTATGCTGGTCAGGGCTGAGTCCCTTTTGTCCCACAGAAACCCCTAAAAATGTCACTTCTGGCTGTAACAGTTGTATGTTTTTGGGGTTAATTTTCAGCCCAGCTTTTAGAAGAAGGTCTAATAGCTCTTCTATTAATTTAATATGAGTCTTTTTGTCAGGCGTTGCAAGCAAAAGGTCATCAATATACTGCAGCAGGCAGTCGGGTCTCGAAAAAGGTTCCAGCGCCTGAGCCATCCGTTTGTGGAATATAGTTGGGGCATTGTGAAAGCCTCGAGATAAACATGTCCAAGTACAGGAAACTTCCGATTAACCGGCCCCTAAATAACTGGAACACTCTATCCACCGGCAAAATTCAGGAGTCGGTTCAGGTAACTTTTTTTAATTTTAATTACTTTTTTTACTCCATTTGTTGCTGTGCAAGGGTGTAGCTGAAGCTGTTGCTAAGCTACAGGGATGCTTGCAACTTGTGCCGATTGTTTTGAAGCTGTTGAGGGTTTGTTGCTTTATACGGAGCTCTGAGCTCCGTATCTTTTACTATAGCGTTCGGTTATCTGGAATTGTTGATGAACCGGCAACACGTCGGTCCCGTCCATGCCGGATACCAGAAAGTTTCCTGTATAACTTTGATCTTCAAAAGTGAAGGCAAACTTGTACTGATCTCCTGACTTAACAGGAATACTCCAGAAGCCGTTTGAAATGTCAAAGGTGGAGAAGCAGCAGCTACCTGGTGGAATCTGGGACAGGAGAGTGGGGGTCTCCCGAACAACAGGGGCGCAAACTGGGGTTACCAAATTAAGCTTGCGATAATCAATTGTTAGATGCCAGCTATTGTTTGGCTTCTTAACTGGCCAGGTTGGAGAATTAGTGGTAAAAGTGCCAATGCGGATAACACCCTGCTTTAACAATGACTCGATAGTAGACCGAACATAAGGTTTACTCTCAGCCGGAATGGAATACTGCTTAACAGGAGGGTGGGAGGGTCCATTAATCTCCTCATCTCCCGACATCCTACCACAATCATGTTTGGACTTAGCAAAAACCTCTGAAAATTTATGAATTAATGTATTAACCATGGGGTCTTCAGTCCCGGGTAGGGTGAAATCCTCGGGTTTTTTAATCGCATATATTGAATGGGCATCTGAAATAGGTGTCGGTGGTCCCTCATTAAAGTGCCACCAAAGACAATCATTAGCATAGTCGAGGACAGCACAGTGTTTATGCAATGTGTCACTTCCGAGGATACCTTTCTGGTCATGGGTGGTCATATATACAGGAGAGGTGACATCGACAGAATTCCCATCAATGGACAAGACTGTGGAGCTCAATCCCTGAATAGCTAACTGAGCAGAAGCATTAAAGCCAGAGAGGTTTAGGATGGTGCCAGAATGGGAAAAGGGAGCGGGGTCATGTAATATAGTCACGGCAGAACCGGAATCCACAAGCATTATATGGTGGCGGCCTCCATGATCAGTGGCCCGGACAAAAGGTCGTCCATCCTCCCCGTACCAGGCAGGAGACGACATGGTCACCGTGGAGGCCTCTGACCATCTCTGGGGCCGTGAGTTTGGGAGCACATCTCTACTGCAAGAAACAGCCGAAATGTTTTGCACCAACCGCACCCCCCCCCGCCCGTCCGCCCACCCCCCCGCCTGACTGTGCTTCATGGCCTCAACTACTGCTGAAAGGCGTTTGAGCTGCTGCTGCAGAGAGTTCAAATCAGATCCGTTACCTTTACGGATTGGGGGTTGGTAGCATGGGCCATTATTTGGACGTCGACTATTGCGGCAGTCGCAAGCATAGTGTCTGGGCTTATAACAGTTATAACAGACTACGTGGCATTTGTCTCCCCACTGGGGAGGGGTTTGTGGTGTCAGAGGACCCTCCACCGCCGACATTTTGGACTCAGTAGGGGTGAGGGACGATTTAACTCGGTCCCAAGCTCGAATGCAAGCGTCCTCTAGATCAGCCCACGGGGTTCCCTGATGAACAGTAATACCAAGAGCGTCCCTTACCGGGGGTAAGAGAGCATCAATGAATGTCAGCTTAAATCCCTCTGTGTCCCAAATCTCTTGACCATTATAGTTTCTCTGGGACTTGTTGTACAAATCATACAATCGATTTGCAAAGGCTATGGGATGCTTGTTAGTCTTTTGCCGGGCGTCCCCAGACGCACGGGTGAAGTTAACTGCGTCCATGCCCAAACGGGAACAAACTGAATCCATAACATCCCACCACCCCTTACTTTTATCATAGATTTCCCGTGAAAGTGATAACTTGAGTTCCCATGAAATGCATGACAACAGAACTTGTTTTAAGTCTGTCAACTCTAACTCAGGGTGACAGTGACAGAATGTACCCCAATCACTTGTTAGGGAGACTGGGTTCATCCCCCAGTTTATTGGCCCCATTTCTTCGGCTAGTGCTTTGCACTCTGCTGGGGTCAAACTTCTACCGGTGGCAGTGGTTACTTCCTCATTTGGGGGCAGGTTGTAGGCTACAGAAGAGGTTTTGGCGGAGCCACCAGGGGGACTCTGATCTAATGTACATAATTATCTTTAACAAATTATTAGCTACAGAATGAATCTGTATCTTTGTTCATATCATTGCATGTACATAGCGCGGTCCCTTTAAGAATGAGACCAAACGCGATGACGTCATCACGTTGATCACGTGATCCTCCAGCGGCGGAAAAACGTCATGACATCATGACGTCAGGCTGGGGAGCTGCACTAGCCAGTCCTCGTGCAGCCAGGAAAGAGTACAGACCTGTAATGTAGTTCTCCTGTGTTTTCGTTTTAAACTCTGTTGATTAGTATTAAACATCGTTTGTTTGATAGACTGACTCAACCTCAGTCATTTAGTTAGGAATCTAACCATTCCTACAAGGTATCATTACCGAATTCATCATCCGAGGGTGTAGGGTTACCAATTTGGGTGGTAGTAGTGACTATATTAACCTGCTTGGTTTCTACCGGGGTAGTTTGTCCTGGATAGGGAAGGCGGAGGCACAGAGGGTGAGGGATTTTTTGGCAGATGGGGTTATTATTGCACTGGGCTTTTCTTGTTAGATCATCCCAGTTAATACTGGGATCCCCTGGTTTAAGGCGACTAACGGCCGCAACAGCAGCTGTTTGTCTCCCCAGCTTTCCCTTCAATTCCATAATTTTTATTTGCAGTAAGTATGGTCAGTGCTCACCAGAGGGGGTTTTTCAAATATTTCTCTCAAGGCTCCCCTGGCATCCTCAAGTTGTGAGATTAGGGATTTGTTTTTTATTTTTAATGCCTTGTAATCTCAAACACCTGATGGTGGCGTGTCGTGCCTCATATACCAAGGTTTGTTCTTGATGGAGAAGTGTACAGACTGTGGCATATCGGCCTTGCCAGTCCTGTAAGTCTCTTTCAAGTTGTGCATTTCTCTCTTTCAGGTGTACAATTTCGCCTCCCAAGCGAACAGCACACAAGTGGGCCGCGTAAGCCTGCCTATTCCTGGCTTCCTTAACTTTACATTTCTTTGCACCCACCTGGGAAGCTATCTCACCCCAAATCCCAGAGTAACTCTTCTCACTCTTCTCATCACCCTGCACTATTCCAATTACTGCTTGGGCCCCTGGAGCCCCTAACGTATCTGAAAGACTGTTCGCAACCTTTTCTCTAAAATATGCATCTGCCATTTCGTTTTTACTTTACAACCCGATAAGAACGGCGAGTAACATTATAGAACAAACCCGTACTCAGCTCTTTTTGACCACATGTAGGATTCGCAAAATTGGACTTTATATTAATAAGGGTCAAATGGCAGAAGAGGCCGTGATTTTTAAAGACTGTTTTAAAAGAAGCCCAGAAAAAGGGGCATACAAAATGGCCACCATACCATGTGACCAGCTTATTGGGACACTTTAAAATGGTCCCTGCGCAACCGCAGACAGCTTTGTGGATTCAACCTACAGCAAGTTCAGGAAGCCGTTTCTGAGAGAACGAAACCAGACCCACACGTATGCATATGGATTAGATGCAGATCCAGTCAAGATCGGTCTGGAGACAGAGGTCATCAAAATGTTGACCCAGACAAAAGGGGACAATTTCATATTCATGAGAACAGCACCCAGGAGTAGATAACGAGATCAGCAGGACATTAAAAACAATGAAGGTAATTCCAGACCAGAGATGGGCCTTTACCGGCCGTTTAAGACATTTTAAAATATAATAACTACCCGGCTGTGCTCCCAGCCCGCCAAAAGTAAAACAAAGACTAACCTGATTTTGGGCGGGAGACGGAAGTTTCTGGGAGAAAGGTATATCAGAGAGACTTTTCGGCAGTTGGAAAGGGCTGGGAGCTGAGAGCTGAGAGCTTGGAGAGACACACAGCTTGTGGACGAGAGTTTGAATCACAGCCAGAAGAAGAAGCAGGCACTCGCAGGAGGAAGAAGAAGGCCAACATCGAGAAGGCCGTCTCGAAGCCGGCGTCCCACCCCGGGGAAACACATCGGGAGATCATCGACCATCCCCGGGCCATTGCTGGAACAAGAGGCCATCGACCCAACTTGGGAGAAGAGACAAAAAAATAAAAACCCCAAGAGGAGAAACCTTCCAGCCACCCCGGCTCGGGAGAAGAGAGAAAAGGAAACTGAAGAAGCGATGGGAGCCAGCCCAAGGCTCCTCTAACCAGGGTCGAGCCAACGATCCTCGACCCCGCCGACATCCAGGCCCGCCGGTGTCCAGCTGCCCCCGATCCCCACCTCAGGAGAGAGGTGTGGCACAGCTCGCAGGGGCTCCACGATCTACGTGGAGACGAAACGCCTGAAAGGACCAAACACAGACTCGATTTCAAAACCTTGCACTTCCTAGTGGGATTGGTGAGCATGTTTCACGCCCTTCACAATCAGATCTAGATAGGCTTAATAAAGGGGTGGATTTAAGAGTACAATTAACATGAGCTGTTGTCCCTCGATGTTCCGTGTGTTTCTCCATTTCATGATGACCTTTGTAGAGTATAAGATGCCTGTATTTGCCTTAGTTAGTACTGTGTCATTATGATTTGTTTGTGTGTTTTTCCCTCCCATGCACTCCCTTATCTGCTTGCATTTGATGTGATAGTTTTCCTTATGCAATAAAATTTCATTTTGTTTCATCAAACTTGGTCAACAAGAGTTTTCTCTACATTGTAGTTCCTGCACCTAAGGCCAGAGTATAGAATCTAAGGGGCGAGTGGGTCGAACCACTCACGGTTTTACTGTGCAAGAGAGAGAGGCTTCTGGAGAGAGAAATCTCAGGGAAATCTCTCGAGGAAAACCCCTTACAGAAAATGGCGACCACGGCAGGGCTCTGGCAGCAGGATTGCAATGTAGTAGATCCAAATGCAATGGATGAGAGGATAGCGGATTATGTCTTTGGCAAGGTAAATCTCACTAAACAGTGGATTTCCGATCTCTTACTGGATGGGTGTCCGGTGGATGCAGCCATCAGGTGGACAGAGAGCAAAGAGCATAAGAAGTCAGTGGAAAAGGCAGTGTGGCTGATGTGTTACAAGAAGCAGGTCCAGATCTTGGACTGGGTCGTTGCAGCACAGGCAGCCAAGATCACAACCCGGGCAGCAGAGATAGAGGAAAAGGCCATGTGAGGGGAAAAACTCATCACAGCGCTTCACGCGCTGAATCAGGAACGCCAAGTGGTAGCTAGTCAACATCAGGCTAGGATAGAGTACCTGGAGTGCGAGGTTACTGAGGCAAAGATTAATGAAACGAGGATACGGGAGAGAAACGCCCACCTCGCACAACAGTTAAGAGCGCAGGAGGAGAGAGTAGTGGAGGTTAAGGCAGCTTACAAGCTAGCCCTCAAGCACGGGTTTGAGAGCAAAGACCACGGCCCCTGCCAAAAGACCATAGAAGACCTAAGAACGGCCCTGGTAAAGGCAAAAGGCATGGTGTGTCTAGTCAGCACGAAAGCCAGTCACATGGACTTTTTAAAGGAATCAAAACAGCCGATTCCAGCTGAGGTAATTGTGGTACCAGCCACCAAGCCCTCAGCACCACCGAGCTACAGTGAGACTTGGTCGGAAAAGGAGGGGGTAGTGAAAGAGGAGGTAGCCGAGGTGGAGTGTGAGGAAGAACCACTGGTAGCAAAGCCGGTACCGGCAACAATGTGCCCCGCTCGGCACCAGAGTTTCGATCCCAACGCTGCCGATGGCAGTATCGGACCCCACCAGAACCAGCTCGTGGTGCCCTACGCTGGCCCGCAGTTAAAGTGCATGGTGAGCCACCTCGCACGACTCACAGTAAAGGGAGATCCCTCACTTCATTTCAGGGAGATAGAGGAAACAGCAGCCATTAATGACTGTGATGATCAGGAACAGGTGAAACTGTTTCTTTTCTCCCTGGAATGCACAATCCTTCAGTGCCTCTCAGAGGATAGTAAGGGGGGACGGAAAGGGTATGCGGATCTCAGGGAGGAAGTTTTAGAAGTGATGGGAGTGGACGACGGTAGTCTGTTTGACCGTGTAGAAGGGACGGTGCAGCTATCTGGAGAACCCCCACGGGTTTTCGCAGAAAGGCTGTGGCCGGTATATCGACGCAGCTGTCCGGGTATGCCTGAATGGGTTGCAATGAACGATGAACAGTGGGTTCATTGGCTCCGTTGCTTGGTTACCAACAGTTTGCCACAGATACGGGCCCTAGCCAGATCTTGGTTTGATCCCCAAGGTCCCAGCGTCACGGAGGAGATGGTGCTCCGTCAGCTCAATGTGGCATACAAGAATTGTAGAGGTCAGGAAACACCTCCCCAGAAGGGAAAGGCACATGTGGCAAAACCCGCAGCCCCAAGCAAGAAGGAGTGGCATCAGGAGGGGAATCACCCTGTCCAAGCCAAGCTCAATTGCTACGGGTGCGGGAAGGATGGACATTGGCGCAAGGACTGTAGAAATCCGTGGAAGGATAATAAAGGGAGATTTCCCACAGCCCAAGCCCAAGCCCAGACCGCTGCCCCAGCACCAGCCAAAACCCAAGCCGTAGCTCCTGCCCCAGCACAAGGAGCTGGTGCAGTTATGGATCCCGCTGCGATTGAATCAATTTTAGAGACAATGCGGTCTCTGATGATTTCACAGGGGAAAATAGCTTCCACCACCAGTCTTGTTGTTCCCGAAACCCCGACCGCTGTGCTCAAATGACTAGAGCCAGCGCAGCCTGTCGACCTGTGTCCTCTAGAAAGACATGCACAGGAAGAGACCTCCTGTAAAATGGAGGAATACCTGCGGTGCCAGGTTGCGGAGGCTAAGTTAGTGGAGCAGGCTTTAAGGGAGGAGAACGCTAGGTTAACAGCGAGGGCTGGCAGTTTAGAGGACCAGCTAAGGGTTTGTAAAATGGTTCATGACCAGTGTGAACTGTTTAAGCCAGGTGCAAGAGCATCAGCGACCGAAGCCAGGTCTGAGTGTAAAGATCCTCAGCCTGAGGCGCGCGATGACTCACAGACCACACAAGCTGGCGTTGTAGCCTGCTTGGAAGGAGAAGCTGTCCCGCCCACCTGGGGGGAGCTTTCCCCGATGGCCTGGGACTCGGACGAGGAGGGGCCCGAACAACAAGGTCCCGCCCTCGACACGATTCTGGAGGAGGTGGAGTCGGAGGACGGAGGTCCCGCCCTCGAATCAAGCGTGGGGGAGGTAGAAATTGGGGGCAGCGATTCTCCACCTGTAGGGACAGGTGAGGAGGAGCCGACTGCCACAGGCCCAATTCCCGAAGGGGCGGAGCCTGAGGGGAGGGAGCCGAAGCCCACAGTCGTGGAAGAGCCACGGGCTGTGAGAGCTAAAGTCCCACCTGAAGGTCCACTCGCCAAGGGAGCCTGCCCAAATCCCAAAGTGGCGGAGCCTGAGGGAAGGGAGCCGAAGCCTACAGTCGTGGAAGAGCCACGGACTGTGAGAGCTAAGGTCCCACCCAAAGGTCCACTCGCTAGGGGAGCCACGCCCAAAGCACCTTTTCGCAGATCGACTCGTACGCCTCAGCCAGTAAAACCTTGGCCCGAGTCCACCGTTCTCAGTAAGCGCCGACTTCAGAAATCCATGAAAAAACACAGTCCCCGATTAACAGCAAAAGAATCCGGGAAACCCGAGCCACAGGTCACTGCAGCCCCGCCACAGGGAGCGGCGAGCTGCAGTCCAATCAGGGATTAGGCAAGCCGCCCGGGGACGGGCGGCGCTGTAATTAAGTTTAGGTTTAAGTTTAAGGTGTGTAAATATTAAGTTGATTAGAGTTTAAGTAGTTTTAAATTTGCCAAGTATGTATGTAGTTTTGGATCGAAGTCGAAAGACCCGATCATGCCGTCACCTAAGCCAGAATCTCTCGGGAGCCGAGCTATATCGTTTGATTTGTTGCAGGAACCAGGAGAAAGATGAGAGGGATCCTCGTCGCATTTGTGACGATCGGGTGGAGCTGGGCCTATCGGGGCCGCACTAAGGACTCTACCATCTATGGGTGCTCTGGAAATAGAGGCCCCATCGCGACTGACGGAACCGGCCCACGGGACGCTGAAGAGAATGCTGCCTACTTCCATGAAGGGAGATGGCCAGGCTGGCTGGGGTCGAACTCTACTGAATACACCAGCCAGACGGGGTTTGCGTACAGAGAAACGTCTCTGATGTGCCCCAGGGTGCGGATCATTGCACCCATGATCAGCATCACCGTGGGCAAGAAGATTTGCCTTGTTTGCCATGGACATGTACCTTTGGACCGTTGGTGGTGGCTGCGCAAGTTGAGCAGCACCATGAAGAATTCAACTGTGGAATGGGAGAGATTGGGTAATAACACCCATCGGACAATAACGGGAACTCATGGGGGGTTGAGTGTCTGTTGGGACAAATGGTGGGAACCAGATGAGGGGATCTACATCTGTATGTTGGGTTCAGAACGCGCTTGCCCCACAGGCGTCTCCATCTTTTTCCAAAGACTGTGGCAGGATGCTGGACAAGGAATGAGGTGGGACTTCAGCACACGGGCATGCGGAGTCCCATACTCTCAGATCCCAGTAAACACCACGGAGCTCATCACCCGACCCCGCAAGCCCCTGCCCACAGTTCCAGTAGCTAAAGCCCTCAAGGGAGGGTGCCCCACCACGACAAAGGGACCCGGGAACGGATTGGTATTGGTACCCACAGGTCAGGTACTGTACCAAGGGGTCCACTATGCAGTGGCTTCGGTGATTTTAAACCTCACCGAGGTACGATTGCCAGAGTGGTGCCCCAGGGAAACGGAGCGATTATACCATGTCCTGTTAACAAACATGTTTAAACAGTTTTACGAATTTGACTTTGCCGATGTCAACACAGCCGAATTGTACACCACACCACTTGAGGTCCTGGACAGAATAGGGAGACAAAGAAGGGGTGCTGTAAATGATATTTTCACAGCTTTTAATACAGGAACTTCCGTCATCAACACACTGGATGACGTGGAGCTGCAAACCCAAATCAATGGTTTGAAAACACAGTTGAGAAACATACTGACTGACGAGAATAAGGTAGTGGGTTCTGAGTAACACGAGGACCAGGCCATGACACTACACTTAAAAGAGATAATAGCTGAGCTGGAGAAACACGCCAGAACGGTAAATGCCCTCATTAGGGAGGATCGGAATGTGTCCAATCAGGCAGCGCAGAACGAAGCTTGTGTGTTTTACGGGGCATGGTTACTGGGCGAGGGCCGCAGTAATCTGGAGGATTTAAAGCAAGGTTTAGTCCCCTCCTGGATTAGCAACAAGCACCTCGCAGCCCTCCCCCCTTTTGAGAATACATTGAGTCCGTGCCTGCTCAGACTAGCTTCAGAGGCCTACCCAGTCCCAGTGGACTGTGGACGGTCTAATCACACCATTATGGGTATAGTGGTAAGAATGCCGGTGATGGGAAAGACAGCTAAACCCGCCCCGGTATACAGGGTGGAGAACACTGGAGTCATTCACGGGGGAGCGCACATTCGCTACACAGGGGTCCCACCTTACGTCATTCGATGGGAGCATGCAATGACGGGTACCGACCTCTCGGGGTGCCGGAGTCAGGGAGCACACATCATCCTGTGTCCCCAGCACTTGAATGCCCATTCGAAACCACAGTGAGGGTTCGGAACTGCTGGCACAAAGCCTATAAATTGCACCATGGAGGCAATGGCACAAGGCCATGTGCCCCCACAGGTGGCATATATAGGAGGTGGGACATACTGTGTCACCACTGCAGCGCCCCACTACCAGCATGGACAGCACGGTTGGTGTCCGGTCAGTGACAGCAGCTTCTGTTTCAAGCCCAGGGCAGAAGTTCAAGTGGCCCAAGAGCGAATTGTCCCCATTCTTGAACCTTCCACTGTTCACAACACTGGGAAAGAGATTTCCACTGACCTACATAAGAACATAAGAACATAAGAAATAGGAGCAGGAGTAGGCCAATTGGCCCCTCGAGCCTGCTCCGCCATTCAATAAGATCATGGCTGATCTGATCCTAACCGCCAATCCACTATGACAGGACTATCTCCTGAATCTAACAGCATTAGACACACGAAAACAGGAGCAGGATCTGGCTACACGGCCCCTGGGCCCGCTCCGCTACCCACAGGGCCATGACCTATCCGAACCTAGACTCATGTCCAAATTCCTGCCCGCTCCCCGTAACCCTTAATTCCCTTTTCTACTAGGAAACTGTCTATTTCTGTTTTAAATTTATTTAATGATGTAGCTTCGACAGCTTTTTGGGGCAGCATATTCCATGGACCTACCACCCTCTGAGTGAAGTAGTTCCTCCTCATCTCAGTTTTGAAAGAGCAGCCCCTTATTCTAAGACTATGCCCCCTAGTTCTAGTTTCACCTATCATCTGGAACATCCTCCCTGCATCCACCCGATCCAACCCCTTCATAATCTTATATGTTTCAATAAGATCGCCACTCATTCTTCTGAACTCCAATGAGTAGAGTCCCAATCTACTCAACCTCTCCTCATATGTCCATCCCCTCATCCCCGGGATTAATCGAGTGAACCTTCTTTGTACTGACTCGAGAGCAAGTATGTCCTTTCTTAAGTATGGACACCAAAACTGTATGCAGTATTCCAGGTGCGGTCTCACCAATACCTTGTACAACTGAAGCAATACCTCCCTATTTTTATATTCTATCCCCCTAGCAATGAAAGCCAACATTCCATTGGCCTTCTTAATCACTTGCTGCACCTGCATACTAACCTTTTGAGTTTCGTGCACCAGGACCCCCAGATCCCTTTGTACTTCAGTACTTTCAAGTTTCTTGCCATTAAGATAATAACTTGCTCTACGATTTTTCCTGCCAAAGTGCATAACCTCACACTTTCCAGTATTGTATTCCATCTGCCAAATCTCTGCCCACTTACTTAGCCTGTCTATGTCCCCTTGCAGGTTTTTTATGTCCTCCTCACTCACTACTTTCCCTCCCATCTTAGTATCATCTGCAAACTTTGACGTGTTACACTCGGTCCCCTCCTCCAAATCGTTAATATAGATTGTAAAGAGTTGGGGACCCAGCACTGACCCCTGCAGAACACCACTGGTTACTGATTGCCAGTCTGAATATGAACCATTTATCCCAACTCTCTGCCTTCTGTTAGATAGCCAATCCTCTATCCATGCCAGAATATTACCCCCAATCCCGTGATTTTTTATCTTAAGCAATAATCTTTTGTGTGGCACCTTGTCAAATGCCTTTTGGAAGTCTAAATACACTACGTCCACTGGTTCACCTTTATCCACCCTATATGTTACTTCCTCAAAGAACTCCAGCAAATTTGTCAAACATGACTTCCCCTTCATAAAACCATGCTGACTTTGTCTTATTAAATTATGATTATCCAAATGTCCTGTTACTGTCTCCTTAATAATGGACTCCAAAATTTTACCTACCACAGATGTTAGGCTAACTGGTCTATAGTTTCCAGCCTTCTGTCTACTGCCCTTTTTAAATAAGGGTGTTACATTAGCAGTTTTCCAGTCTGCCGGGACCTTTGCTGAGTCCAGGGAGTTTTGGAAGATTATTACCAATGCATCCACAATCCCTACCGCCACTTCCCTCAAAACCCTGGGATGTAAGCCATCAGGTCCAGGTGATTTATCCGCCTTGAGTCCCATTATTTTACCAAGTACTACTTCCTTAGTGATTTTGATCGTATTTAGCTCCTACCCCCCTATAGCCCCCTGCTTGTCAAGTGTTGGGATATTCTTGGTGTCCTCCACTGTAAAGACTGATACAAAATATTCATTCAGTGTTTTTGCCATCTCCATATTTCCCACCATTAATTTCCCGGTCTCATCCTCCAAGGGACCAACATTTACTTTAGCCACCCTTTTTCTTTTTATATAACTATAAAAACTCTTACTATCTGTCTTTATATTTTTTGCTAATTTACTTTCATAATGTATCTTCCCTTTCTTAATCAATCTTTTTGTTATTTTTTGCTGTCTTTTAAAGTTTTCCCAATCCTCTATCCTCCCACTAGATTTGGCTACCTTATATGCCCTTGTTTTTAGTCGAATACTATCCTTAATTTCTTTACTTAGCCACGGATGGCTGTCTTTTCTTTTACACCCTTTTTTTCTCAGTGGAATATACTTTGTTTGGAATTTGTAAAATAACTCCTTAAATGTACACCACTGATCATGTATCGTCTTATCCTTTAACCTATTTTCCCAATCCACTTTACTCAATTCCGCTCTCATACCTTCATAGTCTCCTTTATTCAAGCTTAGCACGCTTGTTTGAGATACAGCCTCCTCACCCTCTAACTGAATATGGAATTCAACCATGTTATGGTCACTCATTCCAAGGGGATCCTTTACTAGGACATTTTTAATTAATCCTGTCTCGTTACACAGGACCAGATCTAAGGTTGCTTGCCCCCTGGTTGGTACAGTTACATACTGCTCAAGAAACCCATCCCTAATACACTCACTGAACTCATCCTCAAGGCAGCCCTGCCCAATTTGATTTGTCCAATTTATATGATAGTTAAAATCCCCCATAATTATAGATGTTCCCTTATTACAAGCCTCAACTATTTCCTGATTGATACTCCGTCCAACCGAGTTGTGACTGTTCGGAGGCCTATATACTACACCCACTAGTGTTTTTTTCCCCTTATCATTCCTTATCTCCACCCAAACTGTTTCATTATCCTGATCCTTTGACCCAATATCATTTCTCTGTATTACAGTGATTCCTTCCTTTATTAACATAGCCAGCCCACCTCCCCTTCCTTCCTGCCTGTCCTTCCTGATTGTTAAATAACCTGGTATGTTTAATTCCCAGGCATTGTCACCCTGCAGCCATGTTTCTGTAATGGCCACAAGATCATACCCATATGTAGCTATTTGTGCCTTTCGTTGCGCATTTTGGATATATCATTCCCCCTCTCCCTGAACACCTCGCCAAGATATTAAAAGCTGTTGTTGTTTCACAAAAACACTTCTACACACTGGAGCAGAAGACTTTAGAGATAGGGGCAGACATATTGGACATGGTGACCCCACCGTGATGGGACCTGTTCACTAATATAGAAGCCCCTTCCTGGATTAGGACAGCCTCCCACATTCTTGTAGTGTGCAAGGTTGTCACTGTAGTTTATTTACTGTTTGTACACTGAAAAAAGGTCAAACATTCTCAAAAGTATGAGAATAGAGGGGAATGGAGGGAGCATTATGTGCGGGTAGAAGAAGCGATGCCCGTTTAGATTTTGCTGCTTTGTATAAAGTTAAAGTTTTCCCTCCCTCCTCTGTATTATTTTTGACATGTATTCATGAGTATTGTGATTTTCGTGAGTGTATTTTGTTTTATTATTTGCTTATTAGATGTGATGTTGTTATTAAAAGGGTAATGTGTATGCACTAGGTGATGTAGGGGTATAAGGACCCCTCCACGCCTGGAAGTAAGTTGTTAGATTTTTAACTCCAAGGTATTGCCATCTATAGATGCTTAATGTACACTAGATTTATTCTGAAATGGGAAATGCATGTGTCGTGGGGTCATAGATAGGTAAATACTGGGGATGGTTAGATTGTGGAAAGTCAGAAAATTTTGCTCACCCAGAATTATGATACTTCAAGCAAGTTACAGTATCATCAGGGGGGAGTGTAGGATTCGCAAAATTGGACTTTATATTAATACGGGTCAAATGGCAGAAGAGGCCGTGATTTTTAAAGACTGTTTTAAAAGAAGCCCAGAAAAAGGGGCATACAAAATGGCCACCATACCTTGTGACCAGCTTATTGGGACACTTTAAAATGGTCCCTGCGCAACCGCAGACAGCTTTGTGGATTCAACCTACAGCAAGTTCAGGAAGCCATTTCTGAGAGAACGAAACCAGACCCACACATATACATATGGATTAGATGCAGATCCAGTCAAGATCGGCCTGGAGACAGAGGCCATCAAAATGTTGACCCAGACAAAAGGGGACAATTTCATATTCATGAGAACAGCACCCAGGACTAGATAACGAGATCAGCAGGGCATTAAAAACAATGAAGGTAATCCCAGACCAGAGATGGGCCTTTACCGGCCGTTTAAGACATTTTAAAATATAATAACTGCCCCGCTGTGCTCCCAGCCCGCCAAAAGTAAAACAAAGACTAACCTGATTTTGGGTGGGAGACGGAAGTTTCTGGGAGAAAGGTATATCAGAGAGACTTTTCGGCAGTTGGAAAGGGCTGATAGCTGACAGTTTGGAGCTTGAAGAGACACACAGCTTGTGGACGAGAGTTTGAATCACAGCCAGAAGAGGAAGCAGGCACTCACAGGAGGAAGAAGAAGGCCAACATCGAGAAGGCCGTCTCGAAGCCGACGTCCCGCCCCGGGGAAACACATCGGGAGATCATCGACCATCCCCGGGCCGTTGCCAAAACGAGAGGCCATCGACCCAACTTGGGAGAAGCGACTAAAAAATAAAAACCCCAAGAGGAGAAACCTTCCAGCCACCCCGGCTCGGGAGAAGAGAGAAAAGGAAACTGAAGAAGCGATGGGAGCCAGCCCAAGGCTCCTCCAACCAGGGTCGAGCCGATGATCCTCGGCCCCGCCGACATCCAGGCCCACTGGTGTCCAGCCGCCCCCGACCCCCACCTCATGAGAGAGGTGTGGCGCAGCTCGCAGGGGCTCCATGATCCACGTGGAGACGAAACGCCTGAAAGGACCAAACACAGACTCGATTTCAAAACCTTGCACTTCCTAGTTTGATTGGTGAGCATGTTTCTGGCCCTTCACAATCAGATCTAGATAGGTTTAATAAGGGGGTGGATTTAAGGGTACAATTAACATGAGTTGTTGTCCGTCGATGTTCCGTGTGTTTCCTTATTTCATGATGATCTTTGTAGTGTATAAGATGCCTGTATTTGCCTTAGTTAGTACTGTGTTGTTATGATTTGTTTGTGTGTTTTTCCCTCCCATGTACTCCCTTATCTGCTTGCATTTGATGTGATATTTTTCCTTATGCAATAAAATTTCATTTTGTTTCATCAAACTTGGTCTACAAGAGTTTTCTCTACATTGTAGTTCCTGCACCTAAGGCCAGAGTATAGAATCTGAGGGGCGAGTGGGTCGAACCACTCAAGGTTTTACTGTGCAAGAGAGAGAGGCCTCTGGAGAGAGAATCCTCAGGGAAATCTCTCAAGGAAAACCCCTTACACACAACAACCCTGTTGCACCTCCTGGCTCAGCTCGCCAATTTGTTGAGATTCACGTAACTCTGGTAAACAGGATCAGGTGCAAACCAATATTTTGGGTATATTGGCCTAGAAATTCAGTATCGCCACGTTTGGGGCGTTATAGTCGAGCATGTGCTAAATTTAGCGCCCGGCGCAAATTATCGTCACCTTCAGCGAAATTGACTTGCTTCGCCCCAAGAGCTGCTTGGTGCGCTAAAGCAGGCACTGCACGACTGTCCTAAGGCACTAAGCCGGAGAGGCGAGACGCTACCACCGAAGGCGGGCGCAGCACATATGTGGCCAGTTAGCGATTGCAGGCAGACATGCTGGCGCCGGTCACCTCTTAAAGGGGGAGGGTCGATTTGGCTTGCAGCCATGGCCTGCACATTGGAGTCCTGATTCTCGGCCTCGACAGACCTGCTGCCACATTCTAACGCCTAGGACCATGGAGAGGGCCAGGGAGCGAGCGCAGCGGTTCAGTGAGGGAGCCCTGAAGGTTCTGGTTGTCGCAGTGGAGCACAGGCGATCTATCCTGTTTCCGGACAGTGGCAGGAGGCCGCTGCCCAACGAATATCGAAAAGTTTGGAGGGAGGTGGTACACAGAGTGACCTCCAGCAGCATGGTACCTAGGACCCCTGTGCAATGCAGGAAGAAGTTCAATGAGCTCACTCGGGTTGCCAGGGTGAGTACCCTTTCCAGTATCCTCTTCATCCCTGCATGTGCACCTCACTTTATGGCCAAAGGGTCCTGAAAGCCCCAATGCCCAGCCCTCATCCAACACCTATGGGCATTTCATGAAACTCACATGCACATTCACCACTTTACACACTGTAAGGGCTATTCCATCATGGGAGGCAGTGCAGCCAAGATCAGGGCTTCACACTGTAAGGGCTACTCGACCATGGGAGGCAGTGCAGCCAAGATCAGGGCTTCACACTGTACTCAGAGCCCGTCCTTTCTCTTGCAGGGCAAGCTGGCACACAATAGGAGGCAGCAGCAATGGACCGGGGGAGGCCGTCCTGACCTTAAAGACCTCAGCGATCTGGAGCAGCGAGTGGAATGGATTATGGCAGGCTGGATGATTGGCCCCGTCGCCACTGGAGATGCCGACCCCATTCTGGACAGCAATGGTAAGGTCATCACCTTTTTGATCTCTCTACTTCCACTTGTGCCTCACACCAGCATCCTTTGCCACTATCGAATCAATACAGTGCTTTGCAGCACTCATGCCTCCCTCGCTGCCGCCCTGTCCTCATGCTAAAGCAACTCTTGCACCTCCCTGCTTTCAGATGCTGATTCGCCAGGTGAGGAGGCAGGCCCTCAAGCTGCCACTGTGAGTTATTCTGAAGGCGAGCAGGAAGAGGAAGCCGGACCATCAGTGCCACCCTCAGCCGAGGCAGCCCATGGCCATAATAGGGACACATCTTCCCTGGAGGGGAGCAGGGGGGAAGGGTCTGAGGAGGGTGAAGCTCCAGGGCCCAGCGGGCTGCAGCAACGCGGGGGTGGTAGGGAAGCTCGGCGGCCTTCTCCCCAGAGGGAGAGCCTGGCCTCCAGTCCTGCTACAGTGAGCGCAGAAGAGGTGCGGCTCCTCGCTGAAATGGGTGCCCAGGCGGAGCACAGGCACACTGAGCTCATGGCTGCAGTGGCAAGGATGCCTGACTCCATAGAGTCACTGGCAAGGAGTGTCCAGGGCTTCGGGGCAGCACAGGCAAGGAGTCTGCAGGACCTCAGTGCAGCACAGGCAGCAGAGGCGGCTTCCACACAAGTGCTTAGTGGCGCCATGCAGTCAGTGGCTGGTCTGATGCAGACACCGATTAGGGCCACACGAGCACTGACTGCTGCCACACTCACTGGATCAGGCAGGATTCACCGGGGCCCTTGCCGTGCCGCAGCAGGCCAGCAGTCTGTACTTCAGCAGATTGCTCCGCATGCTGCAGTGCTGACCCGTGGGACTGCCAGTGTGTCGTCCGACCAGGGAGTGCCTGTGCTCTGTCAGGATGACAGCATTCCTGCTGCCAACACTGTCACTCCTCCACTGCAGCTGCCACCACCCGTAGGACAGACTGCTGTCGCCCATGCAGAGTTGGAGCAGTCATCAGTCGGGCCCTCCAGGCCCAGAGCTGGTCCAGGCCATCCCCCAAGGGCACCTGCCGACTCACTTTCTGACACTCAGCAGCCTTCCCCCAGCCTTGCAGCAGCCACTGGGGTCCCATTGCGGAGGAGCTGCAGGGTGGGAAGGGGCCAATCTCGCAAGTGAAGCAGATCACCCTCGCAGGGCAAAAAGTAGGAGGTGTGGCAAAATGGTGTGAATTTTTTTAGCGAAGGCTGAGGATCATGGTCATTTTTGATTAACTCTTTTGTTCATTGTCTTCAGGTTGTGAGAGCCAGTTATGTGTCTGACTTTTTTTGGGGGGTTTCTCTGTATTTCTTTGTCATGCGGGAAGAGCACAGAGTTTGTTAAATAAATAATTGTCTTTATTCAGATTGTGCATGTTTGCTCTTTGAACTATTTGTTGCATTGACCGGCTCAGGGTTTGCGGAGCGGTTCCATTCATGTTCTTTCAATGGCACAAGCCTCTCCCTCAGAGGGGGCCTAGAACCAACTTGCAATAAGCCGCTGACGGATGGCCCTTGCACCTTGTGCCTCCTTCCCGTCTTGGTGCTCCTCCTCCTCCTCCTCCTCCTCTGGTGGTGCTCCAATGTCTGCTGGTAGTGGCTGAGTCCTGAAGATAGCCAGGTTATGCAGCATGCAGCACACTACAACGAAATGGGAGACTCGGTCAGGCGAGTACTGAAGGGCTCCCCCGGAATGGTCCAGACAGCGGAACCATTGCTTTAGCACGCCAATTATTTGCTCAATGATGTTCCTGGTCACTTGATGGCTGTCATTGTATCGTTCTTCAGCAGGGGTGCTGGGCACACGGAGCGGGGTCATCAGCCAGGTGCACAAAGGATAACCCTTGTCCCCGAGAAGCCAGCCTCCTGGGTGAGCCAGTGCTTCGAAAAGGTCTGCCACAGAAGTCTGGCGCAGGATGAAGGCATCGTGGCTGGTGCCTGGAAAGCGGGCATTGACAGCTAGTATCAGCTGTCTGTGGTCACACACCAACTGCACGTTCAACAAATGGAACCCCTTCCGGTTGCGGTAATCCTCGGTATTCTCTTGAGGCGCCCGCAAAGCCACATGCGTGCAGTCAATGGCACCCTGGACCATGGGGAAGCCTGCTATACTTGCAAATCCCATTGCGCACTCTTGCTGCTTGTCCAGGGTCATGGGGAAGGAAATGTACTGACGTCTCCTTTTGAAGAGGGCATTCATGACTTGGTGGATGCAGCAATGCACCGCGAACTGGGAGACATTGGCAATGTCCCCAGTAGCGGATTGGAAGGAGCCAGTGGCATAGAAGTTGAGCGCCACTGTCACCTTCACTACCACCGACAGAGACGTCCTGCTCCTCAGCTGAGGCTGCAGATCTGTCTGAAGCAGATGGCAGAGCTCAGTGACCACCTCCCTTCTGATTCGAAGCCTCCGAATACACTGCTCCTCAGAAATGTTGAGGTAGGAGTACTGTTGGCGGTATACCCTGGGAGGGTAAGGCCTCCTGTGCTGACGCCTGTTGGCCCTCCTCCATCTGGCCATGATTGGCACTCTCTCTCGGCGTCTCTGAGCCCTCTCAATGCAATGGAGAAAACCAATGTTTCCACCCATTGTAGCCCCCATAATATGTGGCCACTCAAGGCTATGCCACTGAAAAATCAATCCAACTGCAAAGTTCTGGGCTGAAGCCAGAAGTAGCTGTGCGAGCACTGACTCAATGCAGAAAGCTCTCTCCCTTTGTCTCTCTGCAAATCTCTCTGTCTCTCACACAGAAGGTGTGGTCCAAAAATGGCTCCCACTAAGAAGCCAGGAAGAGCCCCCTTTAAATAGTGCCCCCCCAACCCTACAGCGACTAGGAACCATTCCAGTCAACCAGTCGCTGGGAGCACCAGGCGGAAAGAAGGGGGGCACCACTGAAGTTCCGGTTCGGGGCACACCAAGGGCGTTGCACCATGAAATGACGTACGGATCTGCGCGCGCAGCTGAGCGGGCATTGCGGTTTTACACCGCCGCTAAATGTCTGCTCAATTTCACAAGAGGTGTAGGTCTCACCGCACCCAGGCGCTAGCCACTTTGTGCCCCACTTATCGCCCTCTTAAGGCGCTAACGGCTGGCGCTAACAACTGAATTTCTCCCCCATTGTGTTTAATCAGAGTTTAGGACAGAATACTAGTAAATGCAATCACAACTGCTCTACACTCGGCACTGAATCACTTAGATGGTAAGGAGACCTACATCAGAATGCTGTTCATAGACTACAGCTCAGCATTCAACACTATCGTCCCCAACAAGCTGGCCACCAAACTCCAAACTCTTGGCCTGAACACTTCCCTCTGCAACTGGACCCTGGACTTCCTAACAAACAGACCCCAGTCTGTCAAATTAGGTCACCGCACCTCCCCCCGCCCTGACCCTGAACACGGGGGCCCCACAAGGATGGGTGCTTAGCCCCCTCCTCTACTCCCTCTTCACCCACGACTGTGTGGCTGTTCATGGTTCCAACACCATCATCAAGTTTGCGGATGATACCACGGTAGTAGGCCAGATCACCAACAACGATGAGTCAGCCTACAGGGAGGAGGTCCAGCATCTCGTGAAGTGGTGCGCCGATAACAACCTGGCCCTTAACATCAAGAAAACCAAAGAAATCATTGTGGACTTCAGGAAGTCTAAAAGCGGAAGTCACACCCCCATCCACATCAATGGGGCTGTGGTGGAAAGGGTGGACAGCTTTAAGTTCCTCGGAGTCCACATCACGGAAGACCTCTCCTGGTCCCTCAATACCTCCTCTCTGGTGAAGAAGGCCCAGCAGCACCTATATTTCCTAAGGAGGCTGAAGGGATGTAACCTGTCACCCCTGATCCTCTCTAACTTTTACCGCTGCACAATAGAGAGCATCCTGACAAACTGTATCACAGTTTGGTATGGCAGCTGTAGCTACTATGACCGGAAAGCCCTGCAGCGGGTAGTCAAAACAGCCCAACGCATTACCGGTACCCGGCTACCGACCATAGAGCACATATACCAGAAACGCTGTTTACGGAGGTCACGGTCCATCATCAAAGACCCTACCCACCCCAGCCACAGTCTGTTCGCCCTCCTGCCATCTGGGAGACGCTACAGATGCATTCGCACCCGTATGACCAGATTTAGGAACAGCTTCTTTCCCAGGGCTGTCATCCTACTGAACTCCACAAATAAACTCTAAAGCCTGCACATCTGCCAACGCACTTTATTATGGTTATGTTTATGTTAATGTATTACAAGCCAAATGTATGTCGAATGTCTAAATGTCTTAATCTAAATGTACACTCTCAGGAGCCGCAAGCCTAAATTTTGTTGTACTGCACTTGTGCACTAACAATGACAATAAAAGTTGATTTGATTTGATTTTTACAGCAAAAACATACGACTGTGACAAACAGCTTGTACTGGACCCGATCAGACAGACAGCTGGCATGCACGAACAGTTCTCTGGCTTCTGGTCTCTCTGTCTTTCTCTCTCTCTCTTGGGCTTTCACTGGTGAGCATGGGATCACTCTTAAAAGAAAGTTCGACCAGCTGTTCGGCTCTCCCTTCCGCAGTCTGTGTGCAAACCCTTGGTGTTAGATCCATGGGTTAATGGAGACACGGAATGCAGGAGTTGATTTAACAAGTGTTTACTGAACAAAGTCTGGAGGTGAACTAACTACACAAGACGCTATGCAGGCTTATATACCCGAGTGGTCACTATTGGTACTACAGTACACAGGGGCTTCAAAAACATAGTTCCTCTTAAAGGTACATACACTACAATTCCTCCCCTTTTAGATAAATAGTACATAACATTTTAAGTAATCATTAAATAACATTTTTACAAGAACAATAATCTACACATTTGCTGAAGTTAATCAATTACAAATTCAATCTCTCTGGAGGCTTCCTGACTCGGTCCGGATAATGCCTCGGTGGTGTAGTAGGCTTCGGTGGTGTAGTAGGTTCTTTTGGCAAGGTCGATTCTGTTGTGTATGTAATAGGTATGTTACTTTAAACCTATGGCCAGGGCAGCACTACTTTGTAGGGCGTAGTGATACCGTAGTACCACTCCTGGCCATAGGGGTATAAATAGTACTGTGGGTACTGATCTCCCCTCAGTTCCCACCTGTTGGTATTAAGTAAAGACCTACGTTGAATCTTCCAAGCTGTCTCTTCATTATTGGATTAAGTATAGACACATACTTTATACTGGCGACGAGTAAGGTTCGAACTCACCAGTACACGGTGCAACAAAGGAACGGCAGCAGTACGGAGAGAGAAGGAGAGAGGCTTCTTACCAGCCAGCCTGCAGAGTCCAGCATCGACCGAAGGAGGCCGCCCAGCACTCCGGGTTCGGGAGGAGTGGCAGCAACGGAGCGAGAGAGAGAGATTTCCAGCGGAGCCTGCGGCAGCTGAGAGAAGAGGCTGAACGGGCGCTCCAGCCACGGGGCAAAAGTCCACCCAGGGCCAGGTAAACTGAAATCCTTCCCGGGAACGAGAGCTGCAAGGGCCAGAACGGGCAGGCGATCTGGGGAACAAACGGAGCCACAAGGACTAGCGGGCCACGAGAGGGGAAGGTCATTGTTAATAGCGGCGGTGGCAATAACGGGAGCTGCAAGGGCCAAAAATAACGAAGCTGGAGAGAGGTCGTTAGCTGCAGCAGGAGAAAAGGCGGGAAAAACGCCATCTAGTGGACAAAGGGGAAAAGTTTTTTTTTTCTCTTCAGCAGTTTAAAATAAAAAAATAAAAAAACGCCATCTAGTGGAGAAACGCAGGAAAAGCTCTTCAGCAGTTTAAAATGTCTAAAGAAGGTTGGTTGTCAGTATATGTTGAGGACACAGAAGAGTGGGATGCCTATATCGAAAGGCATGAACTTCATTGCATAGTAAACAAGGTGGAAGATGACAAAAAGGTAGCAACCTTATTAAATTGTATGGGGGCAAAAACATACGGTCTGCTGAGGAATCTTCTTACTCCAGAAAAGCCAGCAGACAAAACGTATGCCCAAATTGTTGATACGTTAAAGGAACATTTAAACCCTAAGCCACCATTTATAGCGGAAAGGTACCGCTTCTACAGACGCGACCAAAGGAATGATGAGTCGCAGGCAGCCTATTTAGCTGAGCTCAGAAGGTTGTCCAAACATTGCCAGTTTGGAGCCTTTTTGGCGGACGCGATCAGAGACAGATTTGTCTGTGGCATGTTAAATGAGAGTACATGAAAACGGTTGCTAGCCAAGAAACAGCTCAGCCTAGATCAGGCGATTGAAATAGCATCGGATCACGAAGCAGCAGCACAGGGTGCTGCTCAAATGCAACAAAACACAACCTGCTATGACACCCATGAGGTGACATTTCACAAAGGTAAATGCTACCGTTGTGGCAAAACCACCCACGACCAAAGTAATTGTTGGTTTCATGATAAAATATGCCGGCAGTGTGGAAAAAAGGGGCATATAGCGAAAGTTTGTCGGTCGGGTACGAAACCCAATAGTGGGGGCAGTCCGAGCAGTACCAAGGCAAGGACAAAAATACATAAGATGTCTGACAATAGCTCAGACGAGTCACAGGAAGGCACAAAAGCAGAGCCTAAAGGTCTGGGATGTCTCAAGTTATATGGCGTAGACAAAACGGAGGACCACAGCACAATGTGGGTTAAAATGAAGGTAGCAGGCATCGAAGTTAATATGGAGCTGGACACGGGTTCGGCCCTATCAGTAATTAATGAACAAGGTTATAACAGGCTGTTCAAACGCATTCCCTTAAAGGATACGGAAATTAAATTAAAAACATACACGGGACAAAAGGTTTAACCGAAGGGAAAAATGCAAGTAACAGTTAAATACAACGGCAGGAAAGTGCCAGGACTTTATTTATACATCCTACCAAACGGTGGACCACCGCTTTTGGGTAGGGAATGGATAAGAAAAATCCATTTCGACTGGAAGTCGATACACGAGTTAAAAGTAGAGACCACCAAGGATGATACAACCATTACAAGCAGGCTGTCGAAAATATTGGCAAAAACGCCAGAGGTGTTTCAACAAGGGCTGGGGACCTTAAAGGACATTAGAGCAAAAATAACTATTGCTCAAGACGCGGACCCCAAGTTTTGTAAGGCCTTACGCCTTTCGGCCAGCTGTGGAAGCAGAACTGGGTGCCTTAGAGAGTGCAGGTGTCCTTACAAAGATTGAGTGGAGTGAGTGGGCCACGCCCATCATCCCAGTTATAAAGAAATCTGCAAATAACACACCGGGGGAACCAAAGAAGGTTCGCATTTGCGGGGATTTTAAGATAACTATTAACCCAGTCCTGCACACAGTACAGTATCCGCTGCCGCGGTTAGAGGACATATTCGCATCGTTAGCTGGGGGTAGACACTTCACGAAGATTGACCTTTGTCAAGCTTATTTACAGATGGAGGTGGAACAGGACTCGAGAAAGCTCCTAACGATTAACACACACAAGGGGCTGTACCAGTACAATCGCCTGGTATTTGGTGTGGCGTCCGCCCCGGCAATATGGCAGAGGACCATGGAACAGGTCCTACAGGGCATTCCAGGAATGCAGTGCTACCTGGATGACATCCTGGTGACAGGACAAATGGATAACGACCACCTCGCTAACCTGGAGCGAGTACTTCTGCGGTTGCAACAATACGGACTCAGGGCGAACAAGCAGAAATGTGAGTTTTTCCAGGAACGTATCTCATACTGTGGTCACATTATAGATAAGGAAGGCCTGCATAAGTCCCCGGAAAAGATTGAGGCAGTAGTGAAGGCCCCGCCCCCGAGAATGTATCTCAGTTACGATCATTCTTAGGCCTTATAAATTATTACCATAAGTTCCTCCCGAACTTATCGTCCATTTTACATCCACTAAATTCATTGCTGCAAAAGGGAGTCTCCTGGAATTGGGATGAAGCGTGTGAGGCTGCTTTTAAAAAGGGTAAACAACTCATTACATCAAAGGAAGTGCTCACACACTTTGACCCAAAAATGCCAATGAGGTTGGCATGTGACGCCTCCCCGTACGGTATAGGGGCAGTGTTGTCACACAAATTTCCCAACGGGACGGAGAGGCCAATAGCATTTGCCTCAAGGTCGTTAACTACAGCCGAAAGAAACTATGCGCAAATCGACAGGGAGGCCCTCAGTCTGGTGTGGGGTGTAAAAAAATTCCACCACTACCTGCATGGGCAACGTTTCACACTACTGACGGATCATCAACCATTGGTGTCGATATTTAATCCAACAAAAGCGGTGCCCCTGATGACGGCCCAAAGGCTACAGAGATGGTCACTGTTCTGAGGAGCACACCAGTACCTTATCAAATATAAGGGTACCAAACAGCATGGCAATGCGGATGGCCTGTCGCGGCTACCCTTGCCTGCCGAGATCGAAGAGATAGTACAGGACCCCGTGGAAATATATCATATGGCTGTTATGGAACACTTGCCCATCACCAGCCAATGTATCGAGCGGGAAACACGGAACGACCCGACATTGGCAAGGGTTTACGAGTTAACCGTGAAAGGCTGGCCGGCGCAGGGTGACGCATCATTGCCGGCGTTTTCGGCAAGGAAGGACCAGTTGTCCGTCTGCCGGGGCACATTGATGTGCGGAGCCAGGGTGGTGGTCCCTCAAAAATTACAACATAAAGTGTTGCAGGACTTACACGAAGGTAATCTGGGGGGTGTCAAAATGAAAAGCCTCGCCAGAGCCTACGTCTGGTGGCCCGGCATTGACAGGGACATTGAGGAAGTAGCAAAAGCGTGCCAAGGGTGCCAGATGGTACAGAACGTACCACCACAAGCCCCACTATATTCGTGGGAGTGGCCCTCAACGCCATGGCAAAGGATCCACGTGGACTTCGCTGGCCCCTTCCTGGATGCGATGTTTCTTATTGTAGTGGACGCCCATTCAAAATGGCCGGAGGTCATAAAGATGTCATCAACGACAGCCGAAAAGACGGTCGCAGTCTTAAGGACCATTTTTGCCCGAAACGGGGTGCCCGAGCAAGTCTGTTCGGACAATGGGCCACAATTTGTGGCAGAAGAATTTCAAGCATTCCTAAAAAGGAATGGAGTGCGACATTATACGTCCGCACCATATCATCCGGCTACAAATGGGTTGGCAGAGCGCTTTGTACAGACTTTTAAAAAGGCCATCAAGGCGATGGGGGAGGAAAGGTTGCCACTACAACACAAGGTGGACAACTTCCTATTCGCATACCGTAATGCTGCACATACGGTGACCAACCAGGCCCCTGCCGTCATGTTCTTTAATAGAAGGTTAAGGTCTCGCCTTGAATTGCTCAGACCAAACATTCAGAGAGATGTGGAAAACCGAGTATTTCGTAGGGCTCCTGACAGACAGACACGGAGCTTCGAGGTGGGGCAGCAAGTGTTGGCCCGTGATTATCGGAATGAAAAGTGGCGGTCTGGTACGATAAAGGCCCGCCAGGGACCCTTGATGTACACAGTTGAGACAGGGGAAGGCATAATCAGACGACATGCTGATCAACTTGTGGAGTCCAGAAACCCAACTGATTCACTACCTCAAACATGTCAGCACATTGTTACAGCGGAATCACGGCCCAGCTCGTCGTTACAGATGTCTCAGGATTGCAAGGAGTTCAGTGCTCCAGTGATCTCCACGGCACAGGATGTGCCATCAGACACCGACGAGTCCAGCGATGAAGGGGTGACGGAAGTACCGCCACCTACACCGAGACCGACTAGAGAAAGACGTTATCCTAGTCGAGATAGGAGGCCTCCTCAGAGACTGAATCTATAACATGTTTCTGTTTATATATATATAAGTAGACAACTCTTGATGTAAATATGTTATGTATATTGTGTTACCAAATGTTATTAGCCCTAGTTATGGGGCATCTATTGACTTAATTGCACGGGTACGTTTTAATTAAAAGGGGAGGAATGTTGTGTATGTAATAGGTATGTTACTTTAAACCTATGGCCAGGGCAGCACTACTTTGTAGGGCGTAGTGATACCATAGTACCACTCCTGGCCATAGGGGTATAAATAGTACTGTGGGTACTGATCTCCCCTCAGTTCCCGCCTGTTGGTATTAAGTAAAGACCTACGTTGAATCTTCCAAGCTGTCTCTTCGTTATTGGATTAAGTATAGACACATACTTTATAGATTCGGCTTCAATGCCAGTGTCGGGTTCATCTGGTTCCAGTATCACCGGGTCAGAGGTAGATACTATGGGTATCTCTGCTTCATCACTAGGCGTACAGAGTTGTGGTGTAGGTTGTCCTTTTTTGGATGACTCTATGATTTGGTCAGCATGGCGCCTTATTATGCTTTCTCCGATGTCCATGGTATACATCAGCGGTCCTAGTCGTGTGCAAATAGTTCTAGGCTGCCATTTCTCGGTACGGTAGTCCCAGGCCAAAACTGGTTGACCTATCTGGAAGGTTCTAGTTGGCCTTTCATTCATGCTTTGAAATTGCCGGTTCTCTACGTCCCTTCTGACGTTTGGCTTGAACAAATCCAGCCAGCATCTTAGTCTTCTTTTGAAAAACATCATTGCGGGGGTTTGGTTTGTAACCACATGTGTTGCATTCCTGTACGCAAACAAGAAGTTATCTACCTTATGTTGTAGATTTACGTCTTCATTACCCATGGCCTTTATGGCCTTCTTGAAGGTCTGGACAAACCTTTCAGCTAATCCATTGGTGGCGGGATGGTATGGGGCGGACGTGTAGTGCTTAACCCCATTGCTTTTTAAGAACTTCCTGAATTCTTCGGATACAAATTGCGGTCCATTATCAGAACAGATCTGTTCAGGCAGCCCATTCCTGGCGAATATGGTCCTTAATACTGTGATGGTTTTTTCCGTGGTGGTGGAGGACATCTTTATTGCCTCCGGCCACTTGGAGTGTGCATCAACCGCGATTAAGAACATTGAGTCCATAAATGGACCAGCAAAGTCGATATGTACCCTTTGCCATGGAGATGAGGGCCACTCCCATGGATGTAGAGGGGCTTGTGGTGGGGCGTTTTGGACCTTCTGGCATCCTAGACAGCTCTTGGTCATTTCTTCGATGTCTCCATCGATACCTGGCCACCACACAAACGCTTTGGCTAGGTTCTTCATTTTCACTCCACCCAGATGCCCCTCATGAAGCTCTTTTAGCACTTTAATCACCACTCTGGATCCACACATCAAGGTTCCTCGGCACACTGACAGCTGTTCTCTTTGCGAGAATGCTGGCAACAGTGGTTCGCCATGTGCTGGCCATCCCTTCACCGTTAAATCGTAGACTCGTGAGAGAGTCGGGTCATTTCTCGTTTCCTTTTCAATGGTAGAATTTGTTACTGGTAGACATTCCACTATGGTTGAGTGGAACATCTCCACTGGGTCCACTGTAGGTGCCTCTTCTACCATTGGCAACGGTAGGCGTGATAAACCGTCAGCATTCCCATGCTGTTTTGATCCTTTGTATTCTATGTCATATTGGTGTGCCCCTAGGAAAAGGGACCACCTCTGTAGCCTTTGCGCTGTCATAATGGGAACACCCTTTTTAGGGTTGAATATGGAGACGAGGGGTTGATGGTCAGTCAACAAGGTAAATTTTTGTCCGTGTAGGGAATGGTTGAATTTGTTCACTCCCCAAACCAGGCTGAGTGCTTCCCTGTTGATCTGGGCATAGTTACGCTCAGCTGAGTTCAATGAGCGTGACGCAAAAGCTATCGGCCGCTCCGAGCCATCAGGGAATCTATGCGATAATACCGCTCCTACGCCATAAGGGGATGCATCGCACGCCAGTCTGATTGGCAGTGATGGGTTGTAATGAGCCAACACTTCCTTGGACGTGATCAAGACTTTGCATTTATGGAAGGCACGTTTACAGTCTTCGCTCCATTTCCAAACTACTCCCGTTTGTAGCAGTGCGTTAAGAGGGTGCAGAACAGTTGACAAGTTTGGTAAAAATTTATGATTGTAATTTATCAATCCCAGGAACGACCTTAATTGTGAGACATTTTCAGGTGCTGGGGCTTTTATGACCGCTTCAATTTTGCCAGGTGACTTATGCAACCCTTCTTCGTTAATTATATGGCCACAATATGATATTTCTTTCTGGAAAAATTCGCACTTGGGGTGATTTGCTCGTAGGCCCCGTTCTCTCAGCCTAGTAAGCACCTGCTCCAAATTGGCAAGGTGCTCGTTGTCGTTTTCTCCTGTTACAAGGATGTCGTCTAGGTAGCATTGAGTCCCCGGAATCCCTTGCAGGACTTGCTCCATAGCTCTTTGCCAGATAGCTGGAGCTGATGCTACTCCGAAAACCAGTCGATTGTACTGGTACAGGCCTTTGTGTGTGTTTATCATGAGATACATTTTAGAGGCCTCCTCAACCTCCATCTGTAGATATGCCTGTGCCAAGTCAATTTTGGTGAAACGTTTCCCTCCGGATAGTGAGGCGAAAATATCTTCTATCCTCGGAAGAGGATACTGTACCGTGTGAAGGACCGGGTTTACAGTCACCTTGAAGTCCCCACAGATGCGAATTTTTCACTGTTCTTCACATTTATCATTATTCAACGTTTTCTTCATGACCGGGACGATGGGTGTTGCCCACTCGCTCCAATCTACCTTGGATAACACGCCTGCCTTTTCCAAATTCTCCAGCTCTGCCTCGACTGCTGGATGAATTGCGTATGGCACCGGCCTTTCCTTAAAAAACTTGGAAATTGCCGCATCTTCCACTTTTATTGAGGCGGTGACGCCTTTCAAGGTTCCTAGTTCCTGTTGAAACACTTCTTTGGCGTTGGCCAAGATGTCTTTTAATCGTTCAGGTATGACGTCATCATCATTTTTTTTTTTACTGGTCACCGTCAGTGCCTGAATGGAGTGCCAGTCTAAATGTATCTTCCTGATCCATTCACGTCCCAACAGCGGTGGACCACCATCTTGCAGAACGTATAAATACAACTTCTGTATTTCCTTGCCGTTGTATACAACAGGCACCCTTATTTTCCCTCTGGGGTATACTTTCTGCCCTGTATATGTCTTCAAGATAATGGATGTGTCTTTCAAAGGTATATGCGGAAATAGCCGCTCGTAATCCTGTCGACTTATGATGGTCAGAGCTGATCCTGTATCTAGCTCCATTTTAACTGGGGACCCCGCTGTCGTGAGGTAACCCAAATAGTCTGGCAATCCTCTTTGGCAATTACATTATGTAATTTGAGACAGCTTAGTCTCTTGTTTCCGGAGTCGCTATCACTATTCTAGTCTTCGGAGCTACTGTCCGTCATCATTTGTACCTTTCTGTACTTTTCCTTATTGATTTTTTTTCTGTCAGTGGATTTTTTGTTTCCAGATCAGCATACACATGCAATGTGTCCCATCTTTCCGCATTGCCTGCATGCTTTGTCCTTGAACCAGCAGTCCTTCTGGTCCTGGGTGGATCTGCCGCAGCAATAACATCTCTCGAAACCCCGTGTCATTTCATGGGTGCCGAAGTCCTGTGGCTTTTGCTGTATCTCTGCAGCTCCTCTTGCTGCTGCTTCGTATGTTACAGCCACACTGAAAGCCTTGTCCAGTGTCAAATCTTTCTCAGAAAGTAGTCTTTTCTGTGTTCCTTCACTTAGGAGATCGCAGATGAATTTGTCTCGTAGAGAATCTGCCAGTCCTGCCCCGAATTGGCAGTGCTGTGACAGCTTTCTTAATTCGGTGAGGTAATCAGTGTTACTTTCATTCTTGTGCTGATTCCTCCTGAAGAATTTGAATCGTTCCGCTATCAGCAGCAGTGTTGGGTTTAAGTGCTCCTGTAGGGTATCAACAATCTCCTTAAAATTCTTGTCCATCGGTTTGGCTGGAGTGATTATGTTTCGTAACAGCCCGTATGTCCTTGCGCCCATCAGATTTAGAAGTACCGATGCCTTTTTATCATCCTCTACTTCATTCGCTGTGCAATATACCTCCACTCTTTCCACATATGTGGTCCAATCCTCTATATCACTATCGAAAGCAGTAATATTGCCAGTCTTCGGCATCCTGAAAATCCAAAATGGCGCCTCCCACGCTTTCCTTTCTTCCCCGCCAGGTCAAGATGGCGTCTCCCGCGCTTTCCCGCCGCTGCCGCTGCTGCCAACGCTGTTCTCCGCGGTTCCCGTTGCGACCTGCAGCTTTTCGCGGTATTTCTATTTTTTTTTATATATATATCTTTTAAATAGTTTCTCCGTTACTTGGAGAACCATTCCTGTCATGGAGCGGACCCTCTGGGACTTTCCCCTCCCTCTGCTCGGTCCAAACGCCAACCTGCTTTGCAGCACCGGCTGCCCCCTGAGTGTTCCACCCTCTGTCTCTCTTTGCTTCTGCTTTCCGACTCGCTGCCCGGCCCCGCTGCAGAGCCACCCGATCGAGCCCCAGCCCGCCGCAGCCCAGGAAGGATCAGTGCACTACCTGCCACCAGCCCGTTTAGCTGGTGAAACCACAGTTTGTTTGTTTTTTCTTCTTGCTTCTGGCTTTGACCTTCGTCTGAGGAATCGATCTCTTTGAGGTGCTGCCGAATTGCAGGTAAGTTTGTTTCTAACTCGTCGCCACTGTTAGATCCGTGGGTTAATGGAGACGCGGAATGCAGGAGTTGATTTAACAAGTGTTTACTGAATAAAGTCTGGAGGTGAACTAACTACACAAGACGCTATACAGGCTTATATACCCGAGTGGTCACTGCTGGTACTACAGTACACAGGGTCTTCAAAAACTTAGTTCCTCTTAAAGGTACATACACTACACTTGGGGTGTCACTTTTTATTCTCTTTTTAGGGGTGGGCCGGAGGCCAAGTTATTGACAAGACCATTTAACCTATAGAGGTTCCTCCAAAACTTCATCAACCAAAGACAGCTTACGTTCTTTGTCTTGGTGTTTGGATGAAAGCCCTCCCCAAAAGAAGGTCTCATTACTTCATCCTTGTTTTTACAAATTGAAGGTACCTCCATGGAATCCATCTTATCTCTTTTTACTCTTTTTCCCAGCAAGTACAAGGCTCGGCCCTGTCCCTCTTAATCATGGCCCCAGCCAGAGCTGTCGTACATTAGCCAGTCGCTATCTCACCTTCATCTAGCAAATGGCCCATTCTAAGATGGATACCTTATCCTCTTCAAGTTCCTTTCATTCTATGTCTTTTCTTAATTAACTTTTAATTATCTTCACAAGCAGTTCTACTAAACAAACTCCAAATTCTATCTGTGGAGATTATAATATGGTTATTAGTAATAATGGAAGAAACATAGGCTGGGCCTTCACTGGTCAAATTAAAGATACATTAACAAAGTCAAAACCCTAACTTACAAACAGCAGATAACTAGCCTGGCAGGACCATCCTATGGGCCCCCGTGTGAAATGTTTATGTTTCACCTAATCTAACTGATTAAAAAGACTGCCTCAAATTCTAATGCAAGCTTCCCAGGAAAACAAAACTTATCATTTAAAAGCCAAATACATTTTTAGGCACCCCTAGTTTCTAACAGGAGTTCGGGCGGGAATGTGGAGTTGAGGTCGATGATCAGCCATGATCTTATTGAATGGCGGAGCAGGCTCGAGGGCCCATATGGCCTACCCCTGCCCTTACTTCCTATGTTCTTATGAATTCAGATTGTGCAGTCTGAGAATGGGCAGTGAACCTAATTTTTCAGGATGCATCACTCCCAGTGAGTCAGCTAAAGTGAGGAATATTTTTCTTTAGATTAAAGCAGCTTCTGCTGAAAAGAAAATCATGAAGAAAAGCTAGGGAACAAATTTCAAGCTCTACTGATTCATATTCAGTAGTTCTAAAAAAAAACTCAGAGAGGATGTGTGTGCCTATGTATGTGTGTATGAGTGTGAAAGCAAGAGAGAGAAAACCATGACATGTGTTTTGATTGCACCCCCACCTATTGTAGACGTTACTTTGTGTTCTATAAACTTTAGAAAGTGAAAGCGAGAGAGAGAAACAGAGGCCTAGAAATTGCAGAATGCTGGAAACCTGCTGGTGCCACCGTGTGCCGAAGTTAACGGCTGCCCAAAATCATAGCGCAGACAGCATCGGTATTTTGGTGCTGCGTGCTAGTTTAAATTAGAACAGCGCTAAACCTACCGTGCAACCTTCTTTTTCCGCAGGATGCCCAATGTAGCGTGACCGTAGCGTCCCTGAAGAAAGAACAGCATTGTCTTAAAGCAAGGCTGTCATTTTTGAAAGCAGTCTCAAGCCTTTAAAGGGGTTTTTGCTTTCTAAAATGAAAAAATTAATAATCATTTAAAAAAGCAGTCCTTAGACCTTAGAGCTCAACTGCCTTCTGAAAAAAATAAACATTAAAAATAATTCCCAAATGGCAAGCCTTCAACTCTTAAAGCTGAACTACCTTAAAAAATGGTAAAAGTGCTTCAGCACAAATACAAATGGTTCAACAAGCCAGGGAAGGGGCCCCAGAGTCTCGCACACAGCACTCCATCTTTGTGCAGGGGGTCAACACCGCAAGAGAGGTTCTTTACTCACAGGGGGCCAGGAGGCCCTCCAGAAAAAAGGATGTGGGACTCGATCACAGAGGCCGTCACTGCCAGCAGTGTCGCCCCTACGACCTCCAGTACCCAAAGTAGCTTCATGATGTCCGACCAGTGATCAAGGTCAGTGAATGCATCTTCAAAAGTCGTCTCTTACCAGTTGCACCACTAGACACACACTGCTCATTGCATGATCCCCACCCCCACCCATCACTCACCTACCAACAATCTGTACCAAACATGAGGCACACCTCACATTTCTAGCTTCACCTCACCCCCTTGGAGGAGACGGTGCTGGCCATTCTTGAGAGAGACATGGCTGAGCCCTTGGCCAATGGCAGGGCTGAAAGGATACAAGATCCTGGTATCCTCATACATTATCCTCCTTCTCACATCCCACTTCCCCCTCATCCTACAATATCTTCTGATTTAGAAGGTGCACATGGTTTATGCATGCACCTTTGCTTTCTCGCCCTCCCCTCACAACAACTCTGCCATTGTGCCTTCCTCATTTCACACACAAAAAAAATCCAGCCTGCCCAGCCAGTGGTTGATGAAGAAGAGGGAGAGGAGAGTGAAGAAGAAACACCTTCACTCGATTTGACACTCCCAGCCTGATGTGCCTCAATAAGTTCCGAGACTCGATGTTAGCGAAACAAAACAAGGCTTTTATTAACTTAGAAAGTAACACATAAAAGAGAGAGATGTCTTCCTTCTGGAGGCTGAGGCCAGACTGAGCCAGCTTACAAAAGGGGCCAGGTATGGGCGGAGCCCTACACACAGCACATTCCAGCACATTCCAATACATAATACAATGAGGACTGGGGAAGGGAAATGACACTGAAACCGACCACAGTCACAGGCAGTGATGAATGGAATATATTTCATCACATTCACCCCTTCTATAGATTTAGTCTGTTCGGGGGTTTGATAGTCCTCTGCGACCGACGTGGTGCCGCGGGTGTCGGCTGGGTGTCCCCGGTAGCCTCCTGGGTCTCTGCCGGGGGTGCCGCCAGGGTTGTTGAAGGGGTAGTTGGTGGGGGTGCCATTGGTCGATGTTCTTCCGGGGGTGATGAAAGAGTAGTGGGTGGGTAAGGGTTGCTGTGATCGTTGAAAAGAGTAGTGGGTGGGTAAGAATTGCTGTGATCGTTGTCGCTGCTATTGCCGTAGTTGTTGTCGATGCTGGCTGGGGCGACGTCTTTTATGGACACGGTGTCCTCCCTTCCGTCGGCGTGCCGGACATATGCGTATTGGGGGTTGGCGTGGAGTAGGTGTACTGGCTCCACGAGAGGGTCCGTCTTGTGGCCCCTCACATGCCTTCGCACGAGTACCGGACCTGGGGTGGAGAGCCATGACGGCATGGATACACCTGAGGTGGATTTCCGGGAAAAGACAAACATACGTTCATGAGGCGTGGCATTAGTGGCCGTACACAATAGCGACCGTACCGAATGGAGCACATCCGAGAGGACTTCCTGCCAGCGGGAGATAGGGAGGCCCTTGGTCCTTAGAGCTAGAGTGACTGCTTTCCACACTGTCCCGTTCTCTCGCTCCACCTGGCCATTACCCCGGGGGTTGTAGCTGGTGGTACGGCTCATGGCGATCCCCTTGGACAGCATGTACTGGCGTAGCTCTTCACTCATGAAGGACGCCCCCCTATCCGTATGGATGTAGCTCGGCATACCGAACAGGCAGAACAGGCTGTTGAGGCATTTAATGACCGTGGCGCTGGTCATGTCTGGGCAGGGGAAGGCGAATGGGAACCGGGAGTATTCGTCCACAATGTTCAGGAAGTAAACATTGCGGTCGACGGACGGGAGGGGGCCCTTGAAATCTAAGCTGAGCCGCTCAAAGGGCCGTGTAGCTTTGATTAAGTGGGCTCTATCTGGGCGGTAGAACCGAGGCTTGCACTCAGCGCAAGTGCGGCAGTTCCTGGTCAGAGACCGAACTTCCTCAATCGAGTAGGGTAAGTTACGAGACTTTATGAAGTGGAACAGCCGTGTGACCCCTGGGTGGCAGAGGTCGTTGTGGAGGGTCTGTAGCTGATCCCCGGTGGCGCTGGCACACATCCCTCGTGAGAGGGCATCAGGGGATTCGTTAAGGGCCCCTGGCCGGTAAATGATGTCGTACTCGAAGGTGGAGAGCTCGATCCGCCACCTAAGAATCTTATCATTTTTAATCTTCCCCCTCTGTTTATTGTTGAACATAAACGCTACCGACCGCTGGTCGGTAAGTAGGGTGAAGCGTTTGCCGGCTAGGTAGTGACGCCAGTGGCGCACTGCCTCCACGATGGCTTGGGCCTCCTTTTCCACGGAGGAGTGTCTGATCTCGGGGCCTTGGAGGGTCCTCGAGAAGAAAGCTACGGGCCGCCCCACCTGGTTGAGGGTGACCGCCAAGGCGAAGTCAGACGCATCACTTTCCACTTGAAATGGAGTGTTCTCGTCCACTGCCTGTAGCGTGGCCCGCTCAATATCCTGCTTAATGCTTTTGAAGGCGGCGTGGGCCTCAGCAGAGAGCGGAAAAGAGGATGCTTTCAAGAGGGGGCGGGCTTTGTCGGAGTAGTTGGGGACCCATTGGGAATAATAAGAAAATAACCCCAGGCACCTTTTCAGGGCTTTGGGAGTGTTGGGCAGGGGCAGCTCCCGTAGGGGGCGCAATCGGTCGGGGTCTGGTCCGATTTCCCCATTCTCCACCACGCTGCCTAGTATGCAGAGGCGCGTGGTGTTGAAAACGCACTTGTCCTCGTTGTAGTTGAGGTTGAGTTTTTGTGCAGTTTCCAGGAACCTCTCGAGGTTCGAGTCGTGATCCTGCTGATTGTGGCCGCAGATGGTGACGTTGTCGAGGTAGGGGAAGGTTGCCTGCAAGTGGTGGTCATCGACCATGCGGTCCATCTCCCTCTGAAAGACCGAGACCCCATTCGTCACCCCAAAGGGGACTCTGAGGAATTGGTAGAGGCGTCCGTTCGCCTCGAAGGCGGTGTACGGGTGGTCCTCTGGTCTGATAGGGAGCTGGTGGTACGCTAACTTGAGGTCGATGGTGGAGAACACCCGGTATTGGGCGATTTGGTTCACCATTTCTGATATGCGGGGTAGCGGGTAGGCGTCTAGTTGGGTGTACCTGTTGATCGTTTGACTATAGTCGATCACCATCCGTTTCTTCTCGCTACCCCTTACCACTACCACTTGGGCGCGCCACGGGCTGTTGCTGCATTCAATAATGCGCTCTTTCCGGAGCCTGTCTACCTCGGTCGCGATAAACCGCCTGTCCTCCCAGCTGTACCTCCTGCTTTTGGTCGCTATTGGCCGGCAGTTAGGAGTAAGGTTCGCGAATAGCGAAGGTGGCTTTACCTTCAGGGTAGCCAGACTGCACACTGTGAGGGGCGGCTGGGACCCACCGTACTTGAGCGTGATGCTTTGGTGGTTGCACTGGAAATCCAGGCCCAAGATCACGCTCGCACATAGGTTCTTCATGATTAACACTTTAAAATTATCGTATACAGTTCCGTTAACGCCCAATTGTACCGTGCAGTAACCCAGAATGGTCGATGTCTGGGTTTTATCAGCCATAGAGATGGTACCCTGAGTAGGGACCACCTTTAGGGAGAGTTGCTGTGCCAGTTCAGGGTGGATAAAACTCTCCGTGCTTCCACTGTCAATTAAGCATTTAACCCGGCATCCGTTTACCTCGATGTCCACCATTGATTTGGATAGCGGGTGCGGCCTGGTCTGGTCCACTGTGACCGATGCCACTGTAGGGCCCTGATCGATACAAGATGGCGTCCACGCTGTCTGCTCATAAGATGGCGGACCCCACGAGGTCGGGCAAGATGGCGTCCAAGATGGCCGCTCCCACGGCGCACACGCGGCGGTTGCGGGTTTTCCGGCGGTTGGTTTTCCGGCGGGGTTCCCTCTGCACACCTTCCCGAAGTGCACCTTCTTACCGCACTTAAAGCAGGTGGTGCCTTTCGCCGGGCACAGGTTTCTGGTGTGCTTTGGCTGCCCGCAGAAGTAGCAGTTGGGTCCCTGACGCGTCGCGGCTGTCGTAGGGCTTCTGGGGGGAGAGCTGGGCCCCGCCGGTGTCGGGCTGCTGGGCGGGGAAGATGCCTTCCAAGATGGCGGCGCCCTCAGTGCGCACGTGGTGGCGTGGACGGCGCGGGCTGAAGAGTAGGCGTCCGAGTTTCTCTGGGCCACATCCAGGGACCGCGCAGTGTCCGCAGCCTGTTTCAGGTCCAACCCCATTTTTTCCAGCAGTCTTTGCCGGATGTAAGTGGAGCTGAGGCCTGTGATAAAGGCATCGCGAACAAGCTCGTTGGTGTACACTGCGGCTTTTACATCTCGGCACTTACAGTCTTTGCCAAGCATTTTCAGGATGCTTAGGAACTCCTCCACCGATTCCCCAGGTCGCTGCGCGCGAGTAGCGAGTAGATGCCTAGCATACACCTCATTCGTAGGCTGCTGGTAATGCACCTTTAAGATGTCGCAGGCGGCCAGGTACGTATCGGCGTCTTGGATGAGGGGGTAAACCCGGTGGCTTACCCAATTCCGCAGAATTCCGAGTCTCATCCTCGCAGCGTCCGTAGCGTCTTTGACGGCTGCGGAATTGTCCAGGAAGAATTCCATACACTCAAACTAGTGTCCGAAGCATGCTGATGCGTCCGGAGCATGTTGATCCAAATCCAAACGTTTGGGTTTCAGGAGTTGGTCCATAGTGTTGAAAATAAATTAATAAAATTGATGTGCCTCAATAAGTTCCGAGACGCGATGTTAGCGAAACAAAACAAGGCTTTTATTAACTTAGAAAGTAACACGTAAAAGAGAGAGATGTCTTCCTTCTGGAGGCTGAGGCCAGACTGAGCCAGCTTACAAAAGGGGCCAGGTATGGGCGGAGCCCTACACACAGCACATTCCAGCACATTCCAATACATAATACAATGAGGACTGGGGGAAGGGAAATGACACTGAAACTGACCACAGTCACAGGCAGTGATGAATGGAATATATTTCATCACACAGCCATCAACTCCTAGACGTCATTCTGCAAGGCCACCTGCAGTGTCCCCCACTGTAAGTCAGCAGCCTTCCAGAAGCCTTGCTGCAACCACTGGGGTAGCACTGCATGTCATCAGTAGGATAGGGAAAGGCACACACAAGGGTGATTAGTTGATTTCTTGACATCATATAGAAGGGATAGATGTATAAAGTTGGATTGGAAAATTTGCATTGTGGTGGTTTTTATTTCATAATTGTGGCCAAGAGAATGCTGTGATGGTCAGTAACAGAGGGAAGGTAAGGTGTGGGACAAATGTTGAAAGAGGAATTGGGGTTGTGGTCACTGGTACCACAGGCAGATGATTCCATCCCGGATATCTCAGCCAGAAAGGGGCTGGCTGCATTGCATCCTTCCTTTTGCTTCCTCCTCTTGTGCTTCTTTCTCTTCTGCATCTTCCTCATCCCTCTGCGAGCAGATGCTGGAAATCTGAAATAAATGCAGAAAATGCTGGAAATACTCAGCAGGGCAGGCAGCATCTCAACCTGAGACGTGAACTCTGTTTCTCCCTCCACATATGTTGCCTGACATGCTGAGTATTTGCAGCTTTTTCTGTCTTCTCAGATGCTTTCCTTTATCATCCAAAGCCTTGCAAGCACCTAGCAGCACTCCCTGCACACTTTAAAAACTTTCAACATCTATTGCACCAAGCCACTACTTCAATAAAATATATTTAAAAAGTCCAAAAGCTTAAATCCAAACTTACCTGAAAAATGTGTGTTTCCCTTTAAGAAGACACTGACAGTGTCTCTCTAGGTCTGCTTCATGCTCGCTTTTCTGTGCATGCTTAGGACACAACTAACATCTCGCTCTGCTGATTTACATTTCTAGGGCCAGCACTGCCAACGGCAGCGCTATGGCCCTTACCAAAATGGTGGCTGCTGAATCCCGCAACAGAGGCAGGCAGAAGTGAGGGGCCGCTAATGTATTTCCTGAAATGGGCCTTAACGGCCAGCAGCAAGTCTACAAATTTCTAGGCCAGAGAGAGGGAGTTGGTTGAGAGAGAGAGAAACACCAGATTGGGGGAGAGAGAGAAATACACTGTGTTTGTCTTGCAATTAAACACTGGGAGGACATATAATGAAGTCTACCCATGCCTACACAAAAGACCCTCCACTAAATTTAATTAGATCATGGCTGATCTCTACCTCAACTCTATTTACCCACCCTTGTTTCATATCCCCTGATAGCCTTATCCAACTAAACCCATTGATCACATCTTTGAAAATTTCAATTAGTCCAGCATCCAGAGTTTTATGGCGAGCGAGTTCCATATTTACATTATCCTGTGCGTGGAAAAAGTGCTTCATGATTTGCCTCTTAAATGGCCTGGCTCAAATTTTAAGATTATGTCCGCTTGTTCTGGATGCCCTCACCGGAAATTTCCCTGTATCAACCCTATCAAATCCCTTAATTATTTTACGCACCTTGATTTTATCACCTCTCAACCTTTTAAACTCAAGGGAATACAAGCCAGGTTTATGCAACCTCTTGCCATAAAGAAAGAAAAACCTGCATTTATATAGCACCTTTTATGACTGCAGGATGTCCCAAAGCACTTTCCAGCCAATGAAGTACTTTTGAAGTGTAGTCGCTGTTGCAATGCAGGAAACGTGGCAGGCAATTTGCGCACAGTAAGCTTCCACAAACAGCAATGTGATAATGACCAAATAATCTGTTTTAGTGATGTTGATTGAGGGATAAATATTGGTTAGGACACTGGGGATAACTCCCCTGCTCTCCTTCGAAATAATCCCATGGGATCTTTTATGTCCACCTGAAGGCCTCGGTTTAATGTCTCATCTAAAACACAGCACCTCCAACACTGCAGCACTCCTTCAGTACTGCACTGGAGTGTCAGCTTAGATTTTTGTGCTCTAGTCTCTGGAGTGGGACTTGAACCCACAACCTTCTGATTCAGAAGCGAGCGTGCGACCAATTGAGACACGGCTGATTATTTGAACCCCTTAAGCCCTGGTATCATTCTGTTGAATCTGTAATGTACCCTTTCGAAAGCCAATATATATTTCCTTAGGTTTGGTGCCCAAACTGAATGCAATACTCCAGATGGGGTATGATTTGTCACCAATTTTGAATATGGGCACATTAGCCTGTTTCCAATCAGCTGGTACCTCACCAGTCTCCACCTTAAATAATGGGCCTGAATTTGCGGTCGGAGACTTCCCGCGAGCGGATGCCTCCGACCGGCAAAAAATCTACGAACCTACCTGATAGTCCTGGATCCATGGAGACTCACGCTCCTGGGCCTCTATGTGTAGACATGCGTAGAGGCCCATGTATCCCAGGGCCACATGCAGTTCTTAAGCGCCCCTGGGATCATGTGGGCCGGCCCAACCAATGAAAGAAGGGGGATCCCCATTCATACTTATGGGGATTCCATACATACAGAAACTCCATAAGCATGAATTGGGATCGCTTAAAAAACACATTAACATAACAAATACTTTTTTAAAATTACATATTTAAAATTAATGAAAATATAATATAATTATACATTTAAAATAAAAATTTAATTAAAAAGACAAATTAAATGTTTTAAAGGGGCTAAAAATAACCTTATATTATTTTATGGGGCTTTTAATGTTTAAATAATTGAAAAAAATTATTTTTATATTCATTTAAACTCCTACCAGGCGTAAGAATTTCATGGGCATTCGCTGGGCAGAAATTTGGCAAATAGCCCAACTCTCCACCTGCAGAGGCCCTTTTCCCAGGGATGCAGATGATCTTGACAGATCGCAAGTTCTGGGTTTTCGTGCATGGACGTCGCACGTGAAAACCCGGAACTTGCGCAGCCCTTACAGGCGTGTACGCACCTCATACGCACCCATAGGGGTCGCGAAATACAGGTCATTGCCTCACAAATTCTTCCCTAGTCTCTCTCAGCACTGCGATAAATACCATTTATCCGGGGGGATTTATTTGTGCTGAGTCCTATCTAGCCAGTCTAAGACATCAATCTCATTTGTAATAAAGTTTTTAGACCGGATTTTGTGGTAGAAATAATGGTGAGGCTCACTGTTATTTACCTGGAAATCGGACAGCAACTTCCGGCGATTGCACATTTGTATTTATACATAGAAATCAGAAGGTTGCTGTCCAAGATACCCTGCTCCTCCAGAAGGTGCGCGAAAATGGTATCTCGCCATCTAACTCACCATTCAACTACAATGAATGGCGTGAAGTTGTTGTATTTACATCATAGATACCGACTAAATTTGCCAGATAAAGTTAGGGTTTGTCTATCACAATCTAAGGATTCTTTTAATGTCAGGTAAGTCTTAACTACTGCAAAACAACCTCCCTGACGCTGAAAATGTACTTTTACAAGGTTGGAATCTCATTCTTTCAGCTTTTAATTACAGGAAACTTTGTTATATCTGGCACCGACGGGACCAAGCTGTTGCCGATCTATCAAAACTGCCGGACATACCAGCATTAATGTTGAAGCATACGGAGGTTTTCATCTCCGTATCTGACAACAAGCACTGTTGCTTAGGAACAGCTTCTAAACAGTCGGCCCGTACCTTGGAAGCATCTCCGTAGCTTAGCAACAGCTTCAGAGAGACTTTCCAGAGCCTGACTGTTGAAAAAAAAGCCACAAGAAGGAAAAAAACCTAACAAAACGGCTCCTGATTTCTGCTGGTAGATCGAGGTTTCCGGATATACAACCTCCGGATAAACCAAAGTTTCCTGTATTGTTGGAGATTTTTTAAAAATTATTATTTTTTTTACTTTTTCTTTCTGTCTCTTTTATCTCTCTCTCTCTCTTTATCCAATCTTTGCTCCCCTCTCTTTCTGTCAATTTCTTAACCTGATTTGACTTTGAATTAAATATTCTAACTGACACTATTACAAAAACAAAATACTGTGGATGCTGGAAATCTGAAATAAAAACAGAAAATGCTGGAAATACTCAGCAGGTCAGGCAGCATCTGTGGAGAGAGAAACAAGAGTTAACGTTTCAGGTCAATGACCTTTCATCAGAACTGTCCCTTCCTGGTTCAGACTGCGCTGCATTACCGACTCTTCAATCTGATTGGTTAAGGAGCCAATTGCTTGCCCTCTTCACACGGGTCCCAGATGCCCTGTAGATGGCATGGTGCTTTTTGGATGTTTGCTTGACAGGAACTTCCAGTACAAGAGCCCATAGAAAGTCTATAGGCAACTGCAAGTGTAACAAGCAACTATCGCCGTTCATTTGCTGCTCAGAGCAAAATCTGGACTATTGATTTTACTGGGATATATTTGTTTGGAAAGGGCATTACATGACACAGATTATCAATTAATAATTAATTTATTTTCATAATTTGTGTCTTTTCCCTTAGTGAACTGAGGTGAGATTTGAATCCGCACAATCGCCGCGATTTTGCTGACCTCGGCGGGTCCATGGCATGCGATGTCGGTGGCATGTCCCGACCCCGCTGCTGTCTCCATCCTGGCCTCTGAAATGAATTTACCTTGATTGGACTTGTTAAGCCTGCCCAGCATATTTCCCAGCCAATTAGAGGAAGCGGGTCTGGTGACATCATTTGATGACGCATCATCAGCCAGTTTCCTTAAAGGGACTGTGGCCAACTTTCTTTTGGCATTTGTGCTGTCAGTATTCTACAGCATTGAGGTGCTGCAAACACTGACAAGCACTGCACAGAGGTGCACAGGTGTACCCAGGCTCTCCCATGACTCCCTCCATAAGCATATGGAGGGAGTCACAGCACACAGGGAGGTCCTCTTCCCTTCCCATGGGTGGAAGAGACCTCCATAGGAGATCAGCACAGCCTGATTGCACATTGCACAGGAGGGCACAAGCAGGGATGTGGTCAGGAGGACCTGGGTACAGAGCCGCAAACATTTCAATGATCTCAGTAGATCATGAAACGTTAGTACAAAGCCACACTCAGCCTCATCCTGCTGTGCTTCTCATCACATGCCCATCACTCTGCCTTCCCTACCCTACTCCTGCACATCCTTACTAACACCAACCTACCTTGTACCTCCACCCATCTCTCTCTATCTACATTATCACATCCCCATCTCACTAGCCACCGCTCACACTCACCCTCATCCTAGTCCAATCATATCAACTAACACACAAGGGTAGGTACTTGGGTGCTTTATGCAATGTTCATGTAAATTTTCTGTTAATGTGGTGTCAAAGATTGAAACCTTCATTTTCAACACTTTGTGTTCTTGGACAGATTTGTGTGCACCTTTGGAAGTGGTTTAGTGAGTTGCAGTGAATGGTGAGACATAATGGTACTCCCCACAATGGTGATAAGTGTGAAAGGAATGGCTTGGGCATTGTAGGGATGCTTTACGGTACTGATATGGGGTGGTGCCAGCCTGGCGCATCATGTGGCAGCCAGGGTGTACAGCGTCAAGTCAATTAAATCTGGCCATGGTGAGGCCATCCCTGGCCTCCCGGGCAGCAATAAGCTCAGGTGCTGATGCCTTGTGTCCTGTGCAGCATCTGGTGATTGTGGAGAAGGTTAGTGGTGTTGTTGTTGGTACTGCTGGTGTGCCTGGTGCTGCTACTATTGGGGCTGATCATGGTGGGATTCTGAGGACCAAGGTGAGAGAGTATAAAGTGCGCCCATCCTGATGGAATAAATGGCATCTGAAGTAGAGATTACAGAAGCGATCTGTCAATGGTGAGAGAGGCAATGAGGTCAGACTGGATGGAGACTTGTGTAAAGACTTGCAGCATGGTGAATCTGTAGTGGAAATGCAGTGAGGAAGAGCTTGTGGCTAAAGGAAGATATCTTTGTAAGGTGGGAGCTTTTACTTTACATTTGAAGCTGTCAACTCAACAGCTGATTCAATGGCCACTGAACTCCTGCCTCAGCTTAACAGACATGATTCCCGAGCAGCGGGGACCCCGTGGGCGAGCACGTAAAATCAAAAGGTGAGATCAAATGTGTTCTTAATTATCTCTAAACAAGATCATAATTACCTGAATTAGGTCCCCTGCTGCTGCATGTCATGTCTGCTTAGTGCTGACAGACCCGGCATCGGGAAAGGGTGAGTGGCAGCGGGTTCACAGCGGGGTCCCGACCCAATGTGAAAAAAAAACAATTTCCCACCTGACCCGCCACCGATCCTGCTTGCTGATGTCCTGGAAAATCCAGCTCAATAATGCCATTGGCTATTAGGTTAGCTAGGAAAATGTAGAAACATCTTTTCATGTGTGAAACTACTTGAGAAACATGAATTACTGTCATAGCAGAGCTTGAGAATTATATGTCAACATACATTTATCTGTCAGACATTAACTGACTAAACTAACTAAAAATGACATCTAAATTAGTATTCCACTATTCTTTTCCCCTAGAAATAAATGTAGAAAGGAATAGTGTCAACTATGATGTGTGTAGGACTGTGACTTCAATAATAGGCACTGCTTTCATGGAATCAATCATATGCAATTTGTTTTCATTAATGGATAGGTCAAGTAAATCAAAAGGACTGGTATTCTGTTGGAATCTGTAGGCATTTTGTGCATGCCAATAAATAGAGAAAATGCACAGAATTTGAATTATTTAGAAGGCAGTTAATTGACTAGACCAAGTAAAACGTCAGCAGAAACATCCTGCTTCTTTTGGCAGCAATGGTTAGAATAATGATTTCTGCAATGTCCGATTCAGAATGCAGTATGCAGAAGGTATGCAAATAATCACAAACCATAATATAGATTTAAATAGAAGTAAAACAATTGCTAATGTTGATATTTTTATTGTGCCAGTTTTACATTTTTCGTATGACTTTTAAGTTTTACAGGTAATAAATGGGAGCACATATTATGGCCCTGAATTTGCGGTCCATATGATGGCGTACTCTCAGTGTACGCCATCATACCGCCTTTGAAATTGACCGCAAGCTCGGAATTTCCACATGCACTTTCGCATGCGCTAAATCCCGAACTTGTTATCTGTCAAGTTTCGAATGGACAGAGGATCCGCTGCGACTTTCAATTCCTCATTCAAATAATGTGCAGTCAAAAAGTTGGGCAAATGCCCACCTACTGCACATTAATTACCCTGAAAATTTTTAAGGCTGGTGCAAACAGGCACAGGAGCTTGTTGCATGGCAGAAGGGGAGGGGGGAATGAGAAATTTTGAGCTAGGTTTATGCTACAGCCCTTAAAAAGTATCCTTATCGAGTTAATAGTTTCTATCCAGAGGCCAGAAACATTTAACTATCTGCTAAAGTGTACTAAAGTATCAATAATTACTTTAATATCTATGCAGTTAGGTTAAACTGTACAAATCAAATAACTTCAATTTACTGTGTTAGGTAAAACTTCTTTTGGAAAGTGTGGTGGCAATAGTAAAAATAAAACAAGGTCAGCTGCTAATTACATTGATAATTTTGGGACCATCTGTCTTTGGATCGGCCTTGTGCCAAACAGCAGAAGCAAACCATTGTATAAATAAACAAAAGACACATCATTTGTGTTTACTAATCACGCTCACTTCTGTTGTGATTCACAATGCATATTATTAAATGAAAATATGAATATTTAATGTCTTGCAGAAAGTCATGCAAACCCACAAACTAAGGAAAGGGTCTTCAATAATCAATTAGAGACGGTGGGGATGGCTGCGGTGGGGGGTGGTGGGGGTGCAATTTGGTGGACTTTCTGCAAAGCTTAATGCTGTCCCATTGGAGATTTCTACGTTTCCTGATTGGCTAAGAGTCAGGAAGAGAAAGGAACACTGCCCCACGTGATCTCAGGTACGCTTACGCACAGCAGTGCGCCCCTGGGATCCATGGGCCACTATGTTGCGCACAACTCCACAGCGTTTCAAAGCAACTTTTCGAAGGGGGGTTTGCAGCAGGTAAGTGCGGATTCCATTCGGAAGTCAGCGGCGTATTCCTTAGCTACGCCGCCAACCACAAATTCAGGGCCAATGTATCTAACATTTGTAGAGCAATGAATTAGGATTACATTTTGCTATCACAAATGCATAGTCCTACTGAATGTAGCAGCATAGAGTCCTCAACTCTGTTGTAGCAATTGCAAGAAATAGCAGAAAAGAATAAAACTTGTATATTAAAATCACTAGACTAATAAGTAGCCACCTAATAAGTTGTTTGTAATAATTATTATTAGAGGTTGACACATGAAAATTAAAATCTTCACAACAGACTCTTTTATGCACTTATGCAAAATAATATTTTCAAGCATTTCCTGAATTGAGTTATCAATATTTTTCAAACTATTTTGTTAAAGAATAAATCACATATGAATTGTAGTTAATCTGAAGTTTAACATTAAAATTCAAAACATGCTTTATATAATTAGAGTACTGATTTCTCATGAAATTCTGCACGAGATAAAAGTCAATTGTTTTTCCATTTTACGTAGAATATAGAGTGTGTATTTCCAACCGCTAAATATGCAGTGTAGGCTTAATGAATGCACTGAATTCACAACATCGTAACATGTGTATGAATCTTAAGGAAGTTGGAAACGGGAAACTCAGAAGTTATGGCTGGCATGGATATTAAATTAATGAAGAGAAATACAGGATCGGCATTTTGTTTAGCCTGACAACTTTGGTATGATCCTTTACTATCACCTGTAAGCAGACATATGGTATCCTGCCAATTAACTATTCAGTTGTTCTCAAGTTCTTAAGGACATGTTGCAGTGGATGGTATCGTACCACACTTATTTTAACTCTGCATTAAAATGAATAGCATTTCTTGACAGTGTTGTCTTTTTAAAAGTTTAAACTGGAATTATTGTATTTTTAAGTAGACATGTCTGCATGCCTGGCATCAAAAACTGTGAGCATGAAACCTCTTCATATCTTAACTTTGAATATAGCTTTGGGGAAAGTATAGGGAAGTTCATAGCATGAATTCTGTCAATAAATGATACAGTTTCATGCTGAGAAGAGTATTAAGAAATGTAAACATCCCAGGGCAGCAAAACAACCAGCTCCATGTCTCTGTAATGTGTATGTTGCATAGAGGTTTATAACCAACATGCTTCGATTACACTGATTAGTGTAATTATCTATGATGCTATGCAGAAGGCTGCATAAGGGAACAGAAAACAGCCAGTCCTGTTTGCTAAAAAATAACATTTTAAACATAACATATAGGCACATTTTCTTCTGAGCATCACTTACAGTTCAAATCAAGAGCATGTTCGAATTTAAAACCAGATTTTATGAGATTCAGCCATTCTTATGAATATTAATCAGCTGCTAAGCCATTTTGAGACCAACAGTGTCAATCAAGCCTAAGACACCAGAGGGAACAAAGCTTAACAAAAACAAATCTGGCACTAATGCCTTTATCACTGAAGCTGACTAATACCCCATGAATGGTCATAATCTTCAAAAAACTCTTTTTTTCTGATTTTATAAAACAAAGTATATTGTAGTGTGAGAATTTTACATGCTGCATAGAAAAATCACAGTAACTGAATTAATGCTATACAAATCATTATTGCGCTGCCTAATCTCTTAACTTGTATCCTGTAACAGCTATGTAACTTACAATTTTTTTAAAATTCTATAGGGGTGTTATGATTAATATTTTTCTAGAACAAGCAAGAGTGAAGTAGATGAAGGATTAATGTAATCTTTATTAAATACATATTGATCAGAAAGATTAAACTCCTGTTGGCAATTTCTCAAGTCAGCTTATAACCTTTTGTTCACTCAATAACCATTTAGCACCTGTCAGCAGTCTTTATAAAGGCAATGTTTTAATATATGTATTTTCTAACTTGTTCTAAAGTATAACAATATTCCAGCCAAAACTGCGAAGCAGAGTTTGGCACTTGTAATTAGAAGCATATGTTATGGAGAAATTGCTGGTGTAATTGCTAGACTGACCTTTCACCTCTGGTCTAAGTTCAAATCCAGGGGTCTGATGTGAAATGAAATTGAGCAGTCTCAATCAAATTTCTAGTGGGCATGGGCATACAATACAAAAATATCCCATACGCAGCAATAATTAATAATCTCATTCAGAGAGATGTAGGGGAAGTTCGGGCTGAGGCAGGTTGATGGGGCAGAGTAGAGAAGCTTTACTCTGCATTGGCTGTGCTACATTGGACCTGGGAGTGCATGATGCTGGTACCGGGTACATAAAATGGGAAGAGGCTTAATCCCCAGAATAAGCATTCATCACCTTGATAAGAACAACAAAAGCAAGTCTTCACTGGGGCAATTTAGCATTTTGCATAGGGAAATATTAGAACAACAACTGGTTTGATACCTCTAGCACTTCAGCAAGGAGGTGGTCACAGAACTCTGCCGCCTCCTGCAACCAGACCTCAAGCCTCAGATCAGGACAAGGACAGCTCTCTCAGTGGCAGTCAAGGTCACCGTGGCTTTGTGGGCACCACATAACAATCGTGAGATCTTCGGTAACTGCAAAGGCTACTCTTATGTTCATTAATAAATAGACATTCTTATTATGAACACAGCTAGCTTTTGCTAGTTACTTTATTGAGCACATGTGGACTGGTACAGTATCTGTAGAGGTTTCCATCTTGACTGTCCTCTTGTGGGTAGCCTAGTGCCTCATGGGTAATGTAGTCTTAATATATATACAGCTGGGTAGTGTAGTCTTATATACAGCTCCACACAGCTCTACGGCTCCAACTAGTGTCCACTATAGAATGACATGTTATTGATCATTACATCCCCCTTTCTTTGAGGTTTAACAAAATCAATATCAATCAACTTTCAAGAAAACAATAAAGATAATATCAGTAACACTTTTGTTAGTGCTCTATAAACATAAACATTTTCAAAAAGGTCAACACATTTTCAAAGCTTTACATTGTACTCAAAGATTAAGTCTATCAGGCTCTTTTACTTCATGTGTGGATCTTCTCAACACGGGTAAGTCTGATGTGTCTTCATGAGATTGTTCTGGCGGTGAATGACAAGATGCAGTTGCGGCATTGTCATCAATCTGGTCTTGAATAGTCTCTTGTGTTTTTAGGAGGGAACGGCGGTTCCTCCTGAGAATCTGTCCTTCCTCAGTTCTAACAGTGTATGACCTTGGTCCTACTTCCTCAAGAACTGTAGTTTTCCTGTTCCATGCATCTGGATCCTCAATCCTGACAACATCATCCCTTGTCAATGGTTTTAGAGTTTTGGATGACTTGTCATAGTATGATTTCTGTTTCAGCTTTAACAGTTGAAGTCTCTGTCTCAGTTCCTCACTTTGCTGTTCTTTTGCACAGCAGGGTAGCGTGGTGCACAACTTGAGACCCATTAGTAGTTTAGCAGGTGAAGAACCACAGTCTAAAGGTGAGGCTCGGTAGCTCAGCAGGGCGAGATAAGGATCAGACTTGCTTTCTGTCGCTTTCTTCAGTAGCTGCTTGAGAACTTGAACACCTTTCCCTGCCTTACCATTTGACTGAGCATACAAAGGACTGGATGTGATGTGCTGAAAGTCATAATGTGCTGCAAACTGTTGCCACTCCTTACAGTTGAAGCACGGACCATTGTCGCTAATGGCAATCCTGGGAATTCCATGTCTGGCGAAGATGGATTTCACATGCATTATGACACTGCTTGCTGTGGTGCTTGAAAGCAGCGCCATCTCAGGATAGTTAGAATAGTAGTCAATCACTATTAGATAGTCTTTACCATTTAAATGAAAAAGGTCCATACCAACCTTTTGCCATGCTGCTGTTGCTATGTCAGCTACTACCATTGGTTCCTTTGCTTGTTTGTTTTGGTGTTTCTGACATGTCTCACATTTGCCTATCATGTTCTCAATGTCCTTATTTATGCCAGACCAATAAACAGTGTCTCTTGCTCTCCTTTTGCATTTTTCAAATCCGAGGTGTCCCTCATGAATCCTTTTGAGCATGTCTTGATGTAAAGCCTGTGGAATGACTATTCTGTTCTGTTTTAGTAATAGTCCACTTGCGACACTCAATTCTGACCTTATGTGAAAATATTTTGGACAGGAACCTTTTGGCCAACCATGATGAATGTTCTCTATTACTGTTTGTAATACTGTATCTTTTACATGTTTCTTCTGCTATTTGCTTTGATTTTGTGTCTGACACGGACAGCGCAGCAGTGACCATACTCACATGAACATCCACGTCTTCTTCAGTAGAGCTCACATGACTCATTGTGGGTGCTTGGGATAGTGCATCTGCTAAAACTATGTATTTGCCTGGTGTGTAGATCAGTTCAAAGTCATATCTTTGCAGCTTCATCATGAGTCGTTGAATCCTTGAAGACATCTCATTCAGGTTTTTTTTTATGATGGCAACCAGAGGGCTGTGGTCTGTCTCAACTGTGAAGGTGGGAAGTCCATATATGTAGCCATGAAACTTTTCTAGTCCAACTACCAAGCCTAGACATTCCTTTTCAATCTGGGCGTATCGACACTCAGTATCAGCCATAGACCTGGAGGCATAGGCAACAGGCTTCCAATCTTCACCCTCTGCTTGTAGCAAGACCACACCTAGGCCATCTTTTGATGCATCCGTTGACACTTTGATTCTTTTTGTTGGGTCAAAGAAGGTGAGTACAGGTGTGGTTGTCAGCACTGTTTTGAGGTTTATCCACTCTTGTTCATGTCTTTCTGTCCATGCGAACTCATTTGTTTTATGTAGCAGGTCTCGCAGACAGGCTGTCTTGGCTGACAAGTTAGGAATGAACTTTCCAATGAAGTTTATCATCTCCATGATGCGTAGCACTCCTTTTTTGTCAGTGGGTCGGGGCATGTTGAGTTTGGTGTTTACGTTTTCCATATCTGGCTCTATTCCTTTACCAGATAGATTATCTCCTAGGAAAGTGACTTCCTGGATGCCAAACTGACACTTGGCTTTGTTGAGCTTCAGTCCATTCCGGCGTATGCTCTGTAGCACTTTAGTCAGTCTCTCATTGTGTTCTTTCAGTGTGGAGCCCCAGATGATGATGTCATCAACATAGACCCAAACTCCTTCCAGACCTTCAATTATGTGTTCCATCGCTCTATGAAAGATTTCAGATGCAGATATTATCCCGAAAGGCATTCTGAGGAAACAATACCTGCCAAATGGTGTGTTGAAGGTATAGTATTTGGTGCTCTCTTCATCCAGTTTTAGTTGCCAAAATCCTTGTGAGGCATCGAGCTTTGTAAAGTATGTGGCACCTGACATTTCACTGGTGATTTCTTCTCGCTTGGGAATCTGGTAGTGTTCACGTTTTATGTTTGCATTTAAGTCCTTTGGATCCATGCATATTCTTAGATCATTGTTCTTTTTCTTTACACATACCATGGAGTTAACCCAGTCTGTTGGCTCTTCGACTTTCCTGATGGCTCCTAGTGTGGTCATTCTGTCCAGTTCATTCTTGAGCCGGTCACGCAGGGGTGCTGGAACTCTTCGTGGAGCATGTACCACTGGCTGAGCATCCTGCTTTAGCTGGATCTTGTAAGTGAATGGTAGAACTCCAAATCCTTTGAACACATCCTGGAAATTATTCACTACAGAATCCACCGAGTCATCTGGTCTGCTTATGGCACAGTTTATACGGTAGACTCTTTTGACCAGTTCTAAGTCCTCACAAGCTTTGTCACCCAGTAGTTAATCAAGCCTTTCAGCCACAACAGAAAACATGAGATGATGCACTTTGTCTTTGACTGTCACTTTACGTCTGCATACACCTAAGTTATCTATTTTCTGTCCATTATAGTCCTTCAGTATTACTGACTTTTTCTATATTTTGGGCTTTTCTTTCATATTGTTAATGTCACTCATACTGATTACGTTTGCTTTTGCCCCAGTGTCTAGTTTCAATGTAACTAATGCTCCATTTATCTGCAGTGGGATCATCCATTTGTCCACTTTTACTGCATTGACTTTATGTTCAGCATTGTCCATTTCTGAGGACTGCACATTTTCTGTATCTTTTTTGATATCGTCACATGACACCATTCCAACAAAAAATGTCTCACTTAAATCAGTGTCCTCAATCACATTAACTTGTTGCCCTTTCATTGTTTTTACTTTTGAAAAGCATTGTTTGGCAAAGTGATTCTTTCCATTACACTTTGTGCACATTTTTCCAAATGCTGGGCATTGTCTTAACTGGTGTTTGTAACCACAGCGTTTACAATTAAAAATGTCATCCTCCGATTGCTTTTCATTTCTGTTCTGCCCATGTTTCTTCCCCTTGTAGGACACAGCACCGACAGCAGCATTATCACTCATTACAATTGCATCATTATTGATTTCACTGAAATCTTTGCGTGCTTTCGAGCTAGCTCGCTGGCTTGGCATATTTTCACCGCATTTTCCAAATTTAGTTCGGTTTCTCTCAACAGACGTTCCCTGACTTTTTTATCATGTATACCAAACACAATCTGGTCACGAATCATGGATGCTTTGAGCTCAGAGAAATTACATGTCTGTGCTTTCAGTTTCAGATCAGTTATAAAGCTATCAAAAGTCTCATTTTGTTGCTGTGTCCGAGAACAGAAGATGTATGTTTCATAGGTCTCATTCTTTTTGGGAGAGCAATGTGCATCAAATTTTTTTAGCACATCGTCTAATTTTTCTCTGTTTTCCTCTGGATTAAATACAAATGTATTAAATACCTCTATCGCCTGTGGGCCTGCAACCGTGAGCAGCAACGCTATCTTCCTTGCGTCTGGCTTCGTACCGAATCTGATGGCTGCAATGTAGAGTTCGAATTGTTGTTTAAAAATCCGCCAATTGTAGTCGACATTTCCCTCGAGATTCAAACGCTCTGGTGGCTTCAAATTCTCCATGTCGCTTTTCACAATTTTCAGCAGATCTTCACCACCCTGGTACCATCTTATGTTCATTAATAAATAGACATTCTTATTATGAACACAGCTAGCTTTTGCTAGTTACTTTATTGCGCACATGTGGACTGGTACAGTATCTGTAGAGGCTTCATCTTGACTGTCCTCTTGTGGGTAGCCTAGTGCCTCATGGGTAATGTAGTCTTAATATATATACAGCTGGGTAGTGTAGTCTTATATACAGCTCCACACAGCTCTACGGCTCCACCTAGTGTCCACTATAGAATGACATGTTATTGATCATTACAGCTACCACTCACTTAATGTTCAGTTGGTGTGTGACCACAGACAGCGAATCCTCAATGTGAATGCCTAGTGCTTCTATGTATTGTTGGCCCAGTGGCTGCAGCACGGATGGTGGAAGGCTGCTGAGTGTTCGTGTGGGAGACTTCAGATGGCCCTCGACCAGCTCTGGGCCTGGAAGGCCCAGCTGTAGACTGCACCACCTCAGCAGGGGCGGCATCAGTCTGGGCTGGCTGGATGACAGGCAGTGACAAGGGCAAAGGGCCAGTGGTGGAAGCAGGAATGTCGTCATCCTGAGAAAGGACAGCAGCTTTGTAGTGTATGTGCCTTTAAGACAGAACTACTTTTACAGCTCCTGTATACTGTAGTACCGGCAGTGACCACACCTGTATATAAGCTTTGTGCATGCCTCTGTACCCCCAGTCTTGAGACTACCCTCCTCCAGTAAATACCTGTTTATTGTTAAGTTACAGCATCTGTGTTGTTATGGAAAAACAGCATACTCTCAGAATCACGGATCTAACAGTGGCGACGAGTGTCGATTCGAATTGTCGAAGTCTCAACTTCCGAGTAAGACTCTTTAAACACAAAGTATCGTCAAAGGAAGACTTTATTAGTTCTTGTATACAAGGGAAGCGGACATGTAGACAATGGCTACGCTGACCACTTCTAAGATCATAGGCAAAATGTAACATATTTATAGTTAAAGCAAGCCTTCAGAATCACATGATCGAAGTCTGAGATCATAATTAGTAACAAGAAAAACATAGTATTAGTCAAACTGTAATCAAGGATAAAAAGGACTGGAACAAAAAGGAATGCCTACAGATAGGGTTATCTAATCTATAAGTTCTGTTCTTCTCTGACTCCCCATCCTGGTTTATACATGACTCAAGGACTCTCTTCATCTAGCTATGAGAAAGAGATAGGGATGCTTACAGTATGTACCTTTGAAGGTCTTTGTTATAATGAACAGTTGAGGTCATTTTGTTAATTGGAGAGTTCTGCTTTTTCAGCAGAACTAGCAATTACTAATCTATGGAAGCCATTTTGTGTTTTCTATTCTGTACCTTGTGAAGCCATTTTGTATTCTCTATTCTGTACCTTGTGAAGCCATTTTGTAATATAAAAGTACACTTCCTTAGAATCTACCTGCAAAAAAAAAAAGTCGAGGCCAGGAACACGGGCGTCGACCACGAGCAACCGCCCAGTCGTCTGGCAGAGAGTGAACATCGTAAGGGAGGCTGTGGAGAGCCGGGCTTGGTTCCCCAGCCACGACGATCAGCTAGAGACTGATGACAGGTCCAGCGCAGACCCTTCCTGGGCAACGGCGGCTGGAGCCGACCGACGGCGGAGAGAAAGCCGAGCCGCGTCGACGGGGTAAGACAGAGTGTGAAGCGCGCAGGGCGCAGCTGGGGGTTGAAAACCGAGAGGCGTCGAGAGAAAAAAAAAAAAAACGGAGAGAGAGAGGGTAAAGCAACAGCCGGGTTCAAGACCGAGCGGCGTCGAGAAAAAAAATAAAAAGAAGAACGCGCAGAGCACAGCCAGGGCTCACGGGCTGAACAGTGTCCACGGGGAGAAGAAGGGAGAGCGCGGGAGATGCCATTGAGCCGTGGAGAAGAAGGAAGAGCGCGGGAGACGCCATTTTTTGAAGCCGCAGCGGAGAAGAAGGGTGAGCGCGGGAAGGAAGGAAAGCGCGGGAGACGCCATTTTGTGCCAGCGGAGAAGAAGGGGAAGCACGGGAGATGCCATTTGTGACAGTTAAATCACACCCAAGGATGCCGAAGAGTGACAGTATCTCTACATTCGACAATGAAGTCGAAGATTGGGCGACATATGTGGAACGTATTGAGGTGTACTGCAGGGCGAATTAAGTGCCAGATGCTAGTAAAGCACTGGTTTTGTTAAATTCCATGGGTGCAAAAACTTATGGGTTACTGTGAAATCTAATAACACCAGAGAAGCCGGTGAACAAGAATTTCGAAAGCATAGTAGAAATCCTGCAGGACCACTTAAACCCCACACCGCTGCTGATAGCAGAAAGATTTAAGTTTCACAAAAGGAACCAGCATAAAGATGAAAGTAATGCTGAGTTTTTAACGGAACTGCACAAGCTATCGAAACACTGCCAGTTTGGAGCGGGACTAGCAGATACGTTAAGGGACAAGTTTGTGTGTGGGCTACAAAGTGAAGGAACCCAGAAATGGCTTCTATCAGAAAAGGATCTTACACTGGACAAGGCTATCAGCATGGCAGTATCACATGAAGCAGCAGCACAGGGCGCGGCAGAGATACAACGGAGGCCGCAAGAATATGGCACAAATGAAATGTCATACGGAACAGTGAAGTGCTATCGCTGCGGCAGAACAAAACACGACCATAAGGATTGCTGGTTCAAGAACCAAGTGTGCAGACAGTGTGGAAAAGTAGGACACATAGCAAGAGTCTGCAGGTTGGAAAAGAAAACCAGCAGCAAGAAATCCCCACAGGAGAAGTACAAGAAAGTACATAAGGTGACGGAGAGTAGTGCAGTCGAACAGAAAAGTGATACAGACTCTGGAAGCAAGGAGCTGGGTTGTCTGAAACTACATAATGTGATCAAAATGGAGGATCACCAAACTATCTGGGTCACGCTCAAGATAGACGGAGTCCAAGAGAAAATGGAATTGGACACAGGATCAGCCCTAACAGTCATAAACCGAAGGGACTACAAGCGGCTATTCTCACATATACCCTTGAGAGATACAGAGATTGTCTTGAAGATGTACACGGGGCAAAAAGTCTACCCCAAAGGAAAAATAAGGGTGAACGTTATATATAACGGCAAGGAAACACCAAAAATGGACCTATATGTATTGCCAGATGGAGGACCACCACTACTAGGACGTGAAGATACAGCTAGATTGGCATTCCATACAAGCACTGACTGTAGATGCCAAAAAGGATGACGACGTCACACCTGGACGACTGTCAAAAATGCTAACTGACGCACAAGAAGTGTTCCAGGAGGGACTCGGAACACTAAAAGGCATAACAGCGATGATCAAAATAGAGGAAAATGCAAGCCCAAAGTGTTTTAAGGCCAGACCGGTGCCTTATGCGATCCGCCCAGCCGTCGAAGCAGAGCTGGAAGGTTTGGAACGTTCTGGAGTACTGTCCAAAGTGGACTGGAGCGAGTGGACTACACCCATCGTTCCTGTAATGGAGAGGTGTTGGCTTATTTCGACCCAGCACTACCAATTCGGTTGGCGTGTGATGCATCACCCTATGGTATTGGAGCGGTGCTGTCGCACAAATTCCCGGATGGCTCGGGGAGGCCAGTAGCCTTTGCATCTCGGTCACTAACCTCAGCCGAGTGTAACTATGCCCAGATTGACAGGGAGGCCCTCAGCCTAGTGTGGGGAGTGAAAAAGTTCAACCACTATCTGCATGGGCAGAAGTTCACCTTGCTGACTAACAACCAACCAATTGTCTCCATCTTTAATCCAAAGAAGGGCATTCCGGTGGTGACTGCGCAACAGCTACAAAGATGGTCCCTTTTTCTAGGGGTGAAACAATATGAAATAGAGTATAAGGGCACGAAACAGCATGGAAACGCTGATGGGCTATCACGCCTGCCACTGCCTACTGCGGAGGAAGAACCAGCAGTGGACCCTGTCGAAATATTTTATTCGACTATAATTGAACGCTTGCCAGTAACTAACGCGAATATAGAGAAGGAAACCCGAAATTACCCGACACTGTCTCGGGTATATGATTTGACGGTGAAGGGATGGCCAACACATGGCGACTCACTGTTGCCAGCATTCTCATCCAGAAGAGAACAGCTGTCAGTATGCCAGGGGACCTTGATGTGTGGATCCCGAGTGGTAATTCCACCCAAGTTAAGGGAGGGAGTGCTCAATGAGCTTCATGAAGGCCATCCGGGAGGGGTGAAAATGAAAAGCCTTGCTAGGGCTTATGTGTGGTGGCCGGGGATCGATCAACAAAACGAGGACCTGACAAAGAGCTGCTCAGGATGCCAGAAGGTCCAAAATGAACCACCACGTGCCCCACTACACCCATGGGAGTGGCCCTCCTCTCCATGGCAATGGGTGCATATTGATTTTGCTGGTCCATTCATGGACTCATTGCGCCAGAAATTCGTGAACGGGGCTTGCCGCGCGTGCAAGGTCCCGATTTGCACTTACCCGACGCGCCTGCCGATCACCTCCAGGGACGCCTGGAATTCGTGTTTCAAAAAGAAGAATCCCGGGCAGCGTATGACGTCACGCCGCCCAGGAGTGCAGCCAGCGCGAAGCCTGTAACGCGCTGTGCAACTGAGACACGCCCCTTGAGGTCTCAGTTTCACAGGACATGCCCACAATGTTTCTGCCAAGCTGCTAAGCATTTTTACATGCAAAGCAGCAGTTTAAATAGGTTTTTGGAAGTTTTTTGAAGATTTTGGTAACTTTTATAAACTTTTAAAAATGTTTACATTATTTTGAAGAATCTGAAGTAGTTTTAAACAGAATTAAAGCAATTTAAAGACTTTTAAAAGCCCTAAAAGAATTTTTTTAATTCCATTTATTTATTTAGCAATGTCGTCGTCATACGTGTCTTCACACTGTTCCCTTTGGGGAACTGTATGAAGTGGTGGAAGGATTTATGGCCGTGATTAACGCTCATTCCGTGACCGTAACCATCTTTGAACCAGCCATTAGGGCGGTTAGTCCTATGGCGGGAGGGTTTTACGGGCTCCCACAAGCTATACAAGGAGGGGGGGCCACCCACACCCACGGACGCAAATATCCCACTGGATGTCAACCCAGAATTTAGAGCTGGAGCTCCGACTCCACTTGCCGGGACTGTCTGGAGCGGGGTTCGAAACCCTACCCTGATCTGGCCCAGCGGCGGGAATCCTACCACTATGCCAAAGGCCCAATCCGATTAGCAACGTGAAATGGCTGGAATGAGCACAATTCACGGCATTAAAAGAACTCACAATTGAACTGATGATGATCTCAGCAATCTCCTCAAGGAGGTGGAGGCGCAGCGTCTGCTCATCATTGATAATGAGAAGTGAAAGGCGCCGCAAAAAGGGCTGATGATAGCTTGGTCTTTCAAGTGGCAGCATAGGGCTCCAGTCACGGGGAGGGAAAAGGCGCAGGAAACGTATGGGTGTCACCTTTTGTGCGGAGTGGGCCTTTTGCGTAGCAGAAAGCATCCCCGCCGCTGGGCCAGAAGGAGTAGGGTTTCGAACCCCACTCCAGACAGTCCCGGCAAGTGGAGTCGGAGCTCCAACTATAAATTCTGGGTGGACATCCAGCGGGATACTTGCGTCCGTGGGTGTGGGTGCCCCCCCCCCTCAGATGGGTTGTGGGAGCCCGTAAAACCCTCACGCCATAGGACTAACCACCCTAATGGCTGGTTCAAAGATGGTTACGGTCATGGAATGAGCGTTAATCACGGCCATAAATCCTTCCACCACTTCATACAGTTCCCGAAAGGGAACAGTGTGAGGATACGTACGACGATGACCTCTTGCGCAATGCACCTCCTTGGACCCTCAGTCGCAGATGCAAGGGGGCAAATCGTGCAATTGTTAAATTTTTCATTTTATTGACATGTAAAATGTTGGCCCAGTAATTCCCTTCCAAACGCGCGAGTACGGTTGGGGTACTTACGCGTCTGGCCGGAGGAAATGCTGGTTTTCAGCATGCACAGCGCATGCGGGGAAAACCGGCATTTCCTGTCCTCTGAACGAAGGGGTTCAGAGGCAGAACGCGTGCGACTGCACAGGCAGCGCGTGCGCAGTAAAATTCGCCGCTTTCATTCATGCTTTCAGTGAGGTCCAGTCATTACAACTTACACATGAAAAAAGCATGGGTACAGTTGGTACAGAGGCTGCGGAGGAAGATATTTCTTATCGTGGAGCTTCTGAAAGTATGTATGTCTGTATATATTCCTTTGCGTGTTATGTATATATTCCTTTACTTATGTTTATGAATGTATTATTTAATTATGACTTTCAGAGAAAGTAACTTATTGGAAAATCATAATTAAAAACATACATTCATACACATAAGTAAAGGAATATAAAACATACATACATATACGTAAAGGAATATATGCGGACATACATACATAATTACTTATTACTGATGAAAAGTTTCTTTCTTAAAAGTGCTGGAAATGTTACATTACTCATTTTAGAACACTCATTTTCACATTCCATTCACACAGCCACAATTGCTCCTTCTACCTACCGTTCTGAAAACACGTTTAAAAAAAAAATTTTAACTTTAAAACTTACTTAAAATTTCTTAAAATGACTTCCCTCCCTTTCCCAAACAAAAATATTGCCTTTCAGAAGCTCCACGATAAAATATATCTTCCTCCGCAGCCTTGGAACAACTTTACACCTGCTTTTTTCAAGTGTAACTTGTAAGGACTTACCCTCACTGAATCCATGAATGAAATCTACGAAGTTCACTGCACAAGCGCTGCCTGTGCAGTCTCACGCGCTGTGCCTATGAACCCCTTCGTTCCGAGGTCTGGAAATGCCGGCGTTCCCCGCATGCGCTGTGCATGCTGAACGCCGGCATTTCCAACGGCCAGATGCGTGAGTACCCCGACCGTACTCACGCATTTGGTCACGAATTTCTGGCCCAATGTTTTTAATAGCCATGGATGCGCACTCGAAATGGCCTGAGGTGATCAAAATGTCCTCCACCAACACGGAGAAAATGATTGCAGTCCTACGGACCATATTTGCCAGGAACGGCTTGCCAGAGCAGATTTGCTCTGATAACGGACCACAGTTTGTGTCCGAAGAGTTTCGGAAATTTATGAAAAGGAATGGGGTAAGGCATTACACATCCGCCCCGTATCATCCAGCCACAAATGGATTGGCTGAGAGGTTCATACAAACCTTTAAAAAGGCAGTAAGGGCCATGTGCGATGACGACATTCCACTGCAGCATAAGGTGGACAATTTCCTGTTAGCCTACAGAAATGCGACACATGCAGTCACCAACCAGACCCCGGCGATGATCTTCTTTAACCGAAGGTTGAGATCTCGTCTGGATTTGCTCAGACCAAATGTACGAAGAGATGTTGAGAATAAGCAATTCCAGCACATCAATGAGAAGCCAACAAGGAGCTTCAATGTAGGGCAACCAGTCTTGGCCCGCGACTACCGAACAGAGAAATGGCAACCAGGAACGATATGCACACGGCAGGGGCCACTAATGTACACAGTGGATGTTGGGGAGAACATTGTGAGATGGCATGTCGACCAGATCCTAGAGTCACAGGAATGAGTCAACCCCATGTCTCGCGTACCTGGTGATGAACCCGACATACAGGTAGCATCTACTCCGGAGACAGTAGCATCGGAGGTTGATGAACCAACCGACGACAGGGGGCCAGAATCGCCTCCGCACCAAGAGCAAGACACTCAGGAAAGGCGCTATCCAGAAAGGATCAGGAAGCCGCCCCAAAGACTGAATTTATAAATGGACTATTTTCAGCTAATGTTGCATGTTACAAGTGTTAATTGTTAAATGAATGTTATGGTACTGTTAATCTAAAAGGGGAGGAATTGTAGTGTATGTACCTTTAAGGGGAGTACTACTTTTTACAGCTCCTGTATACTGTTGTACCGGCAGTGACCACACCTGTATATAAACCCTGAGTAGGGATCTGTACTGTTAGTTTTAGAGTCACCCTCATCCAGTAAACACCTGTTGATTGTTCCTCTGCAGTCTCTGTCTATTGATTGAAGGACACACTACAATGAGATATACGGATTTAACAGTATGTAGCATTTGTTGAAGCACTGACTCATTCTGACCACCCAAGTGAGGTTGTTAAATTTCTTCCTGCACTGTGTGTGGGTCTTGGGGACCACCGTGCTGCCCGAGACCTGCTGCACTACCTCCCTCCACATGGTGCGGAAGACTTGTGGCGAGGGTGTCCTGCCACTTGCTGGGTAGAGCACCGCCCTCCGTCTCTCCACAGCGAACACCAACTACTCCAATGCTTGGTCTGAAAATCTGTGGGCTCTTTCCCTGGGTCGTGGATCTGCCATCATGAAACCTGCTTGAGTGGTCCGGCTCCTTGGTCTTGGCCTGCTCCTGTTTGCTGACACAGGTTCACAGCCAGCAATGCTGAAAATGAAGTTCTGCAGCATGAATAAACCTCCCCTTTAAGAACTGGAAAGAGCCTGTGGCAATGATGACTTGCGGTTAGACTGCTCCTAATATTGGTTAGCACTTTGAGTGTAGCGCCACTGAGTTAGGTCATTAGCACTTGATTTAGTGCTCCCATCCTTTCTTTGAGCAATGACAATGAAATTTCCATGCAGCGAGATTCATTAGCAGCAGGCACTAAGTCTCAAATTTTTCCAATGTTAGCGGCCATTCCTGGGCGATAATGAATTTCTCGCCCTTTATTTCATCTTTACTATAGCATCCAGTTCTGGAACCGGACCTAGGCTGCTGCAGTTTTTTTTCTTCTAGCAGTCTGGGGGGAAAAAAAATCTCTTGAGCTCCCACTGTCCCTGCCAAGCATTAACTTTCTTTCAGACCTGGAGACTCTAACTTCCCCATTGCCAGTAACTCATCCAATTGATTGCTCTTACATATATGGAGCTGCACAGCTAAAATCCAATTAGAATGAGTGGATCATCTCAATTGATTTTCTTTTCCTGTAAAATATATAGTCAGCAAAACTGAAAAGTATGAAACAGTTTATTTTTCAATTAAACTTATTGCAGTTTCAGGATCTTAACACTGCTAACTTGCTTATTGAAACTGAACTCTTGTGCCAAGGGTCCTAGATTCATTTTCTTCCAAAATTATCAAACCAAAGTACATGTTATAAAAGAGGAGAGGAACAAACTGTACGTGCTTTATATGGGACAGAGAGTCTCCATACATGGTGACTCCTCACAGGAGCTGCTTGATCAAGGGAGGTCATAGTGAAACTGGGGAAAGTAATATTACCAAAGTCAGAATGAAGGCTTATGTTGCAGGTGCAGCATTTACCTTCTCATTGCTGGCAGAAAAAAAATCAAACCAGGCAAGTGTTTCTTTTCAGCACCACTCTTTCCTGCCAGTCTCCTGGTATACTCAACTCTGTAGTTAAAGTCCCCCCTCTCTCCCAGATAGCCTGTCTCAACTGCTTAAGTAGCTCAGTAATGATGTAGTGTGCCACTGAGCCATACAGATTGGGCAAATCCTAGACCTGTGCTTAGTTTTGGTGACTTCAGAATTCTCAACTAAGAAACAGTAAATAAACAATATTCTCACTTCTGACTGAAACCCAGCAAAATAAGTTGATTGTACAAATATGTGCATGCTGGGCAAGGACAGTGTCAGGTTTAGCTGCACCCACATTCAAAAAGCCTGACAATACTTCTGTATAATATCACATGTAAAGAATGGCTATGAGCTTAAAGTACTGGAATGGTGCTACTGCTTGTGTCGCCATAGCCAGCACAAGTCATCACATTGAGAGAGGAAGAGTAATGGGAGAAGATCTGAGGGCAGAATAGCCAAGCTTAACAAAAATTAAATATAACCCTGCCCTCAAGATTTGGATGAAAAGTCCCTACCAGGTAATCTAAATTAATTTACACCACTCTTTTGATTTGAAACAACTGCTCCTAATCTGAATATCACTGGTTTGCACCATCTCCTTAATACTCCCAATATGAGACTCATTTGATCTGAACTGACACCTTAGTTCCTGTTCAGTACTTATTGAAGTTTAATGGACTGGTTATGTTGACTGGGCAGTTCACGTTGTGGGTCATTTACTTGAGGGATAGGATCACCAGGTGCTCCAGTGCAATCGTAAAATAGCTTCCCTGAGCTTCTGACTTACAACACATGGCTGACCCTCAACTAATTTAGTTAGGCTCAAATAGAGTATAGAATAATGCAAGCTGTGAGAAAATAAATTTATTATAGAAAACCAACAGGTAACAAAACACAAGTCTGAGCGAGCGGACCTGCAGGAGAAATGGAGTCGGAGACTGGGGATAAAGGCAGTGCCGAGCAGAGACTTGGGAGTCAGAGTGAGCGGACTTGTGTGGGGAATGGAGTCGGAGACCGGGGATAAAGGCAGTTTGGAGCAGAGGACTGGGAGTCTGAGCGAGTGGACCCACAGGAGGAACGGAGTCGGAGACTGGGGACTAAGGCAGCATGGAGCAGAGGACTGGGAGTCTGAGTGAGCGGACCTGCAGGAGGAACGGAGTCAGAGACCAGGGATAAAGGCAGCGCAGAGCAGAGGACTGGAAGTCTGAGCAAGCGGACCTGCGGGAGGAACAGAGTCAGAGACCGGGGATAAAGGCAGTGTGGAGCAGAGGACTGGGAGTCTGAGTGAGTGGACCTGTGGGAGGAGCGGAATCGGAGACCGGGGATAAAGGCAGTGCAGAGCAGAGGACTGGGTGTCTGAGTGAGCAGACTACCTGTGAGGGAGACAGTCGGCAAGCGACTCACTGAAGGAGTGATGTCAGAATTCAAAGGTGTCGCTGGCACAAGGGAGCTGAGAGGTGAGTATAGGGTGAGTATTTGTGGTAAGTTTTTTTTGTTCTGTTTAGGTATATTTCTGCTAAGTAGATCATAGCCTATTTAATAGAGGGAAGTGCTGATTGGTGGGTAGCTGTTGAGTGTTTCTTGTTGAGTTTTATGTTTATTTCTGCTAAATTACATCAAGAGTCTGGTAAATAGAGGAATGGCAGGGCAGTTCAGTCCCGTGATTTGCACATCCTTTGCCATGTGGGAAATCTTGGATGCTTCTTGTGGCCTGGACGACTACGTGTGCAGGAAGTGGCGCCAACTGCAGCAACTCGAGCTCCGGGTTTCAGAGCTTGAGCAGCAGCTGGAGTCACTACAGTGCATCCGGGAGGCTGAGCAATACTTGGAAAGCATATTTCTAGAAGTGATCACCCTGCAGCTTCAGAATGTGCAGGCAAGATCATGGCTGCATCTTTACTCAGACCCCATCCTTTTTCTTGCAGGGCAAGCTGGCGCATAATAGGAAACAGCAGCAACGGACCGGGGGAGGCCGGCCTCACCTTTAAGCCCTGACTGATCTGGAGCAGCGAGTCCACGGGATTGTGGCAAGCCGGATGCTTGGCCCCATCGCCACTGGAGACGCTGACCCTGTTCTGGCCAGCAATGGTATGGTCATCACCTTTTTGACCTCTCTCCTTCCACTTGGCCTCCTCACAACAGCATCCTCTGACACTCTCGATCCAATTCAGTACATCGCTGCACTCATGCCTCCCTTGCTGCCACCCTGTCCTCACGCTAAAGCCACTCTTGTACCTCCCTGCTTTCAGATGCTGATTCACCAGGTGAGGAGGTGGGCCCTCAAGCTGCCACTGGGAGTGAATCTGAAGGCAAGGAGGAAGAGGAAGCCGGACCATCAGTGCAACCCTCTGCCGAGGCAGCCCATGGCCATACTGGGGACACGCCTTCCCTGGAGGGGAGCGGGGGGGAATGGTCTGATGAGGGTGAAGCTCCAGGACCCAGTGGGCTGCAGCAACGCGAGGGGGGTAGGGAAGCTCAGGGGCCTTCTCCCCGGAGGGAGAGTATGGCCTCGAGTCCTGCTACAGTGAGCGTAGACGCGGTGCGGCTCCTCGCTGAAATGAGCGCCCAGGCGGAGCAAAGGCACACTGAGCTCATGGCTGCAGTGGCAAGGATGCCCGAATCCATTGAGTCACTGGCAAGGAGTGTCCAGGACTTCGGTGCAGCACAGGCGTCTGCCACGCAAATGCTAAGTGTTGCAATGCAGTCAGTGGCTGGTCTCATGCAGACGCAGATTGAGGCCACGCGAGCACTAACTGATGTCACCCTCGCTGGTTCGGGCAGGTTTCCCTGGGGCCCTCCCCGCGCCGCAGCAGGCCAGCAATCTGTGCTCCCGCAGATTGCTCCACATGCTGAAGTGCTGCCCCGTGGGAGTGCCAGTGTGTCGGTCGAGCGGGGAGTTGTTGTCCTCTCTCAGGATGACAGCATTCCTGCTGCCAGTACTGTCACTTCTCCACTGCAGTTGCCACCACCTGTAGGACAGACTGCTGCCACCCATGCAGAGTTGGAGCAGTCAGCAGTCGGGTCCTCCAGGCCCAGAGCTGATCCAGGCCGTCCCTCAAGTGCATCTGCAGTCTCAGTTTCTGACACTCAGCAGCCTTCCCCCAGCCTTGCTGCTGCCACTGGGGTCCCATTATGGAGGAGCTGCAGGGTGGGAAGGGGGCAATTTTGCAAGGGAAGCAGGTCATCCTTGAAGGGCAAAAAGTAGAAGGTGTGGTAAAATGTTGTTCATTGTTTTATTGAAGGCCGAGGATCGTGGTCATATTTTGTTACTGTTTTGGACATTGCCTCCAAGTTGTGAGAGCCAGATATTTGATTGACTGTTTTTTTGTGTGTTTCTTTCTACTACTTTGTCATGCGGGAAGAATACACAGTTTGGTAAATAAAGAAATGTCTTTATTCAAAATGTGCATGTTTGCTCTTTGCACTCATTGTTGCCTGGCCTAGGGACGACGACGACGACGACGACGACATTGGCTGGGTCCTGAGGATTGGCAGGTTATGCAGCACACAACAATGAAGTGGGAGACTCGCTCAGGCGAGTACTGCAGGGCTCCTCCAGAGTGGTTCAGACAGCGGAACCATTGCTTGAGCACGCCGATTGTGTGCTCAACGATGTTCCTGGTAGCTTGATGGCTCTCGTTGTACCGTTCTTCTGCAGGGATACTGGGCAAACAGAGCAGGGTCATCAGCCAGGTGCACAGAGGATAGCCCTCGTCTCCAAGAAGCCAGCCTCCTGGGTGAAGCGGGGCCTCGAAAAGGTCTGCCACAGAAGTCTGGCACAGGATGAAGGCATCGTGGCTGCTGCCTGGAAAGTGGGCATTGACAGCGAGTATCAGCTGTCTGTGGTCACAGACCAACTGGACGTTCAAGGAATGGAAGCCCTTTCGGTTGCGGAAATCCTCAGCATTCTCTTGCGGTGCCCGCAAAGCCACATGGGTGCAGTCAATGGCGCCCTGCACCAGGGGGAAGCCCGCTATTCTTGCAAAGCCCACTGCGCGCTTTTGCTGCTTGTCCGGGGTCATGGGGAAAGAGATATACTCTCGTCTCCTTTTAAAGAGGGCATTTGTGACCTGACGGATGCAGCAATGCACCGTGAACTGGGAAATATTGGCGATGTCCCAGTAGCAGATTGAAAGGAGCTGGTGGCATAAAAGTTGAGAGCCACTGTTATCTTCACTGCCACCGACAAAGACGTCCTGCTCCTCAGTTCAGGCTGCAGATCTGGCTGAAGCAGGTGGCAGAGCTCAGTGACCACCTCCTTGCTGAATCGCAGCCTTCGCAAACACTGCTCCTCAGACATATTGATGTATGAGAATTGTTGGCGAAAAACCCTGGGAGGGTAAGGTCTCCTGTACCGATGCCTGTTGGCCCTCCTCCATCTGGCCATGATTGCCACTCTCTCTCTGCATCTCTGTGCCCTCTCAATGTGATGCAGAAGCACAACGTTCCCATCATTGCAGCCCCCATAGTATGTGGGCAATCAAAGTTATGCCAGTGAAAAAGCAAAGCAACTACAAAGTTATGGGCAGAAGCCAAAACTACCTCAGACAGCGTTAACTCAATGCAGAAGTCTCCCTTTCTCCCTTTGTCTCTCTGCAAATCTCTCTCTCTCTCTCTCAGAATGAGTGGTCCAAAAATGGCTACCACACAGAAGACAGGAAGAGCCCCCTTTAAATAGCGCCCCCCCAGCCCCACAGCAACTGGGAAGTGTTCCAGTCAACCTGTCATTGGTAGCGACAGGCGGAAAGGAGGGGGGCGCCACTGAATTTCCGGTCCGGGGCGCCCAAGGGCGCTGCACTCTGGAATGACGTCGTCAAGATCTGCGTGCACAGGAGAGCGGGTGGTATGGTTTAGCGCCGCTGCTAAATGTCCGCTCAATTTCGCGAGACGCGCAGGTATCGCCGCGCCCGGGCGCTAGTTGGTTAGCGCCCCACTTATCGCCCTCTTAAGGCGCTAACGGGTGGCGCTCACAACTGAATTCCTCCCCCTATGAGTCTATGACATTGATTCTACTCTTTCCACAATACTGGAGCAGATCTCAAGCAGCACAACAAAAATCTTACCGCTCCACCACATTGCAAGGAAACACCATTTCCAATAATATGACTGTTTTACCATCTGTGAAGACAAGAACATGGGAGAGATTTAGTCAAGGGAAGAGAACTGGGAAGCAAAAGACAAAAAGTGAAAATGTCTGATACATTCTAGAGATACGCTGTAGGTAGTAAATCAAAAGTTCTTGATGTCACTTACCAGGTAATCAGTTTATCAAGAGCTTTTCCCCTGATTTGCAAGAGGATGGGTTTGCCTCCTATTCCTTGATGTCTTACATTTGCTGGAATATCTGATAGCTATTATAATGGCAATAGAGCTCTTTCCTACTCTTCCAACATTTGTGCAGCCCTCAGATTATGTCTGTAAATACCCATATGTATTTTTAACTCTTGAATTCACTCAGCAACTCCCAAACCCACGACCTCTACCACATAGAAGGTCACGGGCAGCAGTGCATGGGAACACCACCACCTGCAAGTTCCCCTCCAAGTCACACATCATCCATTAAATGCATCGATGCTACTTGCCTCAACTACTCCATGTGGTAGCAAGTTCCATATTCTAACCACTCTCTGGGTAAAGAAGTTTCTCCTGAATTTCTTATTGGAGTATTAGTGACTATTTTATATTTATGACCCCTAGTTTTGGACACCCCCACAAGTGGGATCAGCTTCTCTACATCCTATATACATATAAAACATTTTATTAATTCTGTATCTATCAATTCAATGATGTTACCATATTTGTGGAAGTCTTTGCCTTGCTGGCACTCAAAATCACTATGGGGTCTGAAATCCACAGCGCCTCAAAGCGGGTGCAATTCCAGTAGCATGAAGCTACAGTGTGCCTTAATGGAGAGGCCCAAGGACAATAGGAAATTAGTCCTCAGGTGTCATAAAAATAAATCAAGTCAGTTGCCGGTGCCAAATAAGTGCCCCGATGCAGCTTGCCTATACCGAAGCCCAGAAGTAAGTCTGGGAAGGGAGTGTGGGGTGGAGTGGAGGTGATAGGGAGGGGAGTGAGGGTGGGTCAGTAGCAGCCTGCAATTGTTTTGTTAAACCTGCAGGAGCACTCCTCCTCCTTCTGACTCCACAAAATTTTGAGTGGCATCCAGTAGTTCCTTTAAGGACCATTGGTTAGGCTGCTCAGGACCCAGAAATGAGGTAACATTTTATGCAACTTCGTCAAGACTTCCTTAAGGTTGTGAGATCAAACGTTACTCTGTATGCAGAATAGCCTTTGTGCACAAGTATAATGATTCACAGTAAAACAGTGAAAGAAGGAAGAAAGAACCTGAATTTATATAGCACCTTTCAGGATGTCCCAAAATGCTTTCCAGCAATGAGGTGTTCTTCAAGTGTAATCATTTTTATAATGTAGGGAAAAGTAGCAGACACTTTGTGCACAACAAATAGCAATATGATAAATGACCAGATAATCTGTGTTTAGTGATGTTGGTTGAGGGATAAATGTTGGCCAGGATACTGGGAAAACTCTTCTTTTGAATGTTGCCATGGGATCTTTTACATGCACCTGAGATTGCAAACAAGGCCTTGGTTTAATGACCCATCCGAAACAGAGCACCTCCAATAATGTAGCACTCCTACGGTACTTAACTGAAGTGTCAGCCTACTTTATTGCTCAAGTGTATGATGATCTTGTCTTTGGAATCATAGAATCATAGAATGGTTACATTTTGGAAGCAGGCCATTTGGCCCGTCAAGCCCATGCCAGCTCTCTGCAAGAGGACACATTAAACCCATCTGACTGTTCTGCTAGTTCACGTGGATGAAACATTAAACTAAGGCACTGTCAGCCAGCAGTTCAGGTGGATGCCAACTATTCCAAGGACCTAAAAAAGGAAGAGCAGGGAATCTTCTGATCTCCTGGCCAATATTACTCAATCAACACTATAAAACTCATTTCCCACAATTCTGCTCACACCCCTTTCCCTCCCTCCCAGAATCACGATAGGGTTCCACTTGTCCTCACCTTACACCCCACCAGCCTCCACATTCAACGGATCATCCACTGCCATTTCCACCACCTCCAGCGTGACACCACCAACAAACACATCTTCCCCTCTCCTCCCCTTTCAGCATTCCGTAGGAACTGTTCTCTCCATAACATCATTGATCCACTGTTCAATCACCCACAACAACCCCTCCCCTCCCCACTGCACCATCCCGTACAAGCACAGGAGATGCAACGCCTGCCCTTTTACCTCCTCTCTTCCCATCGTCATGGCCCCAAACAGTCCTTCCAGATGAAACAGCAATTTTACTTGTACTTCTTTCAATTTAGTATATTGTATTTGCTGATCACGATGCGGTCTCCTCTTCACTGGGAAGACCAAATGCAGATTGGGTGACCGCTTTGCAGAACACTTCCGTTCAGTCCACAAGCGTGACGCTGAGCTTCCTGTCGCCTGTCATTTTAATTCTTCCCCCCACTCCCTCTCTGATCTTTCTGTCCTTGGCCTCCTACACTGTTCTAATGAAGCTCAATGGAAGCTCGAGGAACAGCATCTCATCTTTCTATTAGGCACTTTACAGCCTTCTGGACTCAACATTTAGTTCAGCAATTTCAGATCATAACCACCGCTCCCTTTTTTCGGACAACAGCTGTTGGTAATGATTCTGCTATTGCCATTTACACCTCCTCTAGACCCGCCTTTTGTTTCTTTACTTGTCCCATTACCACCCCCTTTTGCCTTGCAACATCATACCTTTTGTCATTTAATCTCTCCTGCCTTCCATCCTAACATAGACCCTCCCTTTTGTTCTTTCCTCCCCTCCCACCTTTCCTGCCTCTGTGCTTGCTTAAACCCTGTTACATTTTAAAACCTGTTCCAGTTCTGATGAAAGGTCATCGACCAGAAACGTTAACTTTGCTCTCTCTCCACAGATGCTGCCTGACCTGCTAAGTATTTCTAACATTTTCAGTTTATATTTCAGATTTCCAGCATCTGCAGTATTTTGCTTGTCTATAAAACCCTTCTTAGACATTCATCTCATTGGCATTTGTGGGGCCACACAATGTGCAAAATGACAGCTACATTTGCCTACATAAAAGTAGCTACACTTCAAATTAATTCATTGCATGTGATGTAGTTTGGATGTTTCTGAAAGATGTCACATGATGCTATACAAATAGAGTTTTTAAAAAATCTTTCTGTACTTTGTTCCATATCTTATGTAAATATATCCATTCAGTCTATGAAAAATTGATCAGGGACAAAGAAGAGAAAGCAGAGAAGGTCCAATGGGTGCTTAACCCTCTTCTAATGACTTTGGATATAGACCTTATAGGGCCTGAACTCTCACATATTTGAACACGTACAGAGCACATGCTTAATAGTTCATGTGCTGACATTGACCTAAATGGATAAGTAAGCTTATACACTCATAAGGGTAAAATTTGTGAGGCATTGTGCCACCAGCGCAGCCTCATGGGTAGCCAGTACATATCACAAAACAGTGCACCTACAAATATGTAATATGCACTGGCTGTGAGCCAGGCCACAATGGCTTAGGGCCTTGCAAAGCTTATTCTATAGGGTGGCAGCTATGTATGATCTACTTAGGAAAAACTGCATGAAACAATAAGCATTGGTAATGAAGCAGCAAAAGAGGTAGGGAATGAAGGAGGTCCAATGGGCTATTTCATTCTCTTCTGATGTCTCTAGAAATAGATCCTATGGGACTTCATTTCTCACATAGGATGTTGGAAACATATGCAGAGTACTGTACTGAGTAGTAAATTGCTTCCATATAATCAAAGCAGTGAAATGGTGTATTGTTAGATTGCCCTGCATGTGACTATAGCAACAGCATCCAAAAGCATTGAGTCCCAATAATTCCAGCATTGATTTAGATACATCAGAGGATTTCGTATGAATTCCTGCACATGGCCAGTTGACGAGATACACATTCTACACCTCTGTTTTCTCAGCTATGAGAGCTGTCTCTTGCTAGATTTTGTGAGTCCTTGAGGTCAAAGAATATATCCAAACACCTTCAAAGTGCAGAATTTTCCTTAGATGTGACTGACTCTTCCACAGGCATAAACCTTTAATTTATATCATTAGCATGCATTGCTTAAGTAATTTTGAGAGGTTTCCATAAGTCATTAAAAAAGCAAACATTCAGAAAATCCAACCGTAATGGGTGTTACCAACAAGTTATGAAAAAAATGATAAATTTTACAATCTTAAAAGATTGCTGATTATTTAAATGAGAAATTGTAATAAAAAAAAGGCTAAATGACTAAACTGGTATTTTTTGTTAAATACCAGTTAAATAACTACACCGTAATTAAATGTTGCTTTGACTTTTCTGGTCAGATCACAGTCTGTTGAGAATCTATGACTGTGTCATTGGCAATCTTTTGTCATTCTGTTGCACCTGAAAATCTAATTCTAACTCACATGAATGTCACAATTCTCAGCAATGTTGTGAAAGATTGAGAATATCAGAGGAATAAGAGCTATAGATATTCTTTGGGTTGGACTGAAGTTGAGGAACAGAAATGTCCCAGAAACTGTAGTCTCTTTGTAAGAGGCCAAAGGTTCCTCTTAACAATACATATGGTGGTATGAAATGTTACAATGAACTTGATGTATGTTGCTATTCTAGGATCTTAGTTACCAACCAGGTTATCAGCCATATTTTTCAGCTATAACTACCAGTCACTGCAAATGGTGTGACAAATGGGTAAACATTTTTTAACAACAAGCATACTAAAAAGATACTGAAAAATTGTATTTACTGATGGGGGTGCCAAGGGTAGATCTACTGAGACTCCACACTCCATGTCAAGGGGGCACAGCTGAGAGAGTATCCGGATTTCCTCAGATATTCCACCCTTTCTGCCTACAGATAGGCCCAACAGAACCTGTCCCTGCTGAGCACCTAGTAAAGGCTACAGAACACTGGAGGGAACAAGTAATAATTCCTTGAGGGGACCAATTACTTTCAGCAATAGCTTGATAGCTCCATTTGGGGCCATTCTGTTCACATGAGGCCTTTTACAGGAGCATCTGTTGCGTTGGAATGACATGGAGTCATTGAGACATTTCAGGCCTCAGTCAGGCTGGGCGCAACATGAGCCATGCCAATGACTCCAGCCTCGCAATTTGGGATGGGAAAAGTGGCTTTCACTTTGGGTGGCTCTGGCACCTGCCGTTCATTACACTTATCGTTACCCATAGACCCTCTGTGGACCTTTGCACTTGAACATGCTGAGATTCGAAAGTACTTTGACGTAGCGCCCTCTACAGGGGATCTGGGACCTGTGTGAACACGGCAAGCAACTATGTATCTCCGTAACCAATCAGCCTGAAGAATCCTTACTGAGACACGCAGGCCAGAATTTTAATCTAGAGGCGGAGCGGGAGCAGGGTGGCTAGAAAGCACGGGAAACACCTGAGAACAAGTTACCCGCAGATCTTGCCGAATTTAATGGCAGGACCTGGTTAGCATTTCAATGCACCGATTCCCGCCTGCAGCCAGCCAAATGGAGAGACTGGCTGCCTGCGGTCGGGTAGGCCTGCGGCACTAGGCCACAGCGAGGAGGGTGTAGGATTCGTAAAATTGAACATTGTCCTATAAGGGTCTATTGGCAGAAAAGACCTTAATTTTAAAGACTGTTTTAAAAGAAGCCCAGAAAAAGGGGCACACAAAATGGCCACCAGACCCTGTGACCAGCATTTTGGGACATTTTAAAATGGTTCCTGCAGTCCACAGACAGCTTTTGTGGATTCAGCTCACAGTAAGTTCTGGAATGCAATTTTGGAGAATGCAAAACCAGACAGAACCCCATACATATGGATTGGATGCAGATCCAATCAGATCGGCCTGTAGATAAAGGCCATCAAAATGTTTACCCAGACAAAGGGAAACAGCCTCAAGTTCAAAAGGGGACATCAAGATCCATTAAAGACAATATAAGGTCATTCCAGACCAGAGATGGCAGTTACCGGCCATCCCAAAAGTACTTTAAACACAATGACTACCCCTCTATGCTACAAGCCCACCAAAATTTAAACAAAGACTAATCTTGATATGGCGGGAGATAAATGAGATGTATAACTGGAGACCTGGGGTAGCCATTAGGAGTTCGAATTCGGAGAGAGAGCAGTGCGGAAGAGCAAGAAGAGCATTATAGAGATCATTTTGGAGAGATTGTTCGGGGGTCCGAAGAAGGTGCAGTTCGGTTAGGAGTTCGGGTTCAGTCGAGAGGCCATTCAGACTCGGAAGAAGAAGATGATTCGGTAGACGTTTGGGATCGGAGACGTTTTGAAGACTCAAACTGGGACTGGTGAGTATGTTTCTGGCCCCTCATAATCTAATCTAGCTAGGTTTAGGGGGTGGGCATTTTAGGGGATAATTAATAATGAGTTGTTGTCCCTCGATGTTCCATGTGTTTCCCTATTTCATGATGCACCTTGTAAAGTATAATATGCCTGTGGATATATTGGTTAGCACTGTAGTATGATTTGTTTTTCTCTCCCATGTACCTTATTGGCTTACAGTAAATTTTTCCTTTATGCAATAAAATTTCACTTCGTTTCATTAAACTTGGTCTACAGAGTATTCTCTGCATTGTAATTCCTGCCTCCAAATCCAGTGTACAGAACCTAAGGGGTGAGTGGGTCGAACCACTCGGTAAATTACTGTGCAAAAGAAAGAGCGGTCTCACCAGAGAGAGAGACCTAGCAGAAAACCCCTTACAGAAAGAGGTCTCACCAGAGAGAGAGACCTAGCAAAAAACCCTTACAGAAAATGGCGACCGCGGCAGGACGCTGGCAGCAGGATTGCAATGTATTAGACCCAGGTTTAAATGGACGAAATGTTATGGATGAGAGGATAGCGGATTATGTTTTTGGTAAGGTAAATCTCACTAAGCAGTGGATTTCCGATCTCTTACTGGATGGGCGTCCGGTAGACGCAGCCGTCAGGTGGACAGAGAGTAAAGAACATAAAAAGTCAGTAGAAAAGGCAGTGTGGCTGATGTGCTACAAAAGACAAGTCCAGATTTTGGACAGAGTCGTTGCAGCGCTGGCAGCCAAGATCAAAACCCAGGCATCAGAAATAGAGGAAAAGGCCATGGGTGGGGAAAAGCTGATCGCAACGCTTCATGTGCTGAATCAGGAATGCCAAACTGTAGCCAGCCAACATCAGGCTAAAGTAGAGTACCTGGAATGCCAGGTTACTGAGGCAAAGATTCATGAAGCGAGAGTACGGGAGAAAAGCGCCCGCCTTGCACAACAGCTAAGAGCGCAGGAGGAGAAAGTAGTAGAGGTCAAGGCAGCTTATAGGCTGGCCATCGAGCAGGGGTTTGAAAGCGTAGACCACGGCCCCCGCCAAAAGGTGATAGAAGACCTAAGAATGGCCCTGGCTAAGGCAAAGGGCATGGTATGCCTCGTAAGCCCAAAGGCAAGTCACATAGACTTCCTGAAGGAATCCAAAAAACCGATTCCACGTGAAGTAGTTGTGGCACCAGCCACTGAACCCTCAGCACCGCCGAGCTATAGTGAGGTTTGGCCCGAATGGGGGGTGGTAGAAGAGGAGGAAGCCGAGGTAGAACAAGAGGAAGAACAACCCCCGGTAGTGAAGCCGGAGCCGGCACCAATGCGTCCTGCTCGGCACCAGACGTACGGTCCTGCCGCCGCAAATGGCGATGATGGACCCCTCCAGGACCATCTCATACTGCCCCACAGTGCACAGCAAATCAGAGCGATGGTGAGCCACCTCCCAAAACTCTCCGAGAAGGGTGATCCCTCAGTCCATTTCAGGGAGATAGAGCAGACAGCCGCCACCAATGACTGCGATGGTCCAGAACAGACTAAGATGTTGCTATTCTCCCTGGATAGCGCAATCCTTCAGTGCCTCTCAGACAGGAGCAAGAGAGGGCAGAGAGGGTATGAGGAACTCCGGGACGAGGTCCTGGAGGTTATGGGAGTGGACGATGGCAACCCGTTCCTCCGTGTGGAAGGGACTATGCAGCTAACTGGATAGCCCCCACGGGTTTTCACAGAAAGGCTGTGGCCAGTGTATTGGAGCAGCTGTCCGGGCATGCCTGAATGGGCCGCAATGAACAATGTCCAGCGGGTTCATTGGCTCCGTTGCCTGGTTGCCAACAGCTTACCGCAGATACAGGCCCAAGCCAAATCTTGGTTTGACCCCCAAGGTCCCAGTACCACCGAGGAGACAGTGCTCCGACAGCTCACCATTGCGTATAAGAATTGCAGGGGTCAGGAGGCACCTCCCTCTCAGGGAAAAGTGCATGAGGCAAAACCTGCAGCCCCAAGTAAAAAGGAGTGGCATCAGAAGGGGAATCGCCCTCCCCAAGCCAAGCTCAATTGCTACGGGTGTGGGAAGGATGGACATTGGCGCAGGGACTGTAAAAATCCGTGGAAGGACAATGAGGGAAAATCTCCTGCAGCCCAAGCCCAAGCCCAGACTGCCGCCCCAGCATGAGTCCAGGTCCAAGCCGCAGCCCCTGTCCCAGGAAAAGGAGCCGGTGCAGCTGTAGATCCCGCTGCGATAGAATCAATTCTGGAGACAATGCGGTCTCTTATGATCTCACAGGGGAAGATAGCAGTCACCACGGGACCCGTCGTTCCCGCGGCCCCGACCGCTTCACCCCAATGACTGGAGCCCACACAGCCCATTTACCTGTGTTCGTTGCGATATGATTTATGGAGGCGACCCCTCGTGGAGATGGAGGTAGAGAAGGTAAAAGGGACCTCTCTGTTGGATACGGGGGCATCATGCACCGTGATCCACACAGCTAACCCTACCACCTCACCTCTGTCCACCGGGGTTCTATATATTCTGTCGGGCTTCACGGGCAAAGAACAGGCTGGCGCATTCTCCATCCCTCTCTCCATTCATTTAGGACCACTTCGCAACACGTGGAAGTGTATACTGATGAAGTGGGAGGTGGAGGGTGGAAAAGGGATCCTTGGGTCCGACTTCTTAGTAGAACACGGGATCCTCGTGGATCTTAGAAATCACTGTCTCTGGGGAGCGAGTACGGGTAAGAAAGGCGAGGTAGTCATCATCCCAGGGAAGGAAGGGAAAGGGAACCTATGTACCGTGAAGCCAAAAGAGGGCTACGACCTCGAGCTCATGGTCGCCAGCGTCCCACAAGACTTGCAGGCATTCGTGTCAGATCACCTGACTACGTTTGCCACTCACAAACACGATTGCGGGAGGGTCACCGGGTTTGAGGTCAGAGTAGACGGGGACCTCATGGCCCGACCCCAAAAACAGTACAACTTTCCCAGGGAAGCGGAGCCCGACATGGAGACAGTAATGTCTTCACTGGTGCAGCAGGGCGTGTGGAGGTTGATAGCCACCCATGTAAACTCTCCTTTGTGGCCGGTGAAGAAGCCAGACAATTCTTGGAGAGCCACGGTGGACTACAGAGTCCTCAATAGTAGCATCCCAGCCTGCGCACCAATGGTGGCAGCAGTTGCCGACCTGATAGGGAGCATTCCAGCATCCGTGACCGCGTTCACGGTGCTGGATATTTCCAATGGGTTTTGGTCCATCCCTTTAAGGAGGGAGGATCAGTACAAGTTTGCCTTTACTTTTAAAGGGCAACAGTACACCTGGAACTGCTTGCCACAGGGTTTCCATAACAGCCGCAGCATTTTCCATCAATGTATGGCAGGGAGCTTAAAAGAGTTCAGCCAGCCCTATCAGCTAGTGCAGTATGTGGACGACCTGCTCCTGTTCACAGATTCCAGAGAGGAGCACGGCCCACTATTGGCCGAGCTATTGGAGCTGTTAGGCAGAAAGGGTTTCAAGGTAAACCCAAAGAAGGCACGGATCGGCTAGCAGGAAGTAATATTCCTGGGTCTGACCATCCGCGCTGGAGAGAGAGCCATAGGCAAGGCTAGACGGGAATCGGTGCAAGACACACCGGTCCCCACCACTGTAGCCCAGAAGCTACAGCACGGTGGCATAGTGGTTAGCACTGTTGCCTCACAGCGCCAGGGACCCGGGTTCAAATCCGGCCTCGGGTGACTGTCTGTGTGGAGTTTGCACATTCTCCCCGTGTTTGCGTGGGTTTCCTCCGGGTGCTCCGGTTTCCTCCCACAGTCCAAAGATGTGCGGGTTAGGTTGATTGGCTATGATAAATTGACCCTTAGTGTTAGGGGGATTAAATACGTGGGGTTACGGGGATAGGGTGGGATATGTGTTGGTGTAGGGGTTACGGGGATCAGGTGGGATATGTGTCGGTGCAGGCTCGATGGGCCGAAATGGCCTCTATCTGCACTGTGGGGTTTCTGTGATTTCTGTGAAGTGGGAAGTAGGAGACAAGGTCATGGTAAGAAGCTCTGCCCGAGTGGGGAGTTTAGAACCACTGTACATGGGGCCCTACAGTATTGTAGATAAAGCCAGCTCCATGGTATACGCAGTGAAGTTGCCCCGGCGCACTAAATGGTTTCACGTAAACCAGTGCAAACTATTTAAGCCGGGTGCAAAAGAGCCAACAACCGAGGCCAGGTCTGAGGGTAAAAATCCTCAGCCTGAGGTGTGCAATAAGTCACAGACCACAGGAGGAGCTATCCCGCCCACCTGGGAGGTTTCCCCATTGGCCTGGGACTCAGACGGGGAAGAAACTGAAGACCAAGGCCCTCCCCCTGACCCGAGCAGTTAGGGGGGAGCCCGAACAGCTAGGCCCCGCCCCTGACATGATTCTGGAGGAGGTGGAGTCGGAGGACAGAGGTCCTGCCCTCGGCTCAAGCTTAGGGGAGGTAGAACTTGGGGGCGGAGATTCTCCACCTGTAGGGACAGGTAGGGAGGAGTCGTCTGCCACAGACCCAAATCCCAAAGGGGCGGAGTCTGAAGGAAGGGAGCCGAAGCCGAAAGTCGTGGAGAAGCCACGGGCTGTGAGGGCTAAAGTCCCAACCAAAGGTCCACTCGCAAAGGGAGCCTCGCCCGAAGTACCCCCTCGCAGGTCATCTTGGATGCCTCAGCCAATAAAGCTCTGGCCCGATTCCCCCTTCTTCAGCAGACACCGACTTGGGAAATTCCTAGAAAGACGCAGTCCCCAATTGGCAGCAAAAGGCTGCGGGGGACTCAAGCTACAGGTCAGTGCAGCCCCGCCACAGGGAGCGGTGAGCTGCAGTCTGAACAGGGATTAGGCAGGCCGCCCAGGGACGGGCGGCGCTGTACATAAGTTTAGTTAAGTTGAAGTTTGGTTAAGTATAATTTGTGTAAATTTTTAAGGTGATGGGTGTTATAAGAAATAGTTTTGGAATCTGCCAAGCATGTGTGTTTGTTTTGGATCGAGGTCGAAAGACTCGATCATGCCTTCACCTAGGCCAGAATCTCTCAGGAGCCTGGCTGTATCATTTAATCTGTTGCAGGAACCAAAGGTACCATGGAGAGGATTCTCATCATGTTCGCGGTGATCGGGTGTAGCTTGGCCTATCGGGGCTACACCAAGGACTCCATCGTGTATGGATGCTCCGGGGACACAGTCCCATCGTGACTGATGGGACAGGTGAACGGGATGTTGAGGAAACAGCCACCTACTTCCACGAAGGGAGGTGGCCAGGATGGCTGGGGTCGAACTCTACGGAATACTCCAGCCAGTCCGGGTTTGCATACGGAGAGACTTCTCTAATGCATCCCAGGGTGAGGATCATCACGCCCAGAGTCAGCGTAACCGTTGGGAGGAAGATTTGTTTTGTATGCAACGGGCATGTTCCTTTGGACAGATGGTGGTGGCATCGGAAGCTGAGCAAGACCATGAAAAACTCCACGGTCGAGTGGGAGCGACTGGGTAACAATACCCATCGGACGATTATGGGGACTCATGGGGAATTGAGTGTCTGTTGGGACAAGTGTTGGGAACCAGCTGAGGGGATTTACATCTGCATGTGGGGTTCAGAACGCGTCTGCCCCACAGGCGTCTCCATCTTTTTCCAGAGACAGTGGCAGGATGCTGGGAAAGGGATGAGGTGGGACGTCAGCACGCGGGCGTGCGGAGTCCCATACTCTCCGATCCCGGTGAATACCACTAAGCTCATCACCCGCCCCCGCAAGCCCCTGCCCAATGATTCTGGTAGCCAAAGCCCACAAGGAAGGGTGCCCCGCCGCTACCAAGGGACCCGGGAACGGACTGGTATTGGTACCCACAGGTGCTGTACCAAGGGGTGCACTACGCGGTAGCCTCGGTGATTTTAAACCTCACCGAGGTGCAATTGCCAGAGTGGTGCCCCAAGGAAATGGAGCAATTGTACCAAGTCTTGTTAACAAGTATGTTCAGACAATATTATGAGTTCGACTTTGCCGATTTCGAAAGAGCCAGATTGTGCACCACACCACATGAGGTCTTGGACAGGGTAGGGAGACAAAGAAGGGGTACAGTCAATGATAATTTTACCGCTTTTAACACAGGGACTCCCGTCATCAACACTCTGGATGACGTGGAGCTGCGACCCAGATCAATGGTTTAAAAGCGCAGTTAAGAAAGATACTGATGGATGAGAATAAGGTAGTGGGTTCTGAGTTTTTTGAGGACCAGGCCATGACACTACACTTAAAAGAAATCATAGCTGAGCTGGAGAAACACGGTAAAATGGTAAATGCTCTCATCAGAGAGGATCGGAATGCATCAGATCAGGCTGCGCAGAACGAGGCGTGCGTGCTGTATGGGGCGTGGTTACTGGGCGAGGGCCGCAGTAATCTGGAGGATTTAAAACAACGTTTGGTCCCCTCCTGGATCGGCAATAAGCACCTCGCAGCCCTCCACCCTTTTAAGAACGCATTAAGTCCGTGCCAGCTCAGACTAGCTTCAGAGGCCTACCCAGTCCCAGTGGACTGTGGGCGGTCTAATCACACCATTATGGGTATAGTGGTAAGAATGCCGGTTATGGGAAAGACAGCTAAACCCGCCCCGGTATACAGGGTGGAGAACATTGGAGTCATTCAAGGGGGTGCACACATTCGCTACACAGCGATCCCACCTTACGTCATTCGATGGGAGCATGCAATGATGGGTACCGACCTCTCGGGGTGCCGGAGCCGGGGAGCACACATCATCCTGTGTCCCCAGCACTTGAATGCCTATTCGAAACCACAGTGTGGGTTCAGAACTGCTGGCGCGAAGCCTATAAATCGCATCATGGAGGCAATGCCACAAAACCATGTGCCCCCGCAGGTGGCATATATAGGAGGTGGGACATACTGTGTCACCAATGCAGTGCCCCACTACCAACATGGACAGCATGGCTGGTGTCCGGTCAGTTTCTGCTTCAAACCCAAGGCAGAAGTTCAACTGGCCCAAGAACAAATTGTCCCTATTCCTGAACCTTCCACTGTTCACCTCACTGTCAAAGAAAATTTCACCGATCTGCAACGATTCGTTGCACATTTTGGCTACGTCATTCCCCCTCTCCCTGAACACCTCACCAAGATGCTAAAAGCCGTTGCCGTTTCACAGAAACATTTTTACACGCTGGAGCAGAAGACATTAGAAATAGGGGCAGACATATTAGATATAATGACCCCACAGTGGTGGGACCTGTTCATTAAAGAGAACATAAGAACATAAGAAATAGGAGCAGGAGTAGGCCAATCGGCCCCTCGAGCCTGCTCCGCCATTCAATAAGATCATGGCTGATCTGATCCTAACCGCCAATCCACTATCACAGAACCATCTCCTGAATCTAACAGAATTAGACACACGAAATAGGAGCAGGATCAGGCTACACGGCCCCTGGGCCCGCTCCACTACCCACAGGGCCATGACCGATCCGAACCTAGACTCATGTCCAAATTCCTGCCCGCTCCCCGTAACCCTTAATTCCCTTTACTTCTAGGAAACTGTCTATTTCTGTTTTAAATTTATGTAATGATGTAGCTTCTACAGCTTTTTGGGGCAGCAGATTCCATGGACCTACCACCCTCTGAGTGAAGTAGTTCCTCCTCATCTCAGTTTTGAAAGAGCAGCCCCTTACTCTAAGACTATGCCCCCTAGTTCTAGTTTCACCCTTCATGGATTAGGATAGCCTCCCACATCCTCGTAGCATGTCAGATTTTTATTGTGATTTATTTACTCTTTGTCCATTGTAAGAGGGACAAACGTTTCCAGAAGTATGAGAACAGAGGAGAATGGAGGGAGCATTATGTGCGGGTAGACGAGGAGACACCCATTTAAATTTTGCTGCTATGTATAGAGTTAGAGTTTCCCTCCCTCCTCTATTTTTGATAGTATTCATGTGTGATTTTGTGTGTATATTCTTTCTTTATTATTTTTATTGAAGTTTCTTATGCGTGTTGTTATTAATAAAAGATAATATGTATGAACCAGGTGGTGTAGGGGTATTAGGCCCCCCTCCACGCCTGGAAATATGTCTGTCAGATTTTAACCCCAATGTATTGCCATCTATAGATGCTTACTGTACACTGTGGGTTTTCTGAAATGGGAAATGCATGTGTCGTGGGGTCATAGATAGGCAAATACAGGGAATGGTTTGATTATGGAGAGTCAGAAAATTTCGCACACCCAGAATTATGATACTTCAAGCCAGTTATAGTATCATCAGGGTGGACTGTAGGATTAGCAAAATTGAACATTGTCCTATAAGGGTCTATTGGCAGAAAAGGCCTTAAATTTCAAGACTGTTTTAAAAGAAGCCCAGAAAAAGGGGCACACAAAATGGCTGCCAGACCCCGTGACCAGCTTTTTGGGACATTTTAAAATGGTTCCTGCAGTCCACAGACAGCTTTTGTGGATTCAGCCCATAGTAAGTTCTGGAATGCAATTTCGGAGAATGCGAAACCAGACAGAACCCCATACATATGGATTGGATGCAGATCCAATCAGATCGGCTTGTAGATAAAGGCCATCAAAATGTTTACCCAGACAAAGGGAAACAGCCTCAAGTTCAAAGGGGGACATCAAGATGCATTAAAGACAATACAAGGTCATTCCAGACCAGAGATGGCAGTTACCGGCCATCCCGAAAGTACTTTAAACACAGTGGCCTAGAAATTCAGTCTGGACACTTTTGGGGCGCTAAAGTCGGGCGCTCGCTAAAGTTAGCGCCAGCCGGAAAGTGCAGGCCACCTCGCCGAAATTCAGTAGAGTTGGCCAAGAGTTTGGCCGAGCGCTGAAACTGGCGTTGCAATGCTCTGTTCAGGCGCTAATCCGGCGATGCGGCCTGATAACGCCGAGGCCGGGCGCAGCGCAGGTACAGTCATGTTTTGATTGACAGCAGACACACTGACGCCGGCCTGCTCTTAAAGGGGGAAGGGTCGACTTTGACTGCTGCCACGCCCTGCATACTGGAGCCCTGCAGCTAGGCTTCAACACTGCTGGTGGGCCAAAATAGCGCCAGGAGACATGGAGAGGGCCCGTGAACGAGCGCAGCGCTTCTCCGAGCATGCTCTGAGGGTGCTCATTAATGGTGTGGAGGACAAAAGACAGATCTTGTGCCCGGACAGTGGCAACAAGGCTCCCAGGAGCGAGTACAGGAAAGCCTGGAGGAGAATCGCCCGCAGGGTGTCATCCACCTGCGATGTCCCCAGGAGTGCGGACCAATGCCGCAAGAAGTTCAACGACCTCACTCGGTTGGTGAAGGTGAGTACCCTTTCCAGTGTCCTCCTCATCCTTGCATGTGAACCTCACATTATGGGCAAAGGGACCTCAAAGGCCTAATGGGCAGCCCTCCTCCCGCAGCAATGGCACTGGCATGATCATCAATAGCACTTTCTGCACTTACCACACTGGCCAAGCTATTCCACCATGGGAGGCAGTGCACACAGCAACAGGGCACCACACTGGCCAAGCTATTCCACCATGGGAGGCAGTGCACACAGCAACAGGGCACCACACCGGCCAAGCTATTCCACCATGGGAGGCAGTGCACACAGCAACAGGGCACCACACCGGCCAAGCTATTCCACCATGGGAGGCAGTGCACACAGCAACAGGGCACCACACTGTACTTAGAGTCCGTCCTCTCTCTTGCAGGCCAAGCTGGCAAGGAATTTGAGGAGCCAGACTGTCACCGGTGGAGGCCGTCCCCAGTACCAGGCGCTCACTGATCTGGAGGAGAGCGTGGCTGGACTCATGCGTTCCCGGGTGACTGGCCCTGTTGCGATCGGAGATGTGGACCCTGTACTGGAACCCACTGGTAAGGACATGACCGGTTGGACCTCTCTCGTTGCCCTAGCGCTTCAGATCTAGATCCTTTCCCACTGACTGACAAATGCGCATAATGCCACCACTCAGGCCTCCCTCGCTGACGCCGTGTCCTCACTCTAAAGCTACTCTTATGCCTTCCTGCTTTCAGCTGCTGAGGAGGAGGTGGTCCCTGAAGCTCCGAGTGCCAGGCCCTTGGAGGAGGAGGACGATGAGGACCAGGAGGAAAGCGGCACATCGGGGGAACCCTCAGCCGCGCCAGGGGATGGCAATGGAGGGGGGACGTCTGGCCTGCAGGAGAGCCAGGGGGAAGTGTTGCAGGGGAGGGCAGATCCTGGGCGCAGTGGGGTTGAGGCACGCGGGAAGGGTCCGGCAGCACGCCGGCCTGCTCCCCAGAGGGGGGAGGTGTTGCAGGGGAGGGCAGATCCTGGGCCCAGTGGGGTTGAGGCAGGCGGGAGGGTTCGGCCAGCTCGGCCGCCTTCTCCCCAGAGGGAGAGTCCTCCCTCCAGTCCAGAGAGGGTCCTCGCCCAGGAGGTGCGCCTCCTCGAAGAGATCTCGGCGGCCTCTGAGCGGCGCCACCAGGAGTTCATGGGGGTTGTGGACCAGATGCCTCAGGCCATTCAGTCCCTGGCTCAGAGTGTGGTCGCATTCGGGGAATCACAGGCCAGGGGGGTGGAACAACTCGCGGCAGCCCATGACAGGGGTGTCCAGCATCGCGCGGCAGTGCAGGAACGCGACTCGCGAGATGAGTGGTGCCGTCCAGACACTGGCACAGCTGATGCGGCCACATACCAGGGCAGTTCGGGCACTCACTTCTGCCACACTCGCTGTGGCGCAGAGGCTTCGCCACGGCACCCGCCGCCCTGCTGCAGCACAGCGGTCTGGCCTCCACCAGATAGCTGCGCCTGCTGCACTGCCAGGCCGGCCGAGTGCCAGTGTCTCTGGCGAACATCGCGCGCCTGCCATCAGCCAGCTTGCCCCCCTTGGTGCAGCCGACACTGCCACTCCCCCAGCCAAGGTGCGACGAGCTGCTGCTGGCCAGCGATAGCTGCAGCAGTCAGCAGCCGGCCCCTCCCGGGACGTGCGTCGTCTAGGCCGACCCCCAAGGGCATCTGCCGACACGCCTCGGGGCCCTCATGAGCCTTCCCCCAGCCTTGTCCCAGCCACAGGGCCCAGGTTGAGGCGGAGCAGCAGGTCGGGCAGGGGCCGGGGAAGGCTGTCTAAGGACTCGCCCTCTCGGCACACCCACTAGAGTGTGGTGAGAACGGTTTTTTATATATGGGGGGGCTTGTGTTTTGGGGGGGATTATTTTGGGAAGGCCGAAGATCAAGGCCTTGTTTGTTTTTATGGGGGTGTTTGTGTTGTGGAGGGGGGCCCTTATTTTTGTAAGGCCGATGTTGAAGGCCATTTGGATGGCCAAGTTTTGTAAGTCCTCCCCAGGTTTTGGGAGCAACAGATGTTTTTGACTTTTTTGGGGCTCTTGTCTGTTTCTCTGTTTCATGTGGGAAGGGCCCTGAGTTTGTGAAATAAAGCGTTTTATTTATTCAGCATGTCCAGGTGTCATGTTTCAAGTGGTTGTTGCGTTAACCGGCTGAGGGCTTGCGGAGCGGCTGCCTTCAGGTGCGTACATTTCCACAGCCCATTCCCTGACAGGGGGCCTAGAAGTGTCGAGCAATAAGCCCCCGGCGGACGGCCCTTGGACCTTGTGGCTCCCTCCTGGGCTGGTACTCCTCCTCCTCCTCCTCCTCCTCCTCATGGTCCTCCTGCGGTGGTGGTGCAATGTCAGGTGGCAGTGCCTGAGTCCTGCGGATAGCCAGGTTGTGCAACATGCAGCACACGACGACGAACTGGGAGACTCTATCCGGCCAGTACTGTAGAGAGCCGCCGGAACGATCCAGGCAGCGGAACCGTTGCTTGAGGACGCCTATCGTTTGCTCTATGATGTTCCTTGTGGCTTGATGGCTTTCGTTGTATGCCTCCTCCGCTGGGGTCCTGGGCGCGCGGAGCGGGGTCATGAGCCATGTACACAAAAGGTAGCCCTTGTCCCCAATAAGCCATCCCCTTGGTGGAGGCTGTGCCTCGAACATGTCAGCCACAGTAGTCTGGCGCAGGATGAATGCATCGTGGCTGCTTCCTGGGAAGCGGGCATTGACATCTAGGATGCGCTGCCTGTGGTCACACACCAGCTGTACATTGAGGGAATGGTAGCCCTTCCGGTTGCGGTAATCCTCGGCATTGTGGATAGGTGCCCGCATAGCCACATGCGTGCAGTCAATGGCGCCCTGCACCATGGGGAAGCCCGCGAACCTGCCAAATCCGACTGCACGCTGCTCCTGCCTCTGTCGGGTCATGGGGAAGGAGATGAATTGGTGCCTCCTCGCGAAAAGTGCATCGGTGACCTGCCGGATGCAGCGATGCGCGGCAAACTGGGAGATGTTCGCTATGTCCCCAGCAGCGGCTTGGAAGGAGCCACTTGCATAAAAGCTCAGAGCCACCGTGACCTTCACTTCCACCGAGAGAGACATCCTGCACATCAGCTGTGGACGCAGATCTCTGTGAAGCAGCTGGCAGATCTCTGCAACCACCTCCCTTCTGAAGCGCAGCCTCTTAACACAGTGCGCCGCAGTCATGGTGAGATAGGACACCTGCTGCCGGTATTGCCTGAGTGTGTAAGGCCTACGTTGCCGATGCCTGATGGCCCCTCTGCGTCTAGGCATGGCTGGCCCTCTCTCACAGCGTCTGCGAGCCCTTCGCACATAATGCTGCAACTCAGGGTTGCACCCCCATACAGCCCCCATAATGAAGTTGAAAACAGTGAAATCACAATGAGTCAAATGTCAAAGCACTGGCCAGAAGCCAAAAATACCTCTCCTATGTTGTCCCAAATCAGTAAGCTCTGTCCCTTGGTCTCTGTCCAGAAATCCAAAGCAGTAAAGTCATTGCAGCAAAATGGCTGGGCTTTATAGGTCAGTGTAAGTGCCCTTTAATTAGCGCTCCCCGAGGCCCACAGGGCCTCTGTTGCGTTCCACTTCACGGTTCTTAGCAGCGCCATGCCCACATTGGGCGGGCGCCACTGAATTTCCGGTTTGGGGCGCACAAACAGCGTTGCGCGACGATATGACGTCATAAGCTGCGCGCGCACCTGAGCGGGTGCAAACACTTTGCGCCGGCACTAAATGTCAACTGAATTTGGGCGTCGGCGCGGATCGCGCTGCGCCCGGGCGCAAAGTGCCTAGCGCTGGAAGTAGACCCCTCTTATGGCGTTAACGGCTGGCGCTATCCACTGAATTTCTAAGCCAATGACTACCCCTCTGTGCTACAAGCCCGCCAAAATTTAAACAAAGACTAACCTTGATATGGCGGGAGATAAGGGCCTCCATGAGAAGCATAACTGGAGACCTGGGGTAGCCATTAGGAGTTCGAGTTCGGAGAGATAGCAGTGCAGAAGAGCAAGAAGAGCATTATAGAGACCATTTTGGAGAGATCGTTCGGGAGTCCGAAGAAGGTGCAGTTCGGTTAGGAGTTCGGGTTCGGTAGAGAGGCCATTCAGACTCAGAAGATGATGATTTGGTAGACGTTTCGGATCGGAGACGTTTTGAAGACTCAAACTGGGACTGGTGAGCATGTTTCTGGCCCCTCATAAGCTAATCTAGCTAGGTTTAGGGGTGGGCATTTTAGGGGATAATTAATAATGAGTTGTTGTCCCTCGATGTTCCGTGTGTTTCCCTATTTCATGATGAACCTTGTAAAGTATAATATGCCTGTGGATATATTGGTTAGTACTGTAGTATGATTTGTTTTTCCCTCCCATGTACCTTTTTGGCTTACATTCAATTTTTCCTTTATGCAATAAAATTTCACTTCGTTTCATTAAACTTGGTCTACAGAGTATTCTCTGCATTGTAGTTCCTGCCTCAAAGTCCAGAGTACAGAACCTAAGGGGTGAGTGGGTCGAACCACTCGGTAAATTACTGTGCAAAAGAGAGAGATGTCTCTCCAGAGAGAGAGACCTAGCAGAAAACCCACTACAGAAAGAGGTCTCACCAGAGAGAGAGACGTAGCAAAAACCCCTTACAGGGGAGGGAGCAATCAGATTAGGGGTGGGGGGTGTGGTGTGATCAGGAGCTGGAAGAGGATCGGGGGAGGAATGGGGAGCCAGAGGATGATCGAGGGCTGGAGGACGATGGGGTCGGGGGTCGGAGGAACATCGGGGCTAGAGAAGAGAGGCCGGGGAGCATTGGGGCTGGAGGAGAGAGGCCGGAGGAGAATTGGGGCCGGAGGAGAGAGGCCGGAGGAGCATTGGGGCCGGAGGAGAGAGGCCGGGGAGCATTGGGGCCGGAGGAGAGAGGCCGGAGGAGCATTGGGGCCGGAGGAGAGAGGCCGGAGGAGCATTGGGGCCGGAGGAGAGAGGCCGGAGGAGAGAGGCCGGAGGAGCATTGGGGCCAGAGGAGAGAGGCCGGAGGAGCATTGGGGCCGGAGGAGAGAGGCCGGAGGAGAGAGGCCGGGGAGCATTGGGGCCAGAGGAGAGAGGCCGGAGGAGCACTGGGGCGGGAGGAGAGAGGCCGGGGAGCATTGGGGCCGGAGGAGAGAGGCCGGGGAGCATTGGGGCCGGAGGAGAGAGGCCGGAGGAGCATCGGGGCTGGAGGAGAGAGGCTGGAGTAGCATTGCGGCCAGAGGAGAGAGGCCGGAGGAGCATTGGGGCCAGAGGAGAGAGGCCGGAGGAGCACTGGGGCCGGAAAAGAGAGGCCGGAGGAGCATCGGGGCTGGAGGAGAGAGGCCGGAGGAGCATTGGGGCCGGAGGAGAGAGGCCGGAGTAGCATTGCGGCCGGAGGAGAGAGGCCGGAGGAGCTTCGGGGCCGGAGGAGAGAGACCGGGGAGCATTGGGGCCGGAGGAGAGAGGCCGGAGGAGCACTGGGGCCGGAAGAGAGAAGCCGGAGGAGCATCGGAGCCGGAGGAGAGAGGCCGGGGAGCATTGGGGCCAGAGGAGAGAGGCCGGAGGAGCACTGGGGCGGGAGGAGAGAGGCCGGGGAGCATTGGGGCCGGAGGAGAGAGGCCGGAGGAGCATCGGGGCTGGAGGAGAGAGGCCGGAGGAGCATTGGGGCCGGAGGAGAGAGGCCGGAGGAGCATCGGGGCTGGAGGAGAGAGGCCGGAGTAGCATTGCGGCCGGAGGAGAGAGGCCGGAGGAGCTTCGGGGCCGGAGGAGAGAGGCCGGAGTAGCATTGCGGCCGGAGGAGAGAGGCCGGAGGAGCACTGGGGCCGGAGGAGAGAGGCCGGAGGAGCATCGGGGCCGGAAGAGAGAGGCCGGAGGAGAGAGGCCGGAGGAGCATCGGGGCTGGAGGAGAGAGGCCGGAGTAGCATTGCGGCCGGAGGAGAGAGGCCGGAGGAGCTTCGGGGCCGGAGGAGAGAGGCCGGAGGAGCATTGGGGCCGGAGGAGAGAGGCCGTAGGAGCATTGGGGCCGGAGGAGAGAGGCCGGAGTAGCATTGCGGCCGGAGGAGAGAGGCCGGAGGAGAGAGGCCGGAGGAGCATTGGGGCCGGAGGAGAGAGGCCGGAGGAGCTTCGGGGCCGGAGGAGAGAGGCCGGAGGAGTATTGGGGCCGGAGGAGAGAGGCCGGAGTAGCATTGCGGCCGGAGGAGCTTCGGGGCCGGAGGAGAGAGGCCGGAGTAGCATTGCGGCCGGAGGAGAGAGGCCGGAGGAGCTTCGGGGCCGGAGGAGAGAGGCCGGAGGAGCATTGGGGCCGGAGGAGAGAGGCCGGAGGAGCTTCGGGGCCGGAGGAGAGAGGCCGGAGGAGTATTGGGGCCGGAGGAGAGAGGCCGGAGTAGCATTGCGGCCGGAGGAGCTTCGGGGCCGGAGGAGAGAGGCCGGAGGAGCATTGGGGCCGGAAGAGAGAGGCCGGAGAAGAATGATGGGTGAGCGGGGGAGGGGTAGTTGTGGGGGAGGTGGGGTTGGTTGGGGGTTGCAGAAGCATCGGGGCTGGAGTAAGTGGGGCCGGAAAGGCGATCGGATGCTTCAGGTGAGGAGCGGTTGGGGTAAGATCAGAGGCCTTGTGGGGGGGCAGATCAGAGGCCTCGGGGAGCTGTCCAATCATGGTCGGGGGTGGGGGGGTGAGGCAGGGACGCTGGATCCAGGAGGTAATTGTAAAGGCTGTAAAACTCCAGCTGTCCTTGTCTTCCTTTAGCTGGTGGGTTCACCAAAGCCTGGGAAACCCGATCAGCCACTGTTAAATGTGGAATGGTGGATCACCATGAGGCTTGCAAGCCTCATTAAAATATTTAAATGCCCGACCCACCTCCTGGGAGCTGGTTGGCTGCCCGCCCCCATCCTTCCTCCGTTAAAACTGGAAGTGGGCTTGTCGGAGGCAGGTTGGGGTCGGGATTCAGTTTGTTAACTCTTTAACCTCCCACCCGACCCCAAACCACCCGTTTTTGGGGTTAAAATTCCCCCCGCAGAGTCTGAACAAGCAAATGTAAGTTAGAATATTTAATTCAATGCCAAATCATGTGCAGAAAGCGAGAAAAAGAGATGGATAAAACGCGGGATTAAAAGAGAGAGAAAAGGAGCAAAAAAGAAAAAGTAAAAATAATATATTTTTTATTTTTTTAATCTACAACAATAATTTAAATCTGTAGGAATGAGACTCCACACTAGTAAATGTTAATTTTCAGTGCCAGAGGGGTTGTTTAGCAGTAATTAAGATGTACCACACCATTAAAAATTCACTTAAACTAGAATGGATCTGACAAGTTTAGTGGGCATCTAGTGGGTAAGTACCATAACTTCACATGTTCCATGTATTTGAACGGCAAGTTTCTGGATGAAAGCAAAGCTTCTGGAGGAGCAGGGCAACTAGGACAGCAACTTCCTGATTCCCACATTTAACTGCGCATGTATGCTCGGCGGCAGTTGCTGTCCAATTTTCTCCGTAGTAATGGTAAACGCTGATAGCCTCGCCGTTATCTTTACTGTAAAATCTGGGCCAATATGTTTTACAGTTACAAAAACTTGCCCAGAAAACAGAAAAACAATAATTGATTTATCTACGTCGTGAACAGCAAATGATTATGGACAAAGAATGTGATGTGTCAGATTTGCAAGACTATGTTAAACTTTTTGATAAAAATCAACTCAAAGTTGTGATTATTATTTCATATCTATGAGAAAACATATTGGCCCAGAAATTGGTGTCGGGGGCTTCCCGCGGGTGCAAGGCCCCGACCTACACTTACATAGCGCGCGGACAGTTGAAGCCTGGCCCTGCGTGGATTTCCTGTCAGTGGCCCGGTTCAGCTCCCGGCGCGCTGTGCTTGCGTGATGCAGCGGCGTAGTTAGTTCGATGAGCCGGCTGGGATCACGTGAGCACTGGGCAACCAATCGGAGGATGCAAAAGTTCATTCATGAGTTTGATAGTAAGAACTGTCAAACTCATGAAAACTCCGGGCGCCCAAAACAGTACTTAAACTTCAAATAAAAGTTAAAAAAACATCCCACTAATTAAATGAACTATTAATTGTAAAAAAACTATTTTAAACAATTATTCAAATTTTTGAAAAAAATAATTTTTTAACAAATCGGGTCTAAAAATACACTTACCTTACTGTAAATTCTTTAAAAATAAAGAACCTGTGGAAAAAAATGTCTAACTTTAATTAATAGACCACTTACCTTTTAAAACTAAGTCCTTACGTCTGCTTTTTTCACGCGTACAAACCAGAGGCCTTCACGCACGGGGAAAGCTCAACAAAAGAAGGAATTTCAGCGCGCACGCGCAGACTGCTGCGCACACGCATTCGACCTCTGAACCCCTTGGTTCAGAGGAAAGGAAATACCAGTTTTCCGCGCATGCGCTGTGCATGCTGAAAACCGGCAATTCCATCGGGCCCACGCGTGAGTACCCCGTCCGTACTCACACGTTGGGACCCGAATTACTGGGCCATTATGATTTAGCAGAATTTGAAGAGTCAGAGGACATTTTGGCTCCCATTTCCAAAATATTGTTAATGGTTGCAATTCTTTTTTCTGGCTTGGTAAGTATTTTGGAGTGTTCTGTTTTTAACCAAGCCACAGTTCACGTCATTAATTTAGTTTCTACAATCCCTTGCATTTCAGAACATTTTGGCATTCATTATAATAGCCCAGAACTTTTAACTGTTGTAGGAAGTATGTTGTTACTTCCAAGAACTGCATCTTTCCATTTCATTTGTTGATTCATAAACAAATAACTTGGGCCCATTCAAATATGGTCTATGACATGAATCTTGTCATTCATGTGGAAATGACTTATGAAATAGCACTGGGCGGCCTGCTGGTGGCGCTGTCCAGAGAGAGTATAAATACTCGGGCATGGGCCCAGCTTGCTCAGGACATTCACAGAATCACAGAATCACAGAAACCCCACCGTGCAGATAGAGGCCATTTCAGCCCATTGAGCCTGCACCGACACATATCCCACCCGATCCCCGTAACCCCTACACCAACACATATCCCACCCTATCCCCGTATTTAATCCCCCTAACACTAAGGGTCAATTTATCATTCTTCAACAGGAACTAGTGAAGGACACAACTAGATCTCCATGTTGAAAAACAGTTGATTAAAGCCTTGTTTAATACTCAGACCAAGTGCCTAGTAGTTTTCTTACATCAGTCTACATTGCAGTTTTCCTATACAATGCTGAGTCCTTCCCTTTCTTGTCATAACACCATAAGTCACATTAACTTATATTTGTTACAGTAGGAAATTTGAATTAATTAAACTCATTTCCCATTGGAATTTTTAGCTTACCGCTGATAGCAAGTTAAGAAGTTGCAGGGGTCCATTTTTCAAGGCCAGCTGTCTGTTTCTCACCTGATAAATGAGAGACTAGCAATCAAAAATCGAGGGGGCACCTCAGCTGCCCCAATGATGCCCAAAGGGCGCCTGATGTAATTTTCAGGTGAGCCTATAAATGGGCGAGCAACTTATTGACTGCATCTGGTGGAGGCTGTTTAAATATGCAATTTGGGGTCGAAAGCTTGTTGTAGGACCCCAATTGCAATTTTTAGATACAGAATTGTACATTGTACATTGTACCAGGCATTGAATAGCCTAACCAGCAGTCCTTAAAGGGTACAGAAGAGGCCAGAGTCAGAGGAACGGAAGGCTTGAGGAGGGATAATAGGGCTGATTGAGTTATTTGATGATGTAATGGAGAGGGTTGATGAGAGTAGTGAGGTTGTGTATATTCAACTTTCAAAAGGCGTTTGATAAAATACCACATAATAGACTTGTTAGCAAAATTAAAGCCCATTGCATTAAAGGGACAGTAGCTGGGTGAATAAAAAATTGGCTAAGGAACAGACAGCAGAGAGTAGTGATGAACGGTTGCTTTTCAGACTGGAGGGAAGAATGCAGTAGGTTCCTCAGGGACCCCTGCTCTTTTTGATATATATTAATGACCTGGACTTGGGCATAATTTGAAAGTTTGCAGATGACGCAAAACTTGAAAATGTAGTAAACTATGAGGAGGATAGTAACAGACTTCAGGAGGACATAGACAGACTGGTGAAATGGGCAGACACATGGCAGATGCAATTTAACGCAGAAAAGTGTGAAGTGGTTCATTTTGGTAGGAAGAGAAGAGGCAATATCAAATAAACTATACAATTTTAAACAGGGTGGAGAACAGATAGACTTGTACACAAACCCTTGAAGGTAGCAGGACAAATTGAGAAAGCTGTTGAAAAAGCACATTGGATCTTTGGCTTTATTAATAGAGGCATAGGTTACAAAAGCAAGGAAGTAATGCTAAACCTTTATAAAACACTGGTTAGGCCTCAGCTGAAGCATTGTGTTCAATTTTGGGCACAAAGCTTATGAAGGATGTCAAGACCTTAGAGAGGGTGCAGAAGAGATTTACTAGAATGGTATCAGGGATGGGGGATGTCAGTTATGTGGAGAGATTGGAGAAGCTGGATTATTCTCCTTAGAGCAGAGAAGGTCAAGAGGCGATTTGATAGAAGTGTTCAAAATCATGAATGGTTTTGATAGAGTAAATAAGGAGAAACTGTTTCCAGTGGCAGAAGGGTCAGTAACCAGATTTAATTTGATGAGCAAAAGAACCAGCGGCGATATGAGGAAACATTTTTTACACGGCGAGTTGTTGTGATCTGGAATGCACTGCCTGAAAGGATGGTGGACGCAGATTCAATAGTACCTTTCAAAAGGGAATTGGAAAAATACTTGAAGGGAAAACATTTACAGGGCCATGGGGAAAGAACAGGGGACCAATGTTCCCCCTAATTTTAAATTTGGGTGCGCGGTCCCTTTAACAGGCAGCACGGCCTATTCAAAGTTTTGCACATGCGCAAAATTTCACATTGGAAAAGCCGGTCCCGGGCTGTGCGGGACCAACTACAGGGAATGTTGCAGGGGAATGGGACTAATTGGATAGCTCTACCAAAGAGCTGACACAGGCACAATGGGCTGAATGTGTATTATTTTTTAATTCTATGATAACAGGCGACAGAGATAGGAATGGGCAAGGCCATAGAAGGATTTAAACTCAAGGATGAATATTTTTAAATTTGAGGCATTAGGGCATTGGCCAACAAACAAGGGCAATTAAGGATGGGCAATAAATGCTGGCATTGCCAGCAACGCCCACATCCCATAAACAAATTAAAAAAAACAAAGACCCGGTTGATGAGTGAGAAGAATAGAATGTGGAGGATGAGAGGCCAGTGAGGAGAACATTGGAGTAATCAAGTGTGGAGGTGACAAAGGCAAGGACAAAAGCTTCAGCAGCAGATGAGCTGAATTAAGGGCAGAGATGGATAATGTTACTGAGATGGAAGGAGGCAGTCTTTGTGATGGAGAGGACATGGTGTTGAAAACTCAGCTCAGGATCAAGCCAATAATCATGAATTCTATGGTTTAGCCCAAGATACTGATCAGGGAGGGAGATAAAGTCGGTGGCCAGGGTCCAGCATTAGTGGCGCAGACTGAAGACAAGGGGGTGATTTTCAACTTTGGTGGGATGGTAAACTGATGGTATTGGATCGGTCGTCCGATATACACGCTGTCCAATTTTCCTGTTCATTGGTCTTCCCAATATTTAGATGGAGAAAATTGCATCATATCTAAATTGAATGTCAGACAAGCAGTCTGAGAGTACAGAGCCAGTGGAAGGGTCAAAAGAGGTGATGGAGAGGTAGAGCTGGATGTCATCAGTGTACACATGGAAGCTGGTGTCTTCAGATGATGCTGCCAAGAGGCAACATGTAAATAAGAAAGAGGCAGGGACAAAGGATATTGTGGGGCTGAGAAGAGAAACCACTGCTATAAATTCCCTGGCTACAATCAGATAAGTAAGAGTGTGAACCAAGCGAAGGTCGTCTCACTGAGCTGGACAACAGAGGAGAGATATTGGAGGAGGATGGTGTGATCAGCCATATCTAAGCCTACAGAGAGATTGGAGGAAAAGGAGGGATATTGTACCACAATCACACTCCCAGAGAATACCATTCATGACTTTGGTTAGTGCTGATTTAGTGCTGTGAGAGGGATGAAAGCCTGATTGGAGGGAGTCAAACAGGGAGTTACAGGCATAGTTCTGGGAGAAGACAACATTTTCAAAGACCTTGAAAAGAAAAGTGAAGTTGGAGTAGTTTATAAGGACAGTGTTGAGTATTTTATTGAGGAGGTGGTTTTCAATGGGATGGTAAGAGTAGTTGAGGTGAGGGAACCAGTTACAACATCAGCTAGCTTGGGGCCCAGGAAGGGAAGTTGGATGGTCAGGGGTTTAGTTGGAATGGAGTCAAGGGAGCAGGTGATAGATCTCATGGGAAGGAGGAGCTTGGGGAGAGTCTAGGGGTTCAGGGCAAGGGTAGGAGGGGTACTGTGGGGAGGTTTGGCATGGAGGCCAAGGAGAAAGGGAGAAGCAGCAGAGGCAGCGGACAAAAACATTCTTGAGTTCCTCACAATTGTTGTTAGAGGAGATGATGGAGGGGTAAGGGGAAGAGGGGTTTATGGAGGCAGCTAGTACTAGAGAAAAGGAGCCTAAGGTTATCTTTTCCCACCAGGATGATCCTAGATTAGTAGAAGTTTTTGGCAGAGTACAATGAGGCCCAGTAGAGCTTGATGATGTCAAGCCAAATCTCACATTGTATTCTGATGGCAGATAGTTTAAGGCTTAAACTATAGGGTAAATTCACAAATACCATGCTTCAGGAAGAACTACACTTCAAGGGAGCACAGGTTGGAGATAGGGCTGCAACATTGTAGCATGGATTCTCTGAGCCATACTCCCTCCAAGCACAGCTAACTGCTAGCAGCATATGATTAGTTAAATGTATCCTTGTGCATCATCAAAATAACGAGGGGTCAAGGACAGAATCTATTTGGTTGGAGTTGAGGAACAATAGAGGCACCATTACACTACTAGGTGTATTCTATAGGCCACCAATATAAACTAAAGGGTACAATTCTAAAGGGGGTGCATGAACAGAGAGACCTGGGGGTATATGTGCACAAATCATTGAAGGTGGCAGGGCAGGTTGAGAAAGTGGTTAAAAAAGCATACGGGAACAGGGGCTTCATAAATAGAAAAATTGGGCTGGATTTTGTCAGTGTGAGCGGGCTGGGGCGTGTCAGGTGGAAATCGTGTCAGGACCCCGACTCCTAATTGAAGTGTTGAAAAAGTGGGATTTTCCCCTAATTGGGCAATTGATTTTCTGCGTGTGGGAACACCTGGCCCATTGAGTCTTTTCATACAGAAAGTCGCCTCCGATGATGTCATCAATGCTGCTGGATTTAAGACCTGCAAGCAACCTTGCTTCCTCTGGAGACTGCAAAGGCTCTGCAAATTGTATGAAGGTGTTGATTTCCCGACAATGTCCACGATCAAGCAAAAGTGTGCACCTCAGTTTGATGAGCCCTCCCCCCAAGCTCTGGTGCACAGAGCCAGATGTAATAAGGAGGTGCTGTTCCCTTCCTCAGGGGGAAAAAAGCCACCCCAGCAGACAAAAGCTGTGTGGCTGCAAGTGGCCCAGAAGGTCAACTCCATCTCGCTGAGCCGCAGAACCTGGCTGCAATGCAGGAAGAGGTTTCATGATCTTCTCCACACAGGAAAAGTGAGTATGACTTTCCCATCACCCTCAATCTGATCCCCATCTCCTCACCTCACCAGCACTCTGCTTTGCCAACCTCTTCCTCCACATCCCACTTGACACTTACATGTCTGCAACCTTACCCATTCCCTCACTTTCGAAGGTCACATTCACTTAACTATTCGACCATGCAGCCCTCACACGCCCCATCACTGTGATGCCATGACAACAACAACTTTCAACACACAGGGATGGTCCTTTGTATCCTTCTAAGCATCTATGGATTATCTACACTCACTCCTTCATTCTCACTCAAACTCCACTTGTGTCCCTCATTGCAGGAAAAGAGAGCCTATAATAAAGGGAAAGAGCCATAACAGGAGGAGGGCCACCCCCAGTAGCCCAGCTCACCCCCTGGGAGGAGTTGGCCCTGGAAATCGCCGGGATCGAAGAGGATTCGCAAGTGGGGGACGGACAGATGGGCGCATTGCAGCAAGCTGGTGACAGAATAGTTTGGCATCTCTCTCATTGACATTGCATGAGTCACTGATAATGAATCTGATGCTCTAACAGATTGACTTATGATCATCTGCACTATTCAATGGTCATGTAACCTTGACCTCACATCTCTAACTCTTTCCTTTACTCCCCCACAGAACCATCGAAAGCCCCCGTCCCCACTGTCCAGGAGGAAGAGCCTGAGCTTCCAGACTCCTCAGAGGAAGCTGCAACCTCTGAGGGCGCAGCCTCAGCAGAATTCAGCGCACCCAGCACCAGCGCAGACACTCACACCTCGGTGGGACCTTCGCGAGATAGAGTAGTGTTGGCATCTGGTGTATCACAGCTCACAAGTGAGCATCAGCAGATGGTGGAGACAGGGACAGCAGTGGAGAGTCCTAGTCGGAGGGCGCAGGACTCTGCCAGCTTGGCTCAGCTGCAAGTCGACCCTGTGCCTCCAGGTCCTTCCAGAATGAGAGCGGTGCTGGAACTCCAGGAACAGGTGCAGGAGTCTCTGGCAGATTTTGTCTCCAGGGTCGCTGTGAGTGTCAAGCGAATGGAGGAGTCCATCGCGAAAATGAGCAGAGCCTTTGTGGAGGCATTGGCACATGAGCGCATCACCACGGAAAGGATGGAAACCTCCGTGGAAAGGATGGCTACAGTAGAGGAGAGGATGGCTACGGCCACGGAGGAGCTAAGTCGCCAGAGTGTAGAAAACATGGTCATCGTTCAGAATAGACTGGCATCTCTTGAGGAGCGATGGTCAGCTACTGAGCATAGAAACCAGACCTTCATGGAAGTCCTCTGGAGTAGGACTTCCAGTGGAGAAACGGGTCCTCATGGCCCCCGAGGTACAGCAAGGTGCTGTAAGCCACTTGCTTGCTCTGAAGTGGGGCTGACCCATGAGAGGGATGTTGGTGACAGACAACAAGGAAGTGGGGGCTCCTCTCCAAGCGCTCAAATGACCATGCCACTGCCAAGCCCTCGGTCAGAGCACCACCAGAGTCCTCACCCAACTGAGATGGGTGTCTCATCCCCTGCACAGCCGCAGGAGCAACAGACTGTTGCCAAGCCCTCACAGTTTCGCAACCACAGATGATGGCCGCCAAAGGTGTTGAGACAGGAGCAGCAAGAAAGTGAGCAAGGGGCCGCCACATCTGCTGAAGCCACAGGGGAAGCACCACATAGGAGCACGTGTAAGAGGAAGATAATGCACAAGTAGTCACAAGCGTAGTCACTTGGGTGTTACGTTGTGTTTAATTTGAAATGCCACCAGTTGCTTGTTGTGATAAAAAATTCTGATGGCAAACTGTTGAAGTTGTGGCCTGCGTCATTTCGCAAATGGGACTTCCACATTGAGGCCTTAGGGCGACTTGCAATTGTCAGTATGGTGGTCAGAGTGATAGGAATTCGCAGGTTTTTGTCCATTATCGATGCTCTGGTAAGAAGGTGCGAGGCAAAAGTGTTTGATTGTACAGGCTAAGCAAATGTGACCAACATGAGTGCGTCCATTGCATCCCGGGCAGCAATATGGTCACGCTCTGGTGACTTCTGCCCTGTGCAGCTTCAGGTGGGTGAGCAGCAGCTTGGCGCTCCAATTGATGCTCCTGCTGTTGGTGCTGCTGTTGCTCATGTTTCTGCTGCTGCCGCGGCTGGCCTTCATCCGAATCTGATGTCCAGGAGGAAAGGAATTAAATGATTGCCATGCTTCTGATATATGTCTCAATTGAGGAAGCGCTTAGTCAAGGTGGGGAGAGGGGTTTCCCAGGAGGTCACACTGGAGATGGGTGTCAGGCTCCAAACTTCCACAACACTGAGTATGCCTACTAAAAGTTCCCCCAGACCTGAAACAACAAATTTCTGCCACCTGCAAATGATCATTGGTGAAAACTCCTTTGTAATGGTGGAGCTGCAGCTGTTCGTAAGCAATCCACTTGTGAGGCCACCAGCATTAACTGGCGTGTTCCAGAGGAGGCGTGAGGGATGGGAGGAATCAATAAAATTGGAACGGCGTCTCAAAATGGGATTATAGAGGCTATTAAGTGGTTGTTAAGGGCCTATCCCGCCTCTTGGAGGCGGGATGGAAAGGGGGTCAGAAAACACGCTTTTGGGAAAATTGCTCGGAGGTGGGATCGGGCCTGCCCACCATTTCTGGCGATTTTAACAACTCACACGCCTCCAATCCCACCTCCTCAGGCCTGGCAAAATCGAGCCAATAGAGTACAAAAGCAAGGAAGTTATGCTGAACCTGTATAAAACCCTGGTTTGGTCTCAAGTGGAGTATTGTGTTCAATTCTGGGCACTGCACTTTAAGAAGGATGGGAAGGCCTTAGAGAGGGTGCAGAAAAGATTTACAAGAATGGTTCCAGTGATGAGGGACTTCAGTTACGTGGATAGACTGGAGAAGCTGGGGTTGTTCTCCTTAGAGCAGAGAAGGTTGAGAGGAGATTTGATACAGGTGTTCAAAATCATGAGGGGTCGAGACAGAGTAGATAAAGAGAAACTGTTCCCATTAGCAGAAGGTTCAAGAACCAGACGACACAAATTTAAAGTGATTGGCAGAAGAACCAAAGGCGACACGAGGAAAAACTTTTTTATGCAACGAGTGGTTTTGATCTGGAGTGCACTGCCTGAAAGGGTGGTGGAGGCAGATTCAACTGTGGCCTTCAAAAGGGAATTGGATAAGTACCTGAAGGAAAAAAAATTGCAGGGCTATGGGGAAAGGGCGGGGGAGTAGAACTAGCTGAAGTGCTCTTGCAGAGAGCCAGCATGGGCTCAATGGGCCAACTGGCAGCCTTCTGTGCTGTAACCACTCTATGATTCTATGATTCTAAATAAGGCATTAATCTCCCTATTTGAGAAATTTAAGAATAAAATAAATGCCAGGCCAAAACTCCCTTAATTTGTATTTGGATTGTAAAAGCTATCACAATACATTAAGTTCACTGGAAAGACATGTATATATTAATAGTACAGAAATCAAAAATGCATATTTGTAAATTCATGAAGCTATGCATTATGAACATGTCAGCTTGGTTTAGTTGATAGTGCTCTCATCCCTGAGACAGTAGGTTGTGGATTCAAGCTCCATTTCAGGACTTTAACACATAATCCAAGTTGAAATTCCAATGCAATACAGTATTGAGGGAATGCTTCATTTTTGGAGATGTAATCCTTGAGTTGAAATGTTAAACTGTGGCCTCAACTGCATGTTGGGGTGAAAGTTAAAAATATACGAAGAAGAGAAGGGACTTTATCTGATATCCAGGCCAACATGTATCCTTCAACCAGTACCACCAAAGAACATGGGGACATTAGGAATAGGAGTTGGCCATTCAGCCCCTCGAGCCAGCTCTGGCATTCTACTCGATCATTGCTGATCTGCACCTCAATGCCATTTACCCACTTTTACTCCATATCCCTTGATATCCTTACCTAACAAATATCTAGCGATCTCAGTCTTGAAAACTCCAAAACTCCCCCAGTACTGCACTGGAGTGTCAACCTAGATTTATGTGCTCAAGTCTCTGGAGTGGGACTTGAACCCACAACCTTCTGACTCAGAGGTGAGGGTGCTACCAACATTTATTATTTATTAAACATTAAAAGCATTTACAACATCGTGGTCATTCCATTGCATCATACAAATCCATTCCGCCGCACCACACAGCCATCCCTCCACCACATATTATCAAAACCTGAAGTTTAATTTGTCTCCCATAACATATACTAATCTATTGTACTTTAAAAATTGATCAGTAATCATGGCTCCGAATAAGGGAAGTGTGCCTGATAATCCCCCCATCATTTAAACTCCGGCCCTTCCCTTCGCTAATGCCCCTTCCCAACTTTTCAGGCAGCTGTTGCTTTCTCCTGCAGCCTCCGGCTCTTTTTTACCTCCTGTTTGAATCTTCCTTGCAGTTTCAGCCTCTTCCTTACATTAGGTTTGGGATGAGGAGTTGCCCCTTCTCCCTCCCCTTCTGCCCCTCGCTAATCTTTCCCTTTCCACACAATGCCCCCCCAGCCCTCACTTACATGCCTCTGTGCCCCTCTGACTCCTCACTCTCGAGTTCTTCTGTAACCTCTCGTCCCTGCTCCCCATCAGATACATAATCTTCCTTAGAGAGTCTTCCTGGTATCACGGTTTCTCCAACAGTGCCACTCCCTTCGGCCTCATCTCCACCGCTGACCCTTGCTCCCCATTTCTTCTCTCTCTGAGACAATAGCGCATCTGCACCTATCTTGCTCCCTTCTGGCATCTTTATCTCCCACTCCCATCCTGCTGTCCCTTTAAGGCTCCTGCCTTTTGCACCCTCTCCTTGTCTTGCCCCCTCCTGCTCCCCGAGGTGTCCGACTACCCATCTTTCTTTGTAATACTTACACTTACCCCGCACCCCGCTCCCACCTCCTCTCCCCCCGCAGACACCAGGGCCTAGAAATTCGGTGGGCTGCGCCACCAGTTAGCGCCCAAAGAGGGCACTTAGTGGCTTTAGCGCCACTGGCCACGCCCCCCGTGAAATTTAGCGGGGCGCTAATGGCGGCATTAGTCTGTAGCGCTGTGGCGCCACCGATGACGTCATCAGTGTGCACAGTGCCCCACTACCGCCCCCCCGATCGCGATATTGGGTCGCGCCCCCTGCTGTAACGCTGATCGCAATCTGCGACCAGTTCAGGGGGGGCTGACCTGCGGCGGTAGTGGCGCTAATTAAAGGGGAGGTGCGGGGCGGCCATTTTTTTTGCTGGCCGCCTGCCAGCACCTCCTCGCGCCGCCGTCCCTGGCCTCCTGAGCCCCCCCCCCCGGGCAGTGCCGGCTGTGTCCCAAGAGCCCGGCACCTCTCCTCGGTGCCGGGCTCTTTTGCTGGCACTCGCGAGCTCTGATCGCGCTGGTGCAGGCCCCTCCCCTTTAAGAAGGGGAGGAAGGCCTGCAGTACCGCAGTGCGCCGTGCCGCAGCGTGTGGCGCTGCGGCACGTTGCGCTGCGATATTCAGTTGCAGCGCCCCAAGAGGGATGCGGGGCGCCTCGAGCAGCACCCCGCTTCCGTTTGGGGCGCTGAAACTGAATATCACGCTGGCGCAAGCAGTTCCATCCGGAGGGGTAATTCCGGCACCCAGGCGAGCTTGGGCGCCACCGAATTTCTAGGCCCAGGTTCTTTAGGGAGAGCCGAGCCGTATTATGGCTTGACTCTGCCCTTGACCCGTGCTGCCCGTTGCTGTCTTTGTCCTTTTCCACCATACTTTGTGTGTTTTCCACCATCTCCATCCTGTTCTCTGCTCCGCAATTTTCTGCCTCTTCCTGCACTCTTTTCTCCTTCCATTCATCAGCTGTGTCCTCCGCCTGCTCCGCTCCTCCAGCCGCTTCACTCACACCTCCTGCTCCTTCTCCTTCTCCTTCTACTCGTCACTCAAGGTGCTTCCGTCTGCCACACACTCACAGCGGGTGGGGCCTTTGTGACACACCCCACAGCTCTCCACCTTGCAGCTCCAAACGATGTGTCCAGACTCACCGCAGCTATAACAGTCCAAGTCTGGACAGCTTCTTACAAGATGATCATGTCCAAGACAATAATAACAAACCTTCGCCTGGTTATCATGCAGTACCCGGAAGTACTGCACCCCTTCCATTGTCTCAAATTTCATGCTATACGGCAATGACTTCACCCCCTCTGGGAACCACACCTTTACATAACGAGTTCCATCTGCTACCCACGTTCCTGGATAGTATCTCCTCTTTATTGCTGAGCAAATTTAAAGTTCCACGACTCCAACTTTTTTATTAGCACATCGTCCTCAATATAAACCGGCAGGTTTAAGAATGAGACCACCACCTCTTCAGAATATAGCAGAGTTACCTCTAAGAACTTACCTCCAACCTTCAAACTCAGTAAAAGTCTTTCTACCTCCTCTCGGCCAATGACCATCACCTCGAACCCAACATTCGGCTTTGGTTGGCAGGTAAAGCAGCTTCCCTCGCCGCAGTCCTCATGTACAGCCTGGATAATATCCCAAGCTCGTATCTCCTTATCCTCACACTGAATCACCACCGTGTTTTCTTTTCCAAATCTCCTGGGGTCTCGGCCCAAATCTTTGGGTGTTTTTTTCTCCCTTCCCCCAACATTTTCTCCCCTGATTAATGTAATCTTGGGAACATTGTCCTCTGAGGGGCCCGGAACTCCAGACACCTCAGCAGCCATCTGGCTGCTGTTTAAGGACCAAAAACACCCTAAAACCTGAAAATAAACCACCACCAACTTTTTAGAAACTCACTCCAACTTCCTGCAGTAATCAAGCACCCAGCAGCACCTGCTCACTCCTAGCCCCTCCCACCTAGAGAGTGCTACCCACTGAGCCACTGCTGACATGAATCAAAATACTCCTAACAATATGGAAACAGCCTTATTTACCTTATTGGTGTATTTGCATTTGAGAAAAAGATGAACAAATAATGCCAAGCCAAACTTATTTTATAAAATTCTAAAAAGCTGCAGATTAAACAATTAAAAGGAAACTAAATCTGTGTAGTAAAATATTTCATATGATTGCTATTGTCACAGTACAATTCTTACCCAGCTTTTCTGGACATTCTCATCATATAATTTAGCAATGTTTACAAAATTGTTGCTTCCAGAAACTAATCATGAATTATACAAATATTAATTAATGTACAAGATTTTTTATTTTTTTTCCTTCAATTTTCTCCCTTTAATCCTCTTCACCACAATGTAGAAGTTCCATGCTGAAATTGTGTTCCATGGATGCTGGCAGCCCTTTTATATCTTACCTAAGTTACTTTTCTTTGGTGTATTAGACAAAACAGTGATTGTTGGCAGTCTATTCAACTGCAGGGGGCATCACAGCTGGCCCCAAATCCTGACTCATCTTACCATTTGTTATGATGGGATTTTGTTTTCTGATAGCTATAAGCGAGTGTCAGTTGGTGTAGTTTTGTCTGTTTAAGGAATCATCTGGGAGAGCCTCAAGCAGCCTTTTTTCATTAAAAACCTGTTATTTGTCACTAATTCTGTCAATGACAGTGGTATGGCAGACCTGGAGCTACTGCATACCAATCATTTGATGAAAAGCATAATTAATAACGCATATGTAAAAATCCAGCAGATTAAATATACCTACACCTAAAGCCATTATAACACTGAAGGCACAAATAGTTTAAGCTTTTTACAAAAACATTTCTGGCTGAACTTGTGTTATTTATAGCTGGGGCCTTTTTACTTGAATACATTACTTTATTTGTGTTAGAAGTTTATGCTTAGTTTAAAGAATCAAAATGTAAACTTAAGGGTTTAGGTTTACCAAGAAGAAAGACAAACCAACCAAAAAATCCAAGATTTTTGATAGTCAAGTCATTATTCTATCCAGATTGAGAAAGAATTGAAAAATATTGCAAGGTACTCAATGGACAAGTATAAAATCACAAACCTGTGACAGATCAAAGTGAAAGTGTACCTTTACATAGCTCTGGAGTTGTGGTTCAGTTCCACTTGGTTCCTCTTGGATAACTATAGCTTACTATACAGGTTTAAACTGGAGCTTGCCTTGCCTTTGGATGTCAGATACAAAATTGATGCATTATCCCCTAAATTGGGCTATGTTTTTTCTCTCTTTTGTTTGCCTCTACCGGGAAACTGTATGGCTGGCGAAGGGGTTGAGTTGATGGGGTAAGTAGGCTGCACCATACCTGGATGGGACATGTTGAATGGATCAGTTGGTCTTTTCCTGTCCTTTTTTGCATGTTCACATGAGTCCTACAAATCTCTGGTACAATATAGACCAGTCAGCCTACCATGGTATTGGGTAAACTTCTAGATGCCATATGGGATTAAAATAATAATAATAACTGAGGAAGTAATGGGTTAATTAATGACAGCCCAGCACGGATTTCCAAAAGACAAGTCATGCCTGACAAATTTATTTGAGTTATTTGGGGAAAATAATAGGGTGCAGTGATAAAGGGAATACAGTCAAATTTGTATACATAACATTTCAAAAGGTTTTTGGTAAGGTGCTGCATCGGAGGCTTGTTGAAAATAGTAAGGTAAATGGTACTTGGCAGTATGGATAGGAAGTTGGTTAAAGGACAGAAAACAGAGTAGTGATTAATCAATGTCTTTCTGACTGGAGGGATGTTATGTACTCAAGAGGAGAAAGGAACATCAGGCTCAAGCGTTCAACCTACCTCTTACTGAACTCATCCCTATAACCGTAATCTTCTTTTCCCAAGGAGGCTCCAACTCATCAGTTATTACCAGAAATGTAAACAATGGTGCCCCCAACCCACCTTCCTCCTTACAATTCAGCCCTGTGTGGAATCACTCTCTCTCTGTCTACTCTATCAAAACGTTTCATACTTTTATTAGGTCAAATTCAGCCTTCTTTTTTCAAGAGAAAAGAGACCCAGCCTGTTCATCCTTTCCTGATATGTATACCCTCGCATTTCTGATATCGTCCTTGTAACTCTTTTTTGCAACTTCTACAGTGCTTCTCTATCCTTTTTATAATATGGTGACCAGAATTGCACACAGTACTCCAAGTGTGGTCCAACCAAGGTTCGATACAAGTTTAGCATAACTTCTCTACTTTTCAATTCTATCTCTCTAGAAATAAACCCTAGAGCTTGCTTTGCTTATTTATGGCCTTATTTACCTGTGTCACTACTTTTAGTGATTTGTGTATTTGTACTCCCAGATCCCTTTGCTCTTCTACCCCATTGAGATTCTTATTTTCCAAGTGATATGTGACCTCCTTATTCTTACCAAAATGTAATAGCTCACATTTATCTGTGTTGAAATTCATTTGCCAAATATATGCCCATTCTGCAAGTTTATTAATGCCTTCTTGTAATTTGTTACAGTCGTCCTCAGTATTGACTATCCACCCCCCAATGTGGTGTCATCCGCAAATTTAGAAATTGTGTTTTTGATTCTAACATCTAAATCGTTAATATAAATTGTGTACAACTTTGGTCCCAGCACTGATCTTTGTGGAACCGTACTTTCCACCACTCTGAATAGCTACCCTTTACCCCTATTCTCTGCTTTCTGTCTTTAAGCCAGCTAGCTGTCCATTCTGCTACTTTTCCCCTAACCTCGCATTCTCTGACCTTATTCGTTAGTCTATTATGTGGTACCTTATCGAAGGCCTTTTGGAAATCTTGATCAATTATATCTATTGCATTACCCTTGTCTACTCTCTCTGTTACCGCTTCAAAGAATTCAATGATTTTGGTCAAACAAGACTTTCCCTTTTGAAATCCATGCTGACTATTCATTATTGTATTTTTGGTTTCTAGATGTTCTTCTATTTTTTCCTTTAGTAGGGATTCCATTATTTTTCATGCAACCGATGTTAAGCTGACTGGTCTACAGTTCCCTGGACATGTTCCACCTCCCTTCTTAAATATCGGTATTACATTGGCTATACTCTGGCACTACACCTTTTTCTAATGAATTATTAAATATGTGCAATAGCACCCCTGCCCTCTCCTAGATACTTTTAAAATGTGCAAATATAATCCGTCTGGACCAGGGGTCTTATCCTCTTTGAGTTTGATTAGTTTATTTAATATTTCTCCTCTTTATTTTAAATGCAGCTATATTGTAGGAATGGCTAGATTCCTAACTAAAGGACTGAGGTCGAGTCAGTCTATCAAACAAACGATGTTTAATACTAATCAACAGAGTTTAAAACGAAAACACAGGAGAACTACATTACAGGACTGTACTCTCTGCTGGCTCCACGAGGACTGACTAGGGCGGCTCCCCAGCCTGACGTCATGACGTCATCACGTTTTCGTGCCGCTGGGGGATCACGTGATCAACATGATGACGTCATCGCGTTTGGTCTCATTCTTAAAGGGACCGCACTATGTACATGCAATGATATGAACAAAGATACAGATTCATTTGGTAGCTAATAATTTGTTAAAGATAATTATGTACATTAGATCAGAGTCCCCCTGGTGGCTCCGCCTCATGCGCCCCCCCAGAATTGTCTTTAACAGTAAAAGTCAATCGACTAGGAGGTCTGACAAGCCTGTCAGAGCGACTCCTGTATTCTTGGAGTGGACGTTGTTGAACAGCGGGCAGGCTGGCGGATGGAAGCCTTCGGTCTGGCGTGGATGCAGCGGGAGGTTGACCACGTCGTGGTGGCTGTGCAGTCTCTACTGGCCGGTCGATGTCCAGGTGTGCCGGTTTGAGACGGTCAATGGATATGTGGTCGGGTTTACCACCAATGTCTACAGAGAAACTCTTGTCGCCTGTCTCCAGTACGCGAAAAGGGTCTGTGTAAGGGGCCTTGAGCGGATCCCTATGAGCATCATGACGAATGAATACAAATTCAGCATTCTTTAGCTCTGCTGGTACGTGTGAAGATGGAAGGCCGTGATGCGAAGTTGGGATAGGCGCAAAAGCCCTGGCTGTTTCCCGGTGGCTGCTGAGTTGTTCGGCTGCGGACCACGGCTCAGTTGGAAGCAGCAGGAAATCTCCCGGTACGCGGAGTGGCTAGCCGTACACGAGCTCCGCGGTGGACGATTGCAGGTCCTCTTTGGGTGCCGTGCGGAGACCCAACATGACCCACGCAAGCTTATCCACCCATCCGGCACCTTGGAGGCTGGCCCTGAGCGATGCCTTTAACGATCTGTGGAAACGTTTGCACAAACCGCTTGCTTGCGGGTGATAGGCCGTGGTGCGGTGAAGCTTGGTGCCGAGACCCTGGGCCACAGCGTTCCAGAGCTCGGAAGAGAACTGTGGACTGCAGTCTGAAGAAATGTCCACCGGAACGCCGAAACGTGTGACCCACGAGGAGAGGAATGCTCTGGCGACATTGGCGGACGTAGTAGACACCAGAGGAACTGCCTCTGGCCATCTAGTAGTACGATCGACCATGGTGAGGATGTGTGTGAACCCCTGCGATGGTGGAAGCGGCCCGACGAGGTCCACGTTGGCATGGGCGAATCGACGTTCTGGTACTGCAAACGTGGCCAATGGGGCCTTAACTTGACGTTGCACCTTAGACATTTGGCAGATGATGCAGGTGTTAGCCCAGTCGTGGATATCCTTACGCAGTCCTCTCCAGACGAACTTAGCTGACATTAATTTTTGAGATGCCTTCACGCCAGGATGCGAAAGCCCATGTATGGCGTCGAAAACTTTGCGGCGCCAGGCAACTGGAACGATCGGGCGGGGATCTCCCATGGAGACATCGCAGTGTAACGAGGTGCCTGCAGCGTGGAATTGCACATCGGTCGGTTGGAGGCTAGAGGTGTCGGTGCGATACGCCTGTGTTTCAGGGTCGGATGTCTGATCGGTAGCCATGAGAGCATAATCGATGCCCAGCTGAACCGCCCGTACGGTCACGCGAGAAATGCAATCAGCTACCAAGTTGTCCTTGCCAGCTACGTGTTGGACGTCTGTCGTGAATTCTGAAATGAAAGTTAGCTGTCGCTGCTGTCGAGCCGACCACGGTTCGGCGGTGTTGGCCATGGCGAAGGTCAGTGGTTCATGATCTACAAACGCAGTGAAGGGACATCCTTCTAACAAAAAATGGAAATGGTGGATAGCCAGGAACAGCGCCAGCAACTCCCGGTTGAAAGTGCTGTATTTGCATTCGTTGCGCCGGAGTTGGCGGCTGAAAAATGCCAGTGGTTGCCACATCCCGTTGACCCACTGTTCCTGCACAGCGCTTATGGCATAGTCAGAAGCGTCGGTGGTAAGTGCGATGGTGGCACCTGGCAGAGGGTGCGCCAACATAGTTGCATTGGCTAGAGCAGTTTTTGTGTTGTCGAAAGCGTTGTCCATTTCGACCGTCCAGGCTATTGTATCCTTTCCGGCCTTGCCTTTGAGGGCCTCGTAGAGGGGCTGCATGAGTCGTGCTGCCTTGGGCACAAAGCGGTGGTAGAAATTCACCATGCCCAGGAATTCTTGAAGAGCCTTGGTGGACTGCGGCCTTGGGCATGCCATAATTGCTTCGACCTTTGACTGCAGTGGAATTGCGCCCTCTGAAGTAATGCGGTGGCCCAAGAAGTCAATCTGTTGTTGGCCGAACTGACACTTGGCCAGGTTGATTATGAGGCCATGTTGGCTGAGGTGCCGAAAGAGGGTGCGGAGATGGCAGATGTGTTCCTCTTTGGTAGAGCTGGCTATCAGGATGTCATCAAGGTAGACAAATAAAAAGGGAAGATCCCGCAGGACCGAGTCCATTAGTCGGTGAAAAGCCTGTGCGGCGGTCTTGAGCCCAAATGGCATTCGTAGAAACTCGAACAGTCCAAAGGGAGTGATGACAGCCATTTTCTGGATGTCTTGCGGGTGTACGGGAACTTGGTGGCAGCCACGGACGAGGTCGACCAAATGGGCGGAGAAATCCTGTATATGCGGGATCGGGTACCGATCGGTAGTAGTGGCGTCATTAAGGCATCGGTAGTCCCCGCATGGCCACCAGCCACCACTGGCTTCGGGACGGTATGGAGAGGCGAGGACCAGGGACTATTCAACCGGTGAATAATCCCCAGCTGTTCCATCGTGGCAAACTCTGTCTTCGCAGCAGCGAGCTTGCCGGGTTCCAGGTGCCGAGCTCGCGCGTAAATTGGAGAGCCAGTCGTAGTAATGTGGTGTTCAACACCATGCTTAGTGGCCAAGGAGGAGAAAGTGGGCTTTGTCAGCTCCGGGAATTCACCTAATAGGCGAGTGAACTCGTCCGGCGAGGACAATGCGCAGGAGGCAGTGTGCGACGTTACGGAACTGCGGAAGCAAGGGATGGAGTGGAAGGTGGCCGCGTTGACCAATCGATGATTTCTTACATCCACCAAGAAGCTGTTGGCGCATAAGAAATCCGCGCCGAGGATGGCTTGTGAAACCTTGGCTGTAATAAATTCCCACTGAAACCGTTGCCCGCTGAAGCACACCTGGACCCGCCGTTTGCCAAAGGAAAGATTGGCCCCACCATTAGCTGCCACGAGGGAGAGGCCGTGCATCCCAGACTGAATATCGAGTGCTGAGGCAGGAAGGATGCTACACTGTGCCCCGGTGTCGCATAAAAAGCGCCGTCCTGAGAGGGAATCTGTAATGTAGAGGATCTTCCCGGTATTTCCAATTGCCATTGCGGCCGCGGAACATCCCTCAAACACGGTCCTCCTTTTCTGGAGTTGCTGCTGGTGTTGATGTCGTTTTTTTTTGTTAGGCGCGAAACTGCAGGGAGGGCAGCAGCCTCTGGCTTTCACGCTGAAACGGGCATGGTAAAAACACAAGCCGGGGGATGGAGGCATCAGGGCGGTGTTCGCGGGGGAGGGGCACCTCGTGGTGGCGCAGTGTTGCTGCGTGACCGCATAAATCATATCTGGTTCTGCAGCAAGTGCTGCGCAATCTGTGGCTTCCGATCTGGTGAGGGCAGCCTGAACCTGCTCAGGTAGTTGACTCAGGAATAACTCCCGAAAGAGGAAACATTGTGGTTCTGAGCCAAGGAGCGTGAGCATCTGGCTCATTAACTCAGATTGCTTGGAATCGCCAAGCCCGGGCAAAGCGAGTAGCCGGCGGGCACGCTCCGCCTTCGTGAGCCCGAAGACCTGTATTAACCGCACTTTAAGAGTATCATACTTGCTGTCAACTGGGGGGTTTTCGAGCAGGCTGATGATCCGTGAGGCTGTGGAGCTGTCGAGTGCAGAGACCACGTAAAGGTAACGGGTCTGATCCGCAACGATGTTTCGGAGATCGAATTGTGCTTCTGTTTGGACGAACCAGGAGGCCGCCTGTTGTTACCAAAACTGTGGGAGCTTCAAAGCCACGGAGTTCACTTCCATGTTTCATCACGCTTCGCTTCTTCTGCGAAAATTGTTCACGAAAATTCGGGGTCACCACTGTAGGAATGGCTAGATTCCTAACTAAAGGACTGAGGTTGAGTCAGTCTATCAAACAAACAATGTTTAATACTAATCAACAGAGTTTAAAATGAAAACACAGGAGGCTAGGGTGGCTCCCCAGCCTGACGTCATGATGTCATCACGTTTTCCTGCCGCTGGAGGATCACGTGATCAACATGATGACATGATCACGTTTGGTCTCATTCTTAAAGGGACCGTGCTATGTACATGCAATGATATGAACAAAGATACAGATTCATTCTGTAGCTAATAATTTGTTAAAGATAATTATATACATTAGATCAGAGTCCCCCTGGTGGCTCCACCACAATATCATATTTAATCTCATCTTCTGATGTCATGTCCACCTGATCTGTCTCCCTGGTAATTACTGAAGCAAAGTAATTATTTAATATTTCTGCCATTTCGCTATCATTGCCTGTAATTCTATCCTGACTGTCCCTTAATGGCCCTATTCCCATCCCAGCATTCCTTTTTTTATTTATGTGCCTGTAGAATATTTTGCTATTTTGTTTTATGTTCCTTGATAATTTAATTTCATAGTTCCTCTTTGACTTCCTAATTTTTTTTGACTTCTCTCATAATCTCTTCGTATTCTCCCTTGTCCTGCTGTGTACTTAGTGTATGCCTCTTTCCTTACCCTCAATTTTTCCCTAATGTCTTTATTCATCCATGGACTCATTAGTGTTTAGCTTGTTCTTGTTTTTTAGCAAATATATATTTTTCCTGGATTCTGTTGAACACCATTTTAAAGGTTTCCCATTGCTGTTCTACATCACTGTTTGCCAATATTGTTGTTCATTTTATTTTCCCAACTTCTATTCTCAGCCCCTCAAAATTGGATTTTCTATCATGGGGGATTTCAAATACCCTGAAATTAATTGGCCAGAAGAGGTAGGTAAAGGGGATAAGCAGCATCACTTTTTTCTACTGCCATTATGTTATCTCTAATAAGTGAAGCTACTCCACCTCCCATTTTTCCCTCTCTATCTTTTCTAAATATGTTATACCCTGCAATGTTTAATTCCCTGTCCTGATTTTTCTGTAGCCATGCCTTAGTAATTCCTACTATATCTGGTTCCTCACAACCCTATTATTGCCTCCAGTTCCCCTGTTATATTATGGTGTGGAGATGCCAGTGTTGGACTGGGGTGGACAAATGTAAGAAATCACACAACACCAGGTTATAGTCCAACAGCTTTATTTGAAATCACAAGCTTTCGGAGCGCTGCTCCTTCGTCAGGTGAAGTGGAGAGATGCATAAAAACACAGCTTATATAGTCAGAGAATAATGTCAGATGTTTACAGGTAATCTTTCTAACTGCCATTTATCACACCTCGGCAGAGAGATAATCACAGCAATCAAAGGTGTAAATGGTGTCCAAACAGGTCAGTCAGGAAAACATTACATCAAAGAACAATGAGGTGGGGTCACAAGTGGTCAAATGTTGCAGATGCTGGGGTCTGTATGAAAAACAAAAAAACAGACAAAAAACATATTTTTTGCTGGAAATCACAGCAGGACCGGCCGCATCTGTATGGAGAGAACAAGCCAATGACAACTCGAGTCTGGATGACCCTACGTCAGGTGGGGTTACATGTAGCATGACATGAAACCAAGATCCCGGTTGAGGCCGTCCTCATGGGTGCGGAACTTGGCTATCAGTTTCTGCTCGACGATTTTGCGTTGTCGTGTGTCTCGAAGGCCGCCTTGGAGAATGCTTACCCGAAGATCGGAGGCTGAATGTCCTTGACTGCTGAAGTGTTCCCCGACTGGGAGGGAACACTCCTGCCTGGCGATTGTTGCATGGTGTCCATTCATCTGTTGTCGCAGTGGTCTCGCCGATGTACCATGCTCCGGGGCATCCTTTCCTGCAACGTATGAGGTAGACAACGTTGGCCGAGTCACATGACTATGTACCATGTACCTGGTGGGTGGTGCCCTCACATGTGATGATGGTATCTGTGTTGATGATCTGGCATGTCTTGCAGAGGTTGCTGTGGCAGGGTTGTGTGGTGTCGTGGTCGCTGTTCTCCTGAAAGCTGGGTAATTTGCTGCAAACGATGGTCTGTTTGAGGTTAGGCAGCTGTTTGAAGGCGAGTAGTGAAGGCGTGGGCATGGCCTTAGCGAGGTGTTCATCGTCATCGATGACATGTTGAAGGCTGCGAAGAACATGGCGTAGTTTCTCCGCTCCGGGGAAGTACTGGACGATGAAGGGTACTCTGTTGGTTGTGTCCCGTGTTTGTCTTCTGAGGAGGTCTATGCGATTTTTCACTGTGGCCCGTCGGAACTGTCGATCGATGAGTCAAGCGTCATATCCCATTCTTATGAGGGCGTCTTTCAGCATCTGTAGGTGCCCATCGCGTTCCTCCTCGTCTGAGCAGATCCTGTGTATTCGCAGGGCTTGTCCATAGGGGATGGCTTCTTTAATGTGGTTAGGGTGGAAGCTGGAGAAGTGGAGCATCGTGAGGTTGTCCGTGGGCTTGCGGTAGAGTGAAGTGCTGAGGTGTCCGTCTTTGATGGAGATTCGTGTGTCCAAGAATGAAACCAATTCTGAGGAGTAGTCCATGGTGAGTTTGATGGTGGGATGGAACTTGTTGATGTTATCGTGTAGTCTTTTCAGTGATTCTTCGCCGTGGGTCTATAGGAAGAAAATGTCGTCGATGTACCTGCTGTGATTTCCAGCAAAAAATATGTTTTTTGTCTGTTCTTTTGTTTTTCATACAGTCCCCAGCATCTGCAACATTTGACCCCTTGTGACCCCACCTCATTGTTCTTTGATGTAATGTTTTCCTGACTGACCTGTTTGGACACCATTTACACCTTTGATTGCTGTGATTATCTCTCTGCCGAGGTGTGATAAATGGCAGTTAGAAAGATTACCTGTAAACATCTGACATTATTCTCTGTCTATATAAACTGTTTTTATGTATCTCTCCACTTCACCTGACGAAGGAGCAGCGCTCCGAAAGCTTGTGATTTCAAATAAAGCTGTTGGACTATAACTTGGTGGTGTGTGATTTCTTACATTTGTTATATTATGGACACTGTGTGTATTGCTGTACAGATAGTGTAAATCATTTTTAATCACAGTTCCTCTCACATTATTTTTTAACCCTGTGCTCCTTCTGTCCCACCAGCCCTGTGCTCCCTCTGTCTCACCAGCACTCTGCTCTCATTTCCTGTTGCGTTTATATTTAGGCTGGTTTCATTTCTTGTAGATCCCTTGTTATGAATGCTTCATGCATTCAGATAAAGAGTCTTTAATTTTAACTTTTGACCATTATTCCCTGCTTTCACCTTATTCGCTGATGCACTATTACCGTTAAACTCTTTGTCCCTTCCTGTCACACTCTGCTTATCTTTACACAAATCGATACACTGCTCCATTGCCTTGACTTTTCTCTTCAGATTTCTAAATTTCCCTCACCTGACTCGTCCCCCCTTTTTTGTTTAAAGCGCTATCTACAGCCCTCATTATTCAATTCAGCAGGACACTGGTCTCAGCTCAGTTTAAGTGGAGCCTGTCCAATGGAACAGCTCCCTGTTACCGCCCCATCAGTCTGCCCTCCATCATCAGCAAAGTGATGGAAGATGTCGTCAACAGTGCTAGCAAGCCTCACTTACTAACCAATAATAAACTGCTCATCAATGCTCAATTTGGGTTCTGCCAGCACTATTCAGCTCCAGACCTCATTACAGCCTTGGTGCAAACATGGGCAAAAGAGCTGAACTCCAGAGATGAGGTGGGAGAGGCTACACTTGACATCAAGGCAGCTTTTGACTGAGTGTGGCATCAAGGAGCCCTAGTAACATTGAAGTCAATGGGAATCAGGGGGAAAACTCTCCACTGGCTGGAGTCATACCTAGCACAAAGGAAGATGGTTGTTCTTGTTGGAGGCCAATCATCTTAGCACCAGGACATCGCGGCAGGAGTTCTTCAGGTCAGGTTCCTGGGGCCAGCCATCTTCAGCTGCTTCATCAATGACCTTCCCTCCATCATAAGGTCAGAAGTGGGGATGTTCATTGATGATTGCACAGTGTTCAATGCCATTTGCAAATCCTCAGACAATGAAGCAGTCCATGCCTGCATGCAGCAAGACCTGGATGACATTCAGGCTTGGACTGATAAGTGGCAAATAACATTCATGCCAAACAAGTGCCTGGCAATGATTATCTCCAACAAGAGAGACTCTAACCACCGCGCCTTGACATTCAACAGCATTACAATCGCCAAATCCCCCACCATCAACATCCTGGGGGGTCACCATTGACCAGAAACTTAACTGGACCAGCCACATAAATACTGTGGCTACGAGAGCAGGTCAGAGGCTGGGTATTCTGCAGCGATTGTATCACTTTCTATCTCCACAAAGCCATTCCACCATCTACAAGGCACAGGTCAGGAGTGTGATGGAATACTTGCCACTTGCCTGGATGAGTGCAGCTCCAACAATACTCAAGAAGCTCGACACCATCCAGGACAAAGCAGCCTGCTTGATTGGCATCACATCGACCACCTTAAACATTCACTCCCTCCATCATCAGCGCACTGTCTACCACTTATAAGATGCACTGCAGCAACTCGCTAAGGCTTCTTCGACAGCACCTCCCAAACCTGCAACCTCTACCACCTAGAAGGACAAAGGCAGCAGACGCATGGGAACACCATCACCTGCAATTCCCCTCCAAGTCACACACCATCCTGACTTGGAAATATAGCACTGTTGCTTCATCATTGCTGGGTCAAAATCCTGGAACTCCCTATCTAACAGCACTATGTGAGTACCTTCACCACACAGACTGCAGCATTTCAAGATGGCGGCTTACCACTACCTTCTCAAGGGCATTTAGGGATGGGCAATAAATGCTGGCTTTGCCAGCGACGCCCATATCCCAGGAATGAATAAGAAAAAAGACATCTCTGAAAGGAAAGTGTAAGTTTACGTAGGTAAAGCCATAAAAAAGGCCAATAGTGTTTTGAGTTTTATAAATAGGGCATAGGTTACAAGAGTAAATAAATAATGATAAATGTGTACAATCTGTTGGTATGCCATTGTGTACAGTTTTGGGTGCCGCATTATGGAAAGGACTTCAAAACCATGGAGAGCATACAACATAGATTCACCAGGATGATGCAGGAGGTTGCAACCTTCAGTTGTGAGAAGGGGCTTGAGATACTGAGACTATTTCCATTGGAACAGAGAAGGCTACGAGTAGATTTAAAAGAGGTTTTTAAAATTATGGCGGGTTTTGAGAGGGCAATTAATTCCTCTGGTTCAGGAGTCAATGACAAGAGGTCATCAAGTTAATTATAGATAGAGACCATTGTATCTTTAAGGGAAAAGTGGATATATTTTTGAAGGAGATAAAGATCCAGGGATATGGGGAGAGAATGGGGCAGTGGGATTAGTTTTGGATTGATACAGGGCTATGGGGAGAGAATGGGGCAGTGGGATTAGTTTTGGATTGCTCTAGCAAGCATATCAGCTCAGGCACATCAGCCAAGTAGCCTCCTTCTGTGATTATCTGATCTGAATAACACCATTGCACTAACTGGAAACTGTTTAGTATAACAAAACTCTGTGGTTCTACTACCACAAGAAGTAGTTGAGGCAAATAGCATAGATACATTTAAGTGGGGGATAAAAAAGCACATGAGAGAGAAAGGAATACAAGGATATGCTGATAGCGTGAGATGAACTAGGGTGGGAGGGCTCATATGGAGCATAAACGGCGGCATTGACCAGTTGGGCCGAATGGCCTGTTTTCTCCACTGTAGATTCGATGTAACTCAATATAAAATGTTAATTCAATCCAGTAAACATACCTCACAGTAAAGTTGTTGTTTATTAATTTAGAAATTTTACTAAATTTAACACTTTAGGCTGGTGACTCACAACTTATGTCCTCAGCCTAGCAATTATGTGATGTAACAGTTAAGCAGTTTTGGTGTGGTAATCGGTATTGAAAAATTATCTACACACATCAGAACTTGAACTAATGCAGTTGGAAGAAGTTTTATCAGTAATGATTCACATAGGAGATTGTAAGTTTATTTAATGCCTAGAGAGGCTATTAAGCAATTAACTTTCCATGTCTTTATCGACCTGGTTTCAATCAATATGTTCAGCCCAAAGGTTATCTAGGTTCAGGTTCAGCAAGAAAATTATTGGAGACAAAAGTTGTTAAGATTTGGAATAAAGGTAAGATAAGCGTGACCTGAATAATGTTTTTATTTGTTTATGGGATTTGGGCGTCGCTCGCAAAGCCAGCATTTATTGCCCATCCCTAATTGCCCTTCAGAAGGTGGTGGTGAGCCGCCTTCTTCAACTGCTGCAGTCATTGTGTTGAAGCTACTCCCACAATGCTGTTAGATGGGGAGTTCCAGGATTTTGACCCAGTGATGTTGAAGGATCGACGATATACTTCAAAGTCAGGATGGTGTGTGACTTGGAGGGGAATTGGAGGTGGTACAGTTCCCATGCACCTGCTGCCCTTGTCCTTCTAGGTGGAAGAGGTCGCGGGTTTGAGAGGTGCTGTCGAAGAAGCCTTGACGAGTTGCTGCAGTGCATCTTGTAGATACAGCCACAGTACGCCGGTGGTGGAGGGATTGAATGTTTAAAGTGGTGGATGGGGTGCCAATCAAGTGGGCTGCTTTGTCCTGGAAGGTGTTGAGCTTCTTGAGTATATTTGGAACTGCACTCCTCCAGGCAAGTGGAGAGTATTCCATCACACTCCTGACTTGTGCCTTGTAGATGGTGGAAAGGCTTTGGGGTATCAGGAGGTGAGACACTCGCCGCAGAATACCCAGCCGCTGACCTGCTCTTGTTGCCACGGTATTTATGTGGCTGGTCCAGTTAAGTTTCTGGTCAATGGTGACCCCCCCAGGATGTTGATGGTGGGGTATTCGGCGATAGTTATGCTGTTGAATGTCAAGGGGAGGTGGTTAGACTCTCGCTTGTTGGAGATAGTCATTGCCTGGCACTTCTGTGGCGTGAATGTTGCCTGCCACTTATAGGCCCAAGCCTGAACATGGTCCAGGTCTGGTTGCATGCAGGCATGGACTGCTTCATAATCTGAGGAGTTGTGAATGGTGCTGAAAACTGTGCAGTCATCAGTGAACATCCCCATTTCTAACCTTATGTTGAAGCAAAGGTCATTGATGAAGCAGTTGAAGATGGTTGGGCTTAAGACACTGCCCTGTGGAACTCCTGCAGTGATGTCCTTGGGCTGTGATGATTGACCTTCAACCACCAGAATCATCTTCCTTTGTGTTAGGTATGACTCCAGCCAGTGGAGCATTCCCCCCCCCCGATTCCCATTGACTTTAGTTTTACTAGGGCTCCTTGATGCCACACTCGATCAAATGCTGCTTGATATCAAGGGCAGTCACTCTCACCTCTCCTCTGGAATTCAGCTCCTTTGTCTATATTTGGACCAAGGCTGTAATGAGGTCGAGAACCGTGTGGTCTTGGCGGAACCCAAACTGGGCATCAGTGAGCAGGTTATTGGTGCGTAAGTGCTGCTTGATAGCACTGTCAATGACACCTTCCATCACTTTGCTGATGATTGAGAGCAGACTGATGGGGCAGTAATTGGCCGGGTTGGATTTGTCCTGTTTTTTGTGGGCAGGACATACCTGGGTAGTTTTCCACATTGTCGGATAGATGCCAGTCTTGCAGCTGTACTGGAAGAACTTGGCTAGAGGCGCAGCTAGTCCTGGAGCACAAGTCTTCAGCACGACAGCTGGGATGTTGTCGGGGCCTGTAGCCTTTCTTGATACCATGTGGAGTGAATCGAATTGGCTGAACACTGCCTTCTGTGATGGTGGGGACGTCAGGAGGAGGCCAATATGGATCATCCACTGAGAACTTTTGGCTGAAGATGGTTGCAAATGCTTCAGCCTTGTCTTTTGCATTCATGTGCTGGTCTCCACCATCATTGAGGCTGTGGATATTCATGAAGCCTTCTCCTCCCGTTAGTTGTTTAATGGTCCACCACCATTCATGACTGGATGTGGCAGGACTGCAGAGCTTTGATCTGATCTGTTGATTGTGGGATCGCTTAGCCCTGTCAATAGCGTGCTGCTTCAGCTTTTTAGTATGCATGTAGTCCTTTGTTGCAGCATCCCTAGGTTGGCACCTCATTTTTAGGTATGCCTGGTGCTGTTCCTGGCATGCTCTTCTTATTGAAATAGGGTTGGTCCCCTGGCTGGATGGTAATGATAGAGTGAGGGATATGCCGGGCCATGAAGTTACAGATTATGCTAGAATAAAATTCTGCTGCTACTGATGGCCCACAGCACCTCATTGGTGCCCAGTTTTGAGCTGCTATATCTGATCTGAATCTATCCAATTTAGCACAGTGGTAGTGCCACACAACACGATGGAGGGTGTCCTCAGTGTGAAGACGGGGCTTCGTCTCCACAATGACTGTGCGGTGTTCACTGCTACCAATATTGTCATGGACAGATGCATCTGCGACAGGTAGATTGGTGAGGACAGCGGCAGCGGCAGCGGCGGCGGTGGGAAACGCGAGCGGCGAGGCTATAAAAGGCGGCTGAGAGCAGGTAGGCCTCACAGCGGCAGCGGCGGTGGTGGGAAACGTGAGCAGCGAGGCTATAAAAGGTGGTTGATAGCAGGTAGGCCTCACAGCGGCAGTGGCGGCGGCGGGAAACGCGAGCGGCGAGGCTATAAAAGGCGGCTGAGAGCAGGTAGGCCTCACAGCGGCAGCGGCAGCAGCGGGAAATGGGAGCAGCGAGGCTATAAAAAGCGGCTGAGAGCAGGTAGGCCTAACAGCAGCAGCGGCGGGAAACGCGAGCGGCGAGGCTATAAAGGTGGCTGAAAGCAGGTAGGTTTACCAATCTCAGAGAGGGAGAGAAGTAAAAAGTAATCGAAGTGTGACGTCACCAGAAAGCAGGTAAGTGTTTGGTTGGTGAGTATTTCTCTCTTTTTAAATTTTAGCTCTGTGGTTAATAGTTTCTAGGGCCTCTGTGGTGTAGCGGGGACTGTTGGTAAACTAGGGCCCTTAAATATATCATTTATCTGTAGTGTAATTGGTGGGATTGATTTGTTTAATTTAATTTCAATTAATTAAAGGGTAAGTCATGGCAGGACAGCCCGGTGCCATGGTATGCTCCTCCTACGCTATGTGGGAACTCAGGGACACTTCTTCTCTCCATGACAAACATGTGTGCAGGAAGTGTGTCCAGCTGCAGCTACTGGCAGACCGCATTGTGGCGCTGGAGCAGCGATTGGGTACTATCGTAATCTGGGATGTAATGCTTAAGTTATCCACCAGATGGAGACAAAAATTAAGGGATCACATTTACCAGTGTTACGGTAATGTCCTGTTAATCCAGTTATTAAGGTAATGTGGCATTCTGGGTACGACTCAGAAGTTGATCCTCCATCTTCGTGATCGCACAGTAAGAATTGGAAGTGCTTTGCCTGTAGCTGTAAGAGATGTTTCTCTGCTACATATGTATAATTAAACAGTTGAGTTTTGGTTCCTGAAGTCTGGCTTATCTCAGTTTCTGACCTTACCACTCAGATATCACATTTGGCGATGAGGCTAAACAGATCTTATCTTGAAGAAGGAAAAAGAAAAGAAAAGCACTGAGTCAAGGAATCATGGCTGCTATGGTAGGACAGCTCTCTGCTTTTAATGTTCAGACGCAGACCTGGAACGAGTACTGTGAGTTGCTAACGCATTTCTTTGCTACAAATGATATAGATGATGTTGGAAAAAGGAGAGCTATTTTGCTCACTTCCGTGGGAAGGCAGACGTGCAGTCCTGAGAAGCCTGGTGACGTAACGTTTGCTAACTTAGTGGACTTGCTGAAGGATCATTTCAATCCCAGACCGAGTGAGATTGTACAGCATTTCAAATTTAATTCACGGAACAGGAACCCGGGAGAGACTGTATTGGATTATGTAGCGGTGTTGAGAATACTGGCACACGATTGCAATTATGGGAACAGTTTGAAAGACATGCTGAGAGATAGGCTTGTTTGCGGGATAATGGATGCTCGACTGCAGAGGAGATTATTGTCTGTGACTGGGCTTACGTATGAAAAAGCATTGGAACTTGCTCAAGCCATAGAGACAGCTAACCGAGATGTAAAAGAAATACAAGGTTCAGACTGGGCTACGATGAGACAAGTTGCAGGTCCGGTTGTGCACAAGTTAAATATGAGTCAGAAACCACAACGTGAGCATGTAAAGGCATGTTATAGATGCAATGGAGATCACCTGGCGAGGGAATGCAGGTTTCTGGAGGAAAAGTGCCACAAATGTGGGAAAAAAGGACATATAAAACGTGCATGCCGAGCAAAAGCTACCCCGGAGGTATACAAACCAAAAGGGGGAGAAAAGCAAAACCTAGTAAGAGAAGTGAAAAAACAGGGAGCACATCACAGCAGCGGAGAAGCAGAGAAAGAAGACAACGGCCTAGAAATTCAGTTGGCGCCACGCCAGGGCTTTAGCGCCGGAAATTTAGCACCGGCGCTAAGTCCCCCTGCACGCGCCAAAAATTCAGTAGTGCCGCGCCCAAACGGCTGCTGGCGCTACAGGAGGGTGTCAGCGCCTCGAAATGGGCACTGACTGCCGCATTGCGGTGCAATTCCGGCGTTGCGGCACCCGATGCGGTGCGGCAGGCTGGGGAAGTGCAGGCCTCCTCCTTCAGTTAAGGAGGAGCTGCCTGCACCCGCCCGCTGGCCGTTGAAATCTTGAAAAAAATGAGCCCGGCACCTTGGAGAAGTGCCGGGCTCGCAGGCCAGATGCATCTGTTCCGCGGGGGGGGTGGAGGAGTCCGGGGAGGGAGGTGCGGGCAGGCGGCCGGCGGGAAAGCGGCCGGCCGCCGCGCGACCTTAATGCGCCGGCGCTAACTCGCGTAGGACTCTGCTGAAACATCGTTAGTTGCGGCTGCCACGGGCGAGGCGGCCGCAACTCAATTTCGGCGTTGGGGCCCGTCACCACGGCAACCGGGACGCTGCGCACACCGATGACGTCATCGGTGCCGGCGCAGCGCAACCGGTCTAACGCCGATGGCAGGGCCCCACTTAATTTACAAACCGGCCATAACTCCGGCGCTAGGCCCTCTAGCGCCTGAAATGGGGCGCTAACCCTACTGAATTTTCAGCCCAACATGTTCATATTGCATAGTATGGTAGAGGACATTCCAAAAGTGGATCCTATCACTTTGCAACTGATAGTAAATGACTCTGAGGTAAACTTTGAGGTGGATACCGGATGTGGTGTTACCATAATGAACAGGGAAGAGTACTCAAAATTGTGGAACCATGCAAAAGTTCCAGAGTTAAAGTTTTGCTCTATGCAGCTTAAAACCTATACCGGTGAATGAGTGGCGACATTGGGTACAGCTACTGTAACTGTGAAACACAGGGACACCGTGGAACAGCTACCTGTAGTTGTAGTATCGGGTTCTGGACCAAACTTGTTAGGTCGGGGCTGGATACGAGAACTTAAATTAGATTGGGGAGCAATAAATCAACTCGAGGGAGGCAAACAATTGTCTTTGCAAGAAGTGTTGATTGAACATGAGAACGTGTTCAAGGAAGAACTTGGAACAGTTAATGGCCCCCCAGCTAAGATTTATGTCAACAAGGAGGCACTGCCAAGGTTTATTAAACAACGACCTGTGCCGTATGCCATGAAACCGAAGGTAGAGGCTGAGCTTGATCGTCTTTTGAGAGAGAACATTCTGGAACCCGTGAAATGTTCAGAATGGGCAGCTCCCATTGTATCTGTTTTAAAACCAGACAATTCGGTAAGAATCTGTGGAGATTATAAATTGACAGTAAATAGGGTGTCTAAACTTGAACAGTATCCTATTCCTAAAACTGAGCATCTTTTTGCAAACCTGGCTGGAGGGAAGACATTCACAAAGCTGGATATGAGTCATGCATACTTGCAGATTACACTAGATGAGGAATCCAAGAAGTATGTAACCATAAATACACACAAGCGTTTGTTTACCTATAACCGCTTGCCATTTGGTGTCTCATCTAGTCCAGCTATCTTCCAGAGGACTATCGAGGGTGTACTGCAAGGGATTCCACATGTTTCAATCTATCTGGATGATATTCTGGTGATGGGAAGAACTGACCAGGAGCATCTGAGCACTCTGAGAGAGGTGCTACAAAGATTGGATAAGGCTGGGTTACGGCTCAAGAGGAGTAAGTGCACTTTCCTGGGGAATGAGGCCGTGTTCCTGGGTCATAGAGTGGATGCCACCGGGCTCCATCCAATCAAAGGGAAGGTACAAGCTCTGCAGAAGGCCCCAGCTCCTACAAATGTGACTGAGTTAAAAGCTTAAATGGGACTGCTAAACTATTATAACAGGTTTTTACCAAACTTGGCAACAGTGTTAGCACCTCTTCACAAACTGCTGTGCAAGGAGACACAGTGGCAGTGGGAAGAGGAACAGAGGGTTTCTTTGAACAGTCCAAGAAGCTGATACTGTCCTCGGATGTGTTGGTTCACTACAATGCAGAGAAAGACATCATTCTCTCTTGTGATGCTTCACGTTACGGGGTGGGGGCAGTTCTTTTACACAGCTTGGAAGATGGAACAGAAAGACCGATAGGATTTATGTCTCGAACTCTGACCCCAGCGGAAAAAAGCTATTCCCAGTTAGATAAAGAGGGATTAGCAGTAATGTTTGGGTTACAGAGGTTTCACAAGTACATATATGGCAGGAAATTCACCATATGCATGGATCATAAACCTCTTCTATCTCTTTTTAATGAGATGAAAGCAGTACCACAGATGGTGTCACCCCGGATCCAGAGGTGGGCAGTGACGTTGAGGGCATATGAGTATGTCATCGTTTACAAGGCGGGCAATTACCATGGGAACGCAGATGCCTTGAGCCATCTTCCACTACCAGGTACACCTATCCGTACAGCTCCAGAGCACAGAGTTTTGATGTTGGAGGACACGGACATGGCAATTGTGACCGCAGAACAAGTAAGGAATTGGACTGGTAAAGATCCAGTACTGTCTAGAGTCCGAGAATATGTGATGAGGGGTTGGCCACAGAATCCGGAAGGGACTGATTTCATACCTTACAGTGTCAGGAAAACAGAGCTGAGTGTGCAGGTTGGTTGCGCGTTGTGGGGAGCTCGAGTGGTTATTCCACAGCCAGCACGACAGTCTATCCTAGTGCAACTACATCAGTGTCATCCGGGAGTTTCGCGTATGAAAGCATTGGCAAGGAGTTACTTGTGGTGGCCAAAGCTAGATGAGGAGATAGAAAATCTTGTCAAGCCATGCAACACTTGTCAAGTACACAGGAAGGCACCAGCAGTGGCTCCACTCCACCCCTGCAAGTGGCCGGAAAAACCATGGAGAAGATTACATGTAGATTATGCAGGTCCATTCATGGGAAAGATGTTCCTCATAATCACTGATGCACATTCCAAATCGATGGATGTGTATCCTGTAAATTCTGCTTCATCTACTGTGACTACAGACTGCCTGCATAGGAGTTTTAGTAATCAAGGGATACCGGAGATCGTAGTAAGTGACAATGCCACGTGTTTTGTGAGTACAGAAACAAAAGAGTTCATGAGAAACAATGGCATAGTGCACGTGACCTCAGCTCCATATCATCCGTCTTCAAATGGACTTGCGGAGAGAGCCATACAAACATTTAAGGACATGATGAAAAAAAGTGCGGAAGGGAGTTTGGCAACCAAGGTGTCACGAGTTCTGTTCAGCTACAGAATAACACCTCAATCTACCACAGGACTCTCTCCTGCTGAGCTGTTGTTAAGACGTCGACTACGCTCCACTCTTGACCTGGTTCATCTAGATCTAAAAAGGAAGGTGGAAAACCGACAATTCAAACAAAAGGAGAACCATGACAGAAGGACAAAGAGCCGCAGTTTTGGAGAAGGAGATGCGGTCCTTACCAGGAATTTCAGTTATGGTCCAAAATGGATTCCTGGCATCATAGACGCAATGACCGGTCCAGTTTCATATACGGTCATGGTGGGAACTGGTCAGGTAGTACGCAGACATGTGGTCAGATACTGACCAGACAAAGGGAAATCGAACTGGAGGTTCCAGAGGAAATGTTGGAGGACAAGTTGGTCCCCAGTTATCCAAATGCATTGGTGGTACCAACACCACGAACAGAGCCAGTTATACCTGGACCCCTTCGTCAAGAGGAAACCATCGTAGCAGAGTCAGATACTCTGAGTATTGCTCAGGAGCAGCAGGTGGCTCTACCACAACCAAGCAGGGACTTGACTGTAAGACGTTCACCAAGGACTCGCAAGCTGCCAGAGAGATTGATCACGACCTGCTAGATTCGTTCAGTATGGACTATCGTTAAAGGAGTTTCCTTATGGACTTTTTAAGAATGTTGTTAAGAAATTATTGTAAACTTAAGAGGGGGGGATATAGTAATCTGGGATGTAATGCTTAAGTTATCCACCAGATGGAGACAAAAATTAAGGGATCACATTTACCAGTGTTAAGGTAATGTCCTGTTACTCCAGTTATTAAGGTAATGTGGCATTCTTGGTATGACTCAGAAGTTGATCCTCCATCTTGGTGATCGCACAGTAAGAATTGGAAGTGCTTTCCTGTAGCTGTAAGAGATGTTTCTCTGCTACATATGTATAATTAAACCGTTGAGTTTTGGTTCCTGAAGTCTGGCTTATCTCAGTTTCTGACCTTACCACTCGGATATCACAGATACATACTGGACCATTCGTAATGCTGAGGGTGTCGTGAATAGCACATTTATTCAGTTGGTCACACCGCAGATAAAGGTGGCACAGGCAGAAAGGGAATGAGTGACCAACAGGCAGAGTAGTATGCGCAGGCAGGTAGTTCAGGGGTCCCCTATGGCCATCCCCCTCTCAAACAGATATACCGTTTTTGATACTGATGGGAGGGATGGCTTACCAGTGGAAGGCAGCAGCAGCCAACTTCCTGGCACCAGGGGTGGGGCTCTGCTGCACAGGACGGGAGGAAAAAGAGGGGGAGAGCTATAGTAATAGGGGATTCTATTGTAAGGCGAATAGATAGGGGTTTCTGCGGCCGCAAACGAGACTCCAGGATGGTGTGTTGCCTCCCTGGCGCAAGGGTCAAGGATGTCTCGGAGTGGCTGCAGGGCATTCTGGAGGGGGAGGGTGAACAGCCAGTTGTCGTGGTACATATAGGTACCAGCGATATAGGTAAAAACTGGGATGAGGTTCTAAAAGCTGAATATAGGGAGTTAGGACGTAAATTAAAAAATAGGACCTCAAAGGTAGTAATCTCAGGATTGCTACCAGTGCCACGTGCTAGTCGGAGTTGAAATAGAAGGATATCTCAGATGAATACGTGGCTAGAGGAATGCTGCAAGGGGGACAGATTCAAATTCCTGGGACAGTTGAAACGGTTCTGGGAGAGGATGGACCAGTACAAAATGGATGGTTTGCACCTGGGCAGGGCCGGGACCAATGTCCTCGGGGGAGTGTTTGCTAATGCTCTGGGGGAGGGTTTAAACTAAAATGGCAGGAGGTTGGGAACCTGAGTGGGGAAACAGAGAACATAAGAACATAAGAACATAAGAAATAGGAGCAGGAGTAGGCCATACGGCCCCTCGGCCTGCTCCGCTATTCAATAGGATCATGGCTGATCTGAATCTAGACTCACGTCCACTTCCCTGCCCTCTCCCCATAACCCCTAATTCCCTTATCTGCTAGGACAATGTCTATCTCCATTATAAATGTATTTAATGTTGCAGCTTCCACAGCTCTCTGGGGTAGCAAATTCCATAGATTTACTACCCTCTGAGTGAAGAAGTTTCTCCTCATCTCAGTTTTGAAAGGGCAGCCCCTTATTCTAAAATTATGCCCCCTAGTTCTAGTCTCACCCATCAGTGGAAACATCCTCACCGCATCCACCCGATCAAGCCCCCTCACAATCTTATATTTTTCGATAAGATCGCCTCTCATTCTTCTGAACTCCAATGAGTAGAGTCCCAACCTATTCAACCTTTCCTCATACGTCAACCCCCTCATCTCTGGAATCAACCGAGTGAACCTTCTCTGAACCGCCTCGAGAGCAAGTATATCTTTTCTTAAATATGGAAACCAAAACTGCATGCAGTATTCCAGGTGTGGCCTCACCAATACCCTGTATAACTGCAGCAAGACTTCCCTGTTTTTATACTCCATTCCCCTTGCAATAAAAGCCAAGATTCCATTGGCCTTCCTGATCACCTGCTGCACCTGCATACTAACCTTTTGTGTTTCATGTACCAAGACCCCCAGATCCCTTTGTACTGTAGCACTTTGCAGTTTCTCTCCATTTAGATAATAACTTGCTCTTTGATTTTTTCTGCCAAAGTGCATAACCTCACACTTTCCATTATAGTCAATCTGCCAAATCTCTGCCCACTCACTTAGCCTGTCTATGTCCTTTTGCAGGTTTTTTATGTCCTCCTCACTCACTGCTTTCCCTCCCATCTTTGTATCATCGGCAAACTTGGATATGTTGCACTCGGTCCCTTCCTCCAAATCGTTAATATAGATTGTAAAGAGTTGGGGTCCCAGCACTGATCCCTGTGGGACACCACTAGTTACTGATTGCCAGCCCGAGAACAAACCATTTATCCCAACTCTTTGTTTTCTGTTAGACAGCCAATCAAAAGGGAAACAAGGATAAAAGCAAAAGACAGGAAGGAGAAAAATAAAACTGACAGGCAGAGAAATCAAGGGTTTAAATTAAACATGGCCACAGTGAATAATAATTCTAAAAGATCTAAGAGCGTTAAAAAAAACAAGCCTGAAGGCTTTGTGTCTTAATGCGAGGAGCATTCGTAATAAGGTGGATGAATTAGCTGCTGAAATAGAGGTAAATGAATATGATATGATTGCGATTACGGAAACATGGCTCCAGGGTGGCCAAGGCTGGGAACTCAACATGCAGGGGTATTCAATATTCAGGAAAGATAGGCAGAAAGGAAAATGAGGTGGGTAGCATTGCTGGTTAAAGAGGGGATTAACACAATTGAAAGGAAGGATATTAGCTCTGATGATGTGGAATCTGTATGGGTAGAACTGAGAAATACCAAGGGGCAGAAAACATTAGTGGGAGTGCTATATAGACCTCCAAACAGTAATGCGGAGGTCAGAGATGGCATTAAACAGGAAAATTAGAGAAGCATGCAATAAGGGCACAGCAGTTATCATGGGTGACTTTAATCTACATATAGATTGGGCTAACCAAATTAGTAACAATACTGTGGAGTGTATACGGGATGGTTTCCTGGACCAATATGTCGAGGAACCAACTGGAGATCAGGCCATCTTAGACTAGGTATTATGTAATGAGAAAGGATTAATTAGCAATCTTGTTGTGCGAGGCCCCTTGGGTCGGAGCGATCATAATATGATAGAATTCTTCTTTAAGATGGAGAGTGAAATATTTGACTCAGAGACTAGGGTCCTGAATTTAAATAAAGGAGACTATGATGGTATGATGTGCGAGTTGGGTAGGATTGATTGGGGAATGTCACTCAAAGGGTTGACGGTGGATGGGCAATGGCAAACATTCAAAGATCGCATGGATGAACTGCAGAATTTGTTCATCCCAGTTTGGCATAACAATAAAACACAAAAGGTGACTCAACCATGGCTAACAAGGGAAATTAGGGATAGCATAAGATCCAAGGAGAGGACATATAAATTGGCCAGAAAAAGCAGTAAACCTGAGGATTGGGAGATGTTTAGGATCAAAAAAAGGAGGACAAAGGGATTAATTAAGAGTTGGAAAATAGGGTATGAGAGTAAGCTTGCAGGGAACATAAAAAACTGACTGTAAAAGCTTTTCTAGATATGTGAAGAGAAAATGATTGGTGAATTCAAGCGTAGGTCCCTTGCAGTCAGAATCAGGGGAATTTATAATGGGGAACAAAGACATGGCAGACCAATTAAATACATACTTTGGTTCTGTCTTCACAAAGGAGGACACAAATAACCTCCCAAAGATGTCGGGGAACATAAGGTCTAATGAAAGGGAGGAACTGATAGAAATCAGTATTTGTAGGGAAATGGTGTTAGGGAAATTGATGGGATTGAAGGCCGATAAATCCCCAGGGCCTGATACTCTACATCCAAGGGTACTTAAGGAAGTGGCCCTAGAAATAGTAGATGCATTGCTGATCATCTTCCAAAATTCTATAGACTCTGGAACAGTACCCATGGATTGGCGGGTAGCTAATGTTACCCCACTGTTCAAAAAAGGTGGTAGAGAGAAAACAGGGAATTACAGACCGGTAAGCCTGACATCGGTAGTGGGGGAAATGCTGGAGTCCATTATAAAGGATGTAATAGTAGAGCACTTGGAAAAAAGTGACCGGATCGGACAAAGTCAACATGGATTTACAAAAGGTAAATCGTGCTTGTCTAATCTACTGGAATTTTTTGAGGATGTAACTGGTAAAATAGATAAGGGAGAACCAGTGAATGTGGTGTATTTGGATTTTCGAAAGGCTTTCGATAAGCTCCCGCATAAGAGATTAGCGTGCAAAATTAAGGCACATGGGATTGGGGGCAAGGTATTGCCCTGGATAGAGAACTGGTTGGCAGACAGAAAGCAAGGAGTTGGAATAAACGGGTCTTTTTCCGAGTGGCAGGCAGTGACTAGTGAGGTACTGCAGGGATCGGTCCTTGGACCCCAGCTATTCACAATATATATTAATGATCTGGATTAGGGAACTAGATGTAATATCTCCATGTTTGCAGACGACACAAAGTTGGGTGGGCGTGTGTGCTGTGAGGAGGATGCCGAGAAACTCCAGTATGATTTGGACAGGTTGGGTGATGCAATTTAATGCGGGTAAATGCGAGGTTATCCACTTTGGTGGCAAAAACAGGAAGGCAGATTATTATCTGAATGGCAATAGATTGGGAGAAGGGGAAGTGCAACAAGACCTGGGCGTCCTTGTGCACCAGTCGCTGAAAATAAGCATGCAAGTGCAGCAGGTGGTTAAGAAGGCAAATGGTATGTTGGCCTTCGTAGCGAGAGGGTTTGAGTACAGGAACAAGGATGTCTTGCTGCATTTGTACAGGGCCTTGGTGAGACCACATCTTGAGTATTGTGTGCAGTTTTGGTCGCCTTATCTGAGGAAGGATGTTCTTGCCATGGAGGGAGTTCAGCGAAGATTCACCAGGCTGATACCTAGGATGGCAGGAATGACGTATGATGAGAGATTGGGTCGATTGGGCTTGTACTTGCTGGAGTTTAAAGAATGAGAGGGGATCTCATCGAAACTTATAAAATTCTAACAGGACCAGACAAACTAGATGCTGGAAGGATGTTCCCGATGGTTGGGGAGTCCAGAACCAGGGGTCACAGTCTAAGGATAAGGGGTAAGCCATTTAGGACAGAGATGAGGAGGAATTTCTTCACCCAGAGAGTGGTGAACCTGTAGAATTCTCTGCCAAACAGGCAGTAGAGGCCAATTCATTAAATATATTCAAGAAGGAGTTGGATATATTTCTTAAGGCTAAAGGGATCAAGGGATATGGAGAGAAGGCAGGAACAGGGTACTGAATTTGGATGATCAACCATGATCTCATTGAATGGCGGAGCAGGCTCGAGGGGCCGAATGGCCTACTCCTGCTCCTATCTTCTATGTTTCTATGTTTCTATGACGAGGTCAAGTAGGTTTTTCGCTCCTGTTGGTTCTCTCACCACCTGTCGCAGGCCCAGACTGGCAGTTATGCCCTTCAGGACTCGGCCAGCTCGGTCAGTAGTGGTGCTACCGAGCCACTCTTGGTGATGGACATTGAAGTCCCCCACCCAGAGTAAATTCTGTGCCCTTGCTACTCTCAGTGCTTCTTCCAAGTGGTGTTCAACATGGAGGAGTACTGATTAATAATCAGCTGAGGGAGGGCGGTAGGTGGTAATCAGCAGGAGATTTCCTTGCCCTTGCTTGACCTGAAGCCATGACACTTCATGGGGTCCAGAGTCAATGTTGAAGACTCCCAGGGCCACTCCTTCCTGACTGTATACCACTGTGGCGCCACCCCTGGTTGTCTATCCTGCCAGTGGGAAAGGACATACCCAAGGATGGTGATGCAGGAGTTTGGGACAATGGCTGAAAGGTATGATTCTGTGAGTATGACTATGTCAGGCTGTTGCTTGACTAGTCTGTGGGACAGCTCTCCCAATTTTGGCACAGGTGCCCAGATGCTGGTAAAGAGGACATAGCGGGGTTGACTCGGCTGGGTGTGCCGTTGCCGTGTCCGTAGCCAGTGCCGAGCTCGATGCCGTTGGTCCATCCGGTTTCATTCTTATTATTGTGTTTCGTAGCGGTTTGTTACAACTGAGTGACTTGCTAGGCCATTTCAGAGGGCAGTTAAGAGTCAACCACATTGCTGTCAGTCTGGAGTCACACATAGGCCAGACCAGGTAAGGACGGCAATCAAAATACAGCAAAGTATGGTGAGCACACACATTTAAAAATGTCACTGAAGTTGTAAGTATTGCAAAAAATTTTCATTGTGATGTAATTAAATATTTTGTGCGATACTTTAGAATTGATCAATGCAGGGCTCATTATGATAATTAAAATGACACATGGCATAATTTTCTCCGGATTGGCAGTGTCTGATGGTTATTTCCATCAATGGCATTTCAATTACTGCCCCTGTCTTGGACAGTAATTTTCTACCACCCAAATTATTGCTCATCTCCATCTCTCCTTTCCTTTACTGCTGGCATTAATAACCACTGGAATGGAATATTATTGATTTCAGCATTCAAAGGGTGTATTCTTCTCAATTTATTATTGCATTCAATTTTCCATTCAAATTGCGAGCTATATTTCTGTTTGAAGGAGATCGGTTTTCAGCTGCTGTTAACCTTGCCTCATTTCTATCAAATGGACAGAATGATGGTCACAGTCATTTTCTCTGAGCAAATTACAGAAGCCACTGTAATCATTGAGGTCTGCCATGTGTAGATTCATACATAGGATACAGGAGAGCTGATGGACACATCTACTTACCTTTAAGTCACTTCAAACAAGACCTTATCCAAAAATGGCTTTAATAAAGTGGCTGCTCACATTACCTGCAACAATTGGATGTGTCCCATCTCATCTCTTGAAGACAATGTCAGCTATATATAATTTACATCTAATTCTACCTGCCACTAAAATATACTCCATAAACTTCTACACGCAAAAACTAATCAAAGACAATCTAATTTGTTCTCAAACCATCACAGATGGAAGCTCACTGTCATTTGCTAAATAGAAGAGCATAATCTAGAATCAATTGAGAAAACACACAAAATACCTGTTGTGAAGTGCAGCAAACATCAAACTTCATTGCCAGGCAGTTAATTCTCTTTTGAAATGTATTCTTGTCACCTTATAGGATGCACAATCTTCTTAACTATGGTGGAAGAAATAAATATAATACTCAAGGTATCCTTCATGCAGACAAACAGAACTATAGCCAACATTATTTCTACAGAGAATAGCAACGTAACAAGCTGGAAATAAATTCTAATGTGAACTCAAAATATTTATATTATTTGTTTTGTATAATAGCCCCTCATGAACTTTATTGTCATTTCTAAATAAGTTATTCATAAGAAAAGTGATTTATTAAAAGTTGTATTTAAGGGTGTTATCACTTATTGCTGTATTCTGTAGCTATCCCAATTTAATTTACGTTTAGTAACCCTTGTTGTTGAAGCCTGCAGCCCATCTTTATTGTATTAAGGTCACAATAGGCTTGTTGTAAATTATTTATTGAATCATAATGGTAATTAGGATATAAACCCACAATAATCACTATTCTAGCTTGATCATTTTTATAAGGTTTTTTTGTTTATTGTTGAAAATCTCAAATAAAAAAGTAGTTAAACAGGTTTATGAAATTACTGGCATATTAACTAGCTGGATTGATAATTGGTTTGACAATCAAAATCAGAAGGTGATGATTAATGGAAAAGGCTTTGTAGGGAATAGTGATTGATGGAGTTCCACATGCATGTGTTCTGAGTACTCATGTTCATGTTATTTTTAATGTTACAACATTTGCAGATGATCCCATGCTAATGTCCCAATGACAAACATTCAGAGAGATTTGGACAAATTTATACTTGACCTAGGGAAAGGCAAATGGATTTTTAATGCGGATGTAAATGTGAGGCAATACATAATGTGAGGAGTAGGAAACATGAATTGTGTATGCAATGAAAAGCTGCTCATCTGCAAGGACGGAGACTGAAAAAGGCTTGGAATGTAATTATTGATTATTTGCTGAAAAATTTCAGTCACTGTGAAGCTGTTATCAACAAAACTAATTGAATACTAGAATCCATCTCAAGGGCAATTGACTGGGTTAAAAAATTCTACTCTTCTATAAATCAATGGTGACACCGCACTTGGAACATTGTGTGTAATTTTGGACACGCTACCTTCAAACGAAAACAGTGACTAGGATGAATGTAGGACTTAGGGCTCTAAATTAAATTATGAGGAGAGATTCACAGAGCTAAATTTATTTTCACTGGAGAAAAGGATATTGAGGGATGATATGATCAATGACTTTAAATTGCAGAGAGGCATAGATGCTGTATATATAAGCAACATTTTTTACACAGACTCTGAGGGAAGGACTAGAGGACACAAGTTCAAAATTAATAAGTATCAAGTGAGACTAGAGATTAAAAAAATGTTTCCCTATAGAGAAGTGAATATATGGAACATACACACAGCAAAATAATGTGATGCATTGTCACTTAACACCTTCACAAAAGAGCTGTTTGGAAATGAGGCTTAAGATAAAAGGGATAAGTATAGACTGAGAAGATCAAAGATGCTGCAAGAAACAATGATTCCTGTGCTGCTGGGATCAGGAGATAAATGTTACTTCTGGAGATCAACCAGCCAAAGTTGAATAGCCGAAACTGGAGTAGGATTGGTTTTCTAGAGTTTCAGTTGATTACCTTTGGGGATCATGTTTGACATGTTTTCTCTTGGGAGATTAAATGGCTGGGATAAAATCCATATTAAGGGAGGTTATACATGGTGTGTAAGGAGCAGTCTTTATGGGCCAAATAGCCTTTTCATTTCATGCATCTTTATGTTCAAAATGGAGGTTGTTAATTTTTAGTAAGTGCATTTTTCACCAGTGATCAATAAGTGGTGACTTATTGCCAGACTGACCTATTGTAGAATTAATGTTTCAGGTCTGTGACCCTTTGCCAGATGAAGGGTTACAGACCTGAAACGTTAATTCTGTTTCTCTCTCCACGGATGCTGCCTGGCCTGCTGAGTGTTTCCAGCATTTTCTGTTGTTATTTCAGATTTCCAGCATTCGCTGTATTTTGCTATTGACCTATTGTAGATATAGGGTTAATAGACCATTAATGGCCAGAAATTCGGGTCGGGGGCTTCCCGCGGGTGCAAGCCCCCGACCTGCACTTACCTACCGCGCCGGCCGTTGAGCTGTGGGCCCCCGTGTAATTGCAATCCTGGGCCTCCTCCAACTGCCGGCGCGCAGTGCTTGCGTATCCCAGGGGCGCAGTTAGCTCGATGCGTCCCCTGGGATCACATGGGCCATGCAGAGCCAATGGTAGCAGGGAATGTTTCATTCATAAGTTTGACAGGAAGACCTGTAAAACCTATAAATACTATAAGCCCCAAAACATCACTAAATCTTCAAATAATTTTTTTTAAATCACATTTTTAAAATAAACTATAAATTACATGAAATAACTATTTTAAACAATAATTTAAATTTTTGAAAAAATAATTTTATTTTCTAACGGGGCTAAAAATAAACTTACCTTTCTTTAAAGTATTTAAAAATAATAAACCTGTGGCAAAAATGGTTTAATTTTAATTAATTCACCACTTACCTTGTAAAAAGCAGGCCTTACGACTGCTTTTTACATGTCTAACTTCTGGAGACTTACCTTCCCGGGAAAACATGCAAAAAAAACATAAGTTCGATGCGCACGCACTGCCTCTCCTGCGCACACGTTCCACCTCTTAACCTCTTCTTTCAGGGGAACGGAAGTGCTGGTTTCCCACGCATGCGCAGTGCATGCACGAAACAGGCACTTCCATTGGGCTTACGGGTGAGTACCCCATGCGTACTCACCCGTGGAGACCCGAATTTCTGGGCCAATATATTTCATTAGAAATTCCAACCACAACTATTTCACTGTTTTTTGTGCTCTGTTCAAACCTATGATCCTGTGTAGTGTGTTACAGCACTCAAAGAGTTAACCAAGAGACAACTCATTTCATCTAGATTGGTAATTTAAAATACAATCAAATTGCTGATTTATTTAACAGTCAATGTACTTGACAAATGCTACTATTAATCCGTAAGCTCTCTGTACAGATATTATAATTACTGTAAGGCAATTGAACATTACCTACCATGGTTTTTTTCAGAATACTGGACATGTTTACAGACTAGATGTCATTGCATTATTTCATTATCAATCAATTTTCAAACTGTGAAATAAATAACAAAAGTTAAAAACTTGTAACACTAAATACATATTAATTGTAACCCTTTCTATCCAGAGAATTAAATGCTTCCCATTCAGATGATATTATAGGATGACACGTCAGTTATTTTTGTTGGATTTTATGTCATCACTTACAAAATGTAGACCGTTTATTGGCAATCTTTCAGTTGTGTGGTAGGATTCTGTCTCAAACAGTCTGTAAAATCTTGAACAAAAAGCTGTAATGACTCCATTTTCAATCAAAGCATTTAACAATAACAATTTGTTGAGGTGGGCTTGAAAGAATATTTAATACCACTTTGTTCCTCACGAGTAAACTTTCTGCATTGCTGCCCTTTGCCCAAAAGGGTTTTAATTTTCTCTGTCATCAGGTATCTCATTAAAGATCTCAGAGCCATGGAAATGTAACTATTGCAGTGCAACAGTGACATCTACTGATGCTTCTATTATAAAATTTCAGCATAAACGTTTCTCTGGGACTTAATGACCACAAAAAAATTGACTGGAGAAAAAGGGATAATGGAATTTCCTATAATAAAGACAGAAAATGCTGGAAATACTCAGCAGGTCTGGCAGAATCTATGGCGAGAGTAACAGAGTTGACGGGCTCGATTTCCCCTACCTCGGTGAGTCTGGGTTAGGCGGCGTCACTGGCAGGTCCCAACCACGTTGCTGGATCCAACCCACCCTGTAGAATGATTTTATGTTGATTGGGCTTGTTAAGCTCGCCCAGTGCGTTTGCCGGCCAATTGAAGGAAGCGGGTCTGATGATGTCATTTGATGAGGCTTCATGAAGGATTTCGCAATTTCAAAAATTTTCTACTGCTCCGAAGATGGATTTTTGATTAAAGAATACCTGGGTAGAATATACCTTTAAAAATCCAGGGATCAAAATGGCCGTCAGGCCTCGTGGCAGAAGACAAAAGACAGTCTCTCTTCAAAGCATGGGCTGACAAAAAGGACTTGAAAGGCAACCTATATGTGTCTGTGAAAAAGGAAAATCAAAGATGGCTGCCCAGCCTCATGGCAAAAGACACAACACAGCCTGTGTGAATATGGAAAGGAAAATTAAAGACGGCTGACAAAAGATTTAGGAAAAACCCCAGCCCCTGAAGCAATGAGATATTTAAACTGTCAATCAAAGGCAGTTTAGGGAGTTTCACCACAGGACAATCGATGTTTGTTTACAGGAAGTCTACAATGTTGACACAAAGGATTAAGCACTTGAGACTGTCAATCAATTGCGGTTGGGCGTGACCACAGGACAATGGCTTTGTTTACACTAACATCCAAGGGCTGTTTACCCAGCAATTAAGGAAACAGACATTTTTTTTTCAAACTGAGACAGCTTTATTCAACCCAGTTTAAACGAATGGGAGTACATCCAAACCCCATCACAGTCAATGGGGACAGTTTGGATCCCTTTTGTTTAGCCCAGATCCATCCGGATTTGGCGCGAAGATTTTGGCTCCAAATGGGGTATAAGATAGCTTCTCAGGAAGCCATCCCTCTCTCTCTCTGCAGCCTCACCTCCATGCCCTATCTACAACTCAGGAGCCCGCCCAAGGGAGTGGAATGCCAGCAGTTACTTTTAAACACTGGGGTATCTCCATTTCAGGGTGGTGAAGAATCCAAGACTGCAGGGGCACGGAGCAGGCGTTTCACTGGTGAGCTTGGATTGTCTGGCCCATTACAAGGCAACTTAGATAGGTATTCAGGGTGGGAATTAAGGGGAATTTTTGTTAAATTGTGATTTTAGTTAATTTTCCCTCGTTGTGTCCGTTTTCTCCTCCCCGATTTAAGTAGCAGAGTGTTATACTAAGCAAAGAGTGCTGTAGTAGACACTAAGTATACTGTGAGAAGTAAAGTGCTGTATTTAAGTAACAGAATGTTGTACTAAGCAAAAGAGTGCTGTATTTAAGTAAGAGTGTACTGTATTAAAAGTGCTGTATTTAAGTAAAAGAGTATCGCACTAAGCAAAAGAGTGCTGTAGTGGATGATACATGTACTGTATTAAGTAAAAGTGCTGTAGCAAGCATAGGTGCGTTGTATTGATTATTTTCAAGTTGTTTCTTTTTTTTGTTTCAATAAATACTGGTCTGTTTTGCACCCAACCACGAGTCTCGTTTCTGTCTACATCACTGCTGAATAAGTCCAGTGGTCAGAACCAGGAAAGGGGAGCGATTCAAAACTGCACGGGGCTCTGGAGCAGCTCAGAGACTTCTGACTGGCCAGAGACAATAACCCCAACCCCGCTTTTAATTCCTACAAAATGGCGAACATGGCAGAAGCATCGGCAATGGTATGTGATGTAGCAGACGGTGGTTTGGGTCTGGAGAGAGCAGCAGTTATTGGTTTTCTTTTTATCCCACTGGTCTGTTTGTGGTTAGGTGCCCGCAGGCTTGTGGAAGTTACCCGCCTGCTTAGGGAATCTAGAGCAGAGAGTTGGGATAGGGAAAGGGAGGTTAAAGAATACCAGGCCAAGATGGAGCGCCTGGTGATCCAGTTTAGTGAGGGCAAAAGCCACACGAGGCACAAGTCAGAGTACCTGAAGTGCCTAGTTGCAGAAGCCAAGAGCAATGAGATGAGGGTGCGGGAGGAGAATGCCCACCTCATACAAGAAATAAAAGAGCAGGAGGAAAAGATAAGGGAGGTGAAGGCAGCATATAATCTGGCCTGCGAGCAAGGGTTTGAGGAAGCAGATCATGGCCCATGTAGGGCAGAGATAGAATGCTTGAATATGGCTTTAAAGAGGGCAAAGGGGGCGATATGGCTGATCAGCCCAAAGGCAGGTCAGTCGGATTTTACTGGCAACCCAAGTAAAACCGTCCCACAGGCAACACCCAGGAAAAGGCTGGTCAGGGAATCAGAGGTTCCACGACCTCCACCCATGGCTCCGAGCCTTCAGGAGCTCTGGCAGCAAAGGGGGGTGGAGGATGAGCTGGTAGAGGAAGCACAGCAGGCCCCGCTAGATAGGTCGGGACCAGGACCAGTGTGCCCCCTCTGACAACGGAGTTACGGTCTGCCCATTTATGAAGATGACCCAGGGCCATCCAGAATCAGTTTGTGGTGCCGTATGGCACCCACCAGCTCAGGGACATGGTTAGCCACATCCCCAAGCTCACTAAAAAGGGAGACCCCTCTCTACACTCCAGGGAGATAGAGCAGGCAGCTTGTGTAAATGACTACGATGATGCAGAGCAAGCAAAAATGCTGCTGTTTTCCCTGGGAGGTGATCTCCTCCAGGCGCTATCTGGTGAGTGCAAAAGGGGGCAGAAGGTTTATGAGGGTCTCAAGAATGAGATATTGGAGGCCATGGGACTCAATGATGGTAGCCCGTTCGCCCGGGTGGAAAGAACGGTGCAGCTCCCAGGGGATTCCCCGCAGGCATTCGCAGACAGGCTGTGGCCAGTCTACTGGAGCACATGCCCGGGAATGCCAGGGTGGGCAGCACTGGACCCAGTCCAATTGACTCACTGGCTCTGCTGTCTCATGACAAACAGCCTACCCCAGGTCCAAGCCCAGGTCGTGGCTTGGTTTGACCCCCGAACCCCCCAGACCACCAAAGAAGCAGTGATCCACCGACTCACAGTAGCCTTCAGAAACATGAGGGTTATCGAGGCTCCCCAACCCAAGGGAAGAGTCCATGAGGTTAAACCTGGGAGCCAGAGTAAGAAAGAGTGGCACCAGGAGGGGAGCCGGCCCTCTCAGGCTAAGCTAAATTGTTACGGGTGCGGGAAAGATGGCCACTGGAGAAAAGACTGTAAGTATCCTTGGAAGGACAAGGGAAAGGATCCCACAGCCCCAGCCCAAAAGGCAGGGCCAGACCTCCCTCCCGCAGCAATTGAGTCATTTTTACAGTCCCTACGGTCTCTTCTGACTGGCCAGGGGAGAGTAGCAGCCACCACCGGTGCTTTGACCCCATCTGCCCCATCCCACTCCCAGCAATGACTAGAGCCAGCGCAGCCTGTTGACCTGTGTCCCCATGAAAATGCTGAGGGGAGCAGGCCCTATGTTGGGATGGGGGTGAAGATGGTGCAGGGGAGATATTCAGTGGACACTGGAGCCTCCAGCATGGTGGTCCATTTGGAAGATCTGACCAATTCACCCCGGTCTAACGAGGTCCCATCTAGCTTAATGGGACCCACAGGGAAACAGGCAGCTGGGAGTGAACCTGAGGACAGAAATCCCCAGCCCACAGCTGGTACAAGCTCACAGGCTGCACAGGCAGGCGCTGTGGCTTGTGTTAGGGGAGGAGCCAATCATGACCAGTGTAAGCTGTTTAAGCAGGGGAACAGGGAAGGAGAGTTCTGGGACCCCTGTAGAGCCAGCACGGTAGCAACAGTCCGGGACAAGGGAGGCACACAGGGGATAGTCTTGCCCCCGGACCAAAAGCAGGTCCAGACCCAAGATTCCACATTTAAGGCTGCCCTGGTGAGGGAAAAGGATTTTGAACAGGATTACTGGCAGGCTGCCAGTTATATCAAACAATGCAGGTTGTTTGAGCCAGGGGCAGGGAAACAGGCAGCTGGGATTGTACCTGAGATTAGAAATCCCCAGCCTGCGGCACGTACACACGCCTGCGTGAGAGGAGAAGTCCCCCAGCACCTGGCCCGAGCAATTCCCCCTCTCTTATGGGACTCCGGGGAGGAGCCTGAACCAGGTTTTAGACTTGAAGGGGAAGGCTCTCAGCCACCAGCAGCTGGAGACAGGTGACAGCCTGTTCCCAGCCCTGTTTGGGAAGGGAGGGACCCGAAGGAGGAGGTCCCCAGCCAGCTGAGAGTGTGACCCGAGCTAAGGGTCAGCTCGCTGGGGTAGCCCCACCAGCAACACTCCCTAGGAGATCTCTTCAGGTACCCCAGCCCAACAGAGTATGGTCAGCCACTTTCCAGTGGAGTAGGGCGGTCTCCCAAGTCAGGGAGAAGCCAAAAGGCAGAAATCCCCAACCAGCAGCTATAAGCTGCGAGGGACTAAAGGTGGAATCAGTCCAGCCATGCCGCAGGGAGAAGCCTGTGGCAGCCCAAACAGGGATTAGGCTTGCCACCCGGAGATGGGCGGCGCTTGTATATAGCTTTGTTCAAGTAATGTGTATAAAGGATTAAGGTAGTACGTGTTAATTTAAATTTTATATTGCAATTCAGTAGTGGTAATTAGTAGTGTATAAGTTTTAAGTATGGTACCGTTCCAGAGTATCTATGTGAGTCGAGGTTGTGGGACGGCAGCACGGTGGCATAGTGGTTAGCACTGTTGCCTCACAGTGCCAGGGACCCGGGTTCGAATCCGGCCTCGGGCGACTGTCTGTGTGGAGTTTGCACATTCTCCCCGTGTTTGCGTGGGTTTTCTCCGGGTGCTCCGGTTTCCTCCCACAGTCCAAAGATGTGCGGGTTAGGTTGATTGGCTATGATAAATTGACCCTTAGTGTTAGGGGGATTAAATACGCGGGGTTACGGGGATAGGGTGGGATATGTGTCGGTGCAGGCTCGATGGGCCGAAATGGCCTCTATCTGCACTGTAGATTCTGTGATTCTGTGATTCTGTGACCTGATCACACTCCTCCAAGCCACGGGACCTGGCTAGATGTTTTCCTTTTAAAGTCTTTTTCAGAGTTCCAGAAGGTACAAAGGATCAGCGTGTCTTTGGATGCTCAAGGAAGGAGCACTCCTAGCCCACGACAGGAGGGGTCTGCAGGAGGCAGATGCCCACGACATTTAAGCTGCTATTTGGAAATTCGATTAAGATTAAGAATTTACAAAAGCTTGTTAATTATTTTACTGCTTGTTTGGAGTTAAGTGAACAAATTGCATATGCCTAGGCAGATTGTGAAAATTTGAAATACATTTATGGCTGAAGAATTGTGCCATTTAATAAAGTGTCAGGCAATTGCATTTTAATAAAAAAAAGGGGAAGCTCGTTTTCTTCCATTTGTATTTTTAACAGATAGAAACATAGAAGCAGGAATAGGCCATTCCGCCCTTCGAGCCTGCTCCGCCATTCAATGAGATCATGGCTGATCATCCAAACCCTAGCACCCTGTCCCTACACCGACAGCCATCCCACCCAAGCCCTATCCCCGTAACCCCACGTATTTAATCCCCCCTAACACTAAGGGTCAATTTTTATCATGGCCAATCAACCTAACCCGCACATTTTTGGACTGTGGGAGGAAACCGGAGCACCCGGAGAAAACCCACGCAAACACGGGGAGAATGTGCAAACGCCACACAGACAGTCACCCGAGGCTGGATTTGAACCCGGGTCCCTGGCGCTGTGAGGCAACAGTGCTAACCACTATGCTACCGTGCTTACTGGTAATCCCATTGAAGATGTTGTATCATGATAAAACTATGTCGCAAGTGGTACAGTGGCATTGGACCCCTCCATGCTTGAATTATTGTGAATACAAGTGGTGCAGGGTCATTGGACCCCTCCATGCTTGAATTATTGTGAATACAAGTGGTGCAGGGGCATTGGACCCCTCCATGCTTGAATTATTGTGAATACAAGTGGTGCAGGGGCATTGGACCCCTCCATGCTTGAATTACTGTGAATGCAAGTGGTGCAGGGGCATTGGGCCCCCTCCGTGTATTGATTATTTAACTAATCTTGTTTTTCTGTCGATAGATGCCTACCGTGTACTGCGATTCTCTCTGGGCAGGGGAGATGGAGGTGTCGGGGGATCAAAGATAGATCTAGATAAGTGTAAGGGAAGGTTGTGTGTGGGGGGTCAGAAATTTCTAAAGCTCCGAAGATGGATTTTTGATTAAAGAATACCTGGGTAGAATATACCTTTAAAAATCCAGGGATCAAAATGGCCATCAGACCTCGTGGCAGAACACAAAAGACAGTCTCTCTTCAAAGCACGGGCTGACAAAAAGGACTTGAAAGGCAACCTGTGTGTGTCTGTGAAAAAGGAAAATCAAAGATGGCTGCCCAGCCTCGTGGCAAAAGACACAACACAGCCTGTGTGCATATGGAAAGGAAAATCAAAGATGGCTGACAAAGGATTTAGAAAAAACCCCAGCCCCTGAAGCAATGAGATATTTAAACTGTCAATCAAAGGCAGGTTAGGGAGTTTCACCGCAGGACAATCGATGTTTGTTTACAGGAAGTCTACAATGTTGACACAAAGGATTAAGCACTTGAGACTGTCAATCAATTGCGGTTGGGCATGACCACAGGACAATGGCTTTGTTTACACTAACATCCAAGGGCTGTTTACCCAGCAATTAAGGAAACAGACATTTTTTTTTCTCAAACTGAGACAGCTTTATTCAACCCAGCTTAAACGAATGGGAATACATCCAAACCCCATCACAGTCAATGGGGACAGTTTGGATCCCTTTTGTTTAGCCCAGATCCATCCGGATTTGGGCGCGAAGATTTCGGCTCCAAATGGGGTATAAGATAGCTTCTCAGGAAGCCATCTCTCTCTCTCTCTCTGCAGCCTCACCTCCGTGCCCTATCTACAACTCAGGAGCCTGCCCAAGGGAGTGGAATACCAGCAGTTACTATTAAACACTGAGGTATCTGCATTTCAGGGTGGTGAAGAATCGAAGACTGCAGGGGCACGGAGCAGGCGTTTCACTGGTGAGCATAGATTTTCTGGCCCATTACAAGGCAACTTAGATAGGTATTTAGGGGTGGGAATTAAGGGGAATTTTTGTTAAATTGTGATTTTAGTCAATTTTCCCTCATTGTGTCCGTTTTCTCCTCCCCGATTTAAGTAACAGAGTGTTGTACTAAACAAAGAGTGCTGTAGTAGACACTAAGTGTACTGTGAGAAGAAAAGTGCTGTATTTAAGTAACAGAGTGTTGTACTAAGCAAAAGAGTGCTGTAGTAGACACTAAGTGTACTGTGAGAAGTAAAGTGCTGCACTAGTTAAAAGTGCTGTATTTAAGTAAGAGTGTACTGTATTAAAAGTGCTGTATTTAAGTAAGAGTATCGCACTAAGCAAAAGAGTGCTGTAGTGGACAATAAGTGTACTGTATTAAGTAAAAGTGCTGTAGCAAGCATAGGTGTGTTGTATTGATTATTTTCAAGCTGTTTCTTTTTTTTTGTTTCAATTAATACTGGTCTGTTTTGCATCCAACCACGAATCTCGTTTCTGTCTACATCGCTGCTGAATAAGTCCGGCGGTCAGAACCAGGAAAGGGGAGCAATTCGAAACTGCACGGGGCTCTGGAGCAGCTCAGAGACTTCTGACTGGCCAGAGACAATAACCCAACCCCGTTTTTAATTCCTACATTCATCAGCTGGTTTCCTTAAAGGGACCATGCGCAAATTTATTTTGACAGTTGTGCTGTCAGTGCCCTACAGCCTTGAGGTGCTATAAACACTGACAATCACTGCACAGAGGTGCACAGTTGCACCCAGGCTCTCCCATGACTCCCTCCATATGCTTATGCAGGGAGTCACAGTACAGGGAAGTTCTCTTCCCTTCCCCTGGGCGCAAGAGACCTCCCTAGGAGATCAACACAGCCTGGTTGCACATTGCACAGAAGGGCACAAACAAGGATGTGGTCAGGAGGACCTGGGTGCAGTGGCGCAAAACTTTCAATGATCTCAGTAGATCACAAAATTTTACTGCAAAGCCACACTCAACCACATCCTGCTGTGCCTCTCATCACATCCCCATCACTCTGCCTTCCCTACCCTACTCCTGCACATCTTTACTCACACCAACTTACCTTGTACCTCCACCCATCCCTCTCTATCTACATTATCACACACATATCTCACTACCCACCCTTCACACTCACCCTCAACCTAGTCTAATTATACCAAATAACAACACACAAGGGTAGGTACTTGGATGTTTTAGCCAATGTTCATGTAAAGTTTCTGTTAATGTGGTTTCAAACATTGAAACCTTTATTTTCAACACATTGCATTCTTGGAAAGATTTGTGTGCACCTTTGGAAGTGGCTTAGTGGGCTGCAGTAAATGGTGAGACATAACGGTAACCCCCGCAATGGTGATGAGTATGAAAGGAATGGCTTGGACATTGTAGGGATGCTTTATGGTGCTGATATGGGGTGGTGCCAACCTGGCCCATTATGTGGCAGCCAGGGTGTACAGCGTCAAGTGAAGTAAATCTGGCCATGATGAGGCCATCCCTGGTGTTCCGGGCAGCATTGTGGTTGGGTGCTAATGCCCTCTGTCCTGTGCAGCATCAGATGATTGCAGAGAAGGTTGGTGTTGTTGTTGGTGCTGCTGGTCTGCCTGGTGCTGCTGGTGTTAGGACTGATGAAGGGTCATCGACCTGAAACGTTAACTCTGTTTCTCTCTCCACAGATGCTGCCTGATCTGCTGAGTATTTCCTGCATTTTCTGTTTTTATTTCAGATTTCCAGCATCTGCAGTATTTTGCATTTGTATTGGACTTTCCTTCTGCTTTGCTGTTAATCGCAGCTTAAAATTGATGTAAGTACATCGGAAAAAGAGAAGAAATGGGGTAATAACAACTGTGGAGATCTTGCTATAAATCCTGCAGATTTGTGTGTGTGTTTGTGATGAGGGGGCAAGAAAACAAAAATTGAACTGTCATTCAGAACATGAATTAATGAACTGAAGGAAGAGCAAGTAAATATTAATCTGTCTAATTTAGGTGACTGTCAATATTTTTAGAGTCATAGTCATAGAGTTATACAGCACAGAGAAAGGCCCTTCGGCCCATCGTGTCCGCACCGGCCATCAAGCCCTGTCTATTCTAATCCCATTTTCCAGCACTTGGTCCGTAGCCTTGTATGCGATGGTGTTTCAAGTGCTCCTTGAATGTTGTGAGGGTTCCTGCCTCTACCACCCTTTCAGGCAGTGAATTCCAGATTCCAAACACACTCTGGGTGAAAATGCTTTTCCTCAAAACCCCTCTAAACCTCCTGCCCCTTACCTTGAAACTATGCCTCCTGGTATTGACCCCTCCACTAAGGGGAAAGTTCCTTTCTATCTACCCTATCTATGCCCCTCATAATTTTGTACACCTCAATCAGGCCCCCCTCAGCCTTCTCTGCTCTAAAGAAAACAACCCCAGCCTGTCCAGTCTCTCTTCATAGCTGAAGTGCTCCAGCCCAGGTAACATTCTGGTGAATCTCCTCTGCACCCTCTCCAATGCAATCACATCCTTCCTATAGTGTGGCAACCAGAACTGCACACAGTATTCCAGCTTTGGCCTAACTAGCGTTTTATACAGCTCCATCATAACCTCCCTGCTCTTATATTCTATGCCTCGGCTAATGAAGGCAAGTATCCCAGATGCCTTTTTAACCACCTGTCCTGCTGCCTTCAGGGATCTATGTACATGCACACCAAAGTCCCTCTGATCCTCTGTCCTTCCTAGGATCCTACCATTCATTGTGTATTCCCTTGCCTTGTTAGTCCTCACAAAATGCATCACCTCACACTGTTCAGGGTTAAGTTACATTTGCCACTGTTCTGCCCATCTGACCAACCCGTCTATATCGTCCTGTAACCTGAGGCTTCCCTCCTCGCTATTTACCACTCCACCAATTTTCGTGTCATCTGCGAACTTACTGATCATACCTCCTACATTCATATCTAAATCATTAATGTACACTACAAATAGCAAGCTAATTCAGATTGTTTGCATACAATTTTAAAGTACATCAAGAACAAGAAGGAGAATTGGATCCATTCCAATGTAATCAGAATGGAGGAAATGGCTTTCGCACTTTATTAGAGCTGTCCTTAACAACAGAATCTGACATTCAGTGGGACTATAGGATTTGATAGTTCAAGTTTAAATTTGGGTTGGTTTTTATGAAATGCTTTTGATGTTTACAAGAGATGGACTAAAATTAAACATATACTGTGATAGGACAAAAAACATCCAATTTACTTCAATTGAGAAATATTTGAAAGAAGGGACAGGGGATTACATAGGATTACATATGATATACAGTACAGAAACAGGCCATTTGGCTCAACCAGTCCATGCCAGCGTTTATGCTCCACTCGAGCCTCCTCCCATCTTTCCTCACCTAACTGTTAAGTCTGTGTGTTCCAGTTGTATTAAGATTAATTACTGACACAGACTACAAGAATAAAGTTCAACAGGTCTTTACTAGTTGGAGGTCAGGACTATACTAAATACAATTTCACTACACAGTACTTATATACCGGTGGTCACCACCGGTATTACGTATACAGCAGCCAGAGAAAGTAGTACATCTCTTAAGGTGGAACAGGCTTACGTTCTCTTAAGGTGGAACAGGTTACATACACCACAATCCTCCCTTTTTAGCTTAACAGTCATATCCCCATTTAACATAACATCATAACATATATACATATATAACTTCAGGTATAAACAGTTCAAAGGTTCAGTCTCTCAGGAGGCCTTCTGATTCGGTTTGGATAACGCCTTTCAGTGGTCTCTGATTCTTGTTGCTGAGGTGACTCTTCTTGTTGGTTTCCTATGTATTGGACGTCATCACCAGGTACAGTCCCTGCCGAGGTAGGTGCTTCAGGTTCATTAACGTCTTCCACAGTTGTCTCTGTCGCAACCATGGGTTCGACCCTTGCTCTTGATTCTACCAGTTGATCCGCATGACGCCTTATCACATTGTTACCAATATCTACTGTGTACATCAGAGGTCCTTGTTTGGCCCGAATTGTTCCGGACTGCCATTTTTCGTTTCCATAGCCCCTTGCCAATACTGGTTGTCCTACGTCGAAACTTCGAGTGGACTTGTTATTAATATGCCGGAACTGTTTGTTTTCCACTTCCCTCCGCACATTTGGTTTTAACAAGTCCAACCTGGACCGCAACCTCCTGTTATAAAACATCATGGCAGGACTTTGGTTAGTCACTGCATGAGCGGCGTTTCGATATGCCATTAGGAAATTGTCCACCTTGTGTTGTAACGGAATCTGATCATCGTTCATGGCCTTTATTGCCTTTTTGAATGTTTGGACAAATCTCTCGGCCAACCCGTTTGTCGCCGGATGATGTGCGGCAGAGATATAATGTTTTACCCCATTCTTCTTTAAGAATTTTTGGAATTCTTCCGACACGAACTGTGGTCCGTTGTCCGAGCATATCTGTTCTGGCAATCCGTTCCTTGCGAATATTGTTCTTAACACCGCAATTGTCTTTTCTGAAGTAATGGTATTCATCTTGATCACTTCTGGCCATTTGGAATGTGTGTCCACCGCAATTAGGAACATGGAGTCCATGAATGGACCAGCAAAGTCAATATGTACGCGTTGCCATGGGGCTGAAGGCCATTCCCATGGGAGTAGCGGTGCGATCGGAGGTGCATTTTGCACTTTTTGGCACCCCACGCAGCTTTTTGTCAACTCCTCTATCTGTTGGTCAATACCCGGCCACCATACATAAGCCCTAGCAAGACTTTTCATCTTAACTCCCCCCAGGTGACCTTCATGCAGTTCCTTTAGAACTCTTTCCCGTAACTTGGGAGGAATAATCACTCTTGTCCCGTACATCAAAGTACCATGGCAGACGGACAGCTCGTCTCGCCTTGCCGAGAATGCCGGTAACAGAGGATCACCATGTGTTGGCCATCCCTTCACTGTCACCTCGTAAACTCGGGACAGTGTCGGGTCGTTCCTGGTTTCTCTTTCAATACTTGCATTGGTGACTGGTAAACACTCGATGATGGTCGAATGAAATAACTCAACAGGGTCAACTTTCGTCGTCTCTTCTGCTTCAGGTAGTGGCAGGTGCGACAGCCCATCAGCATTGCCATGCTGCTTTGTACCTTTGAATTCTATTTGATATTGATGTGCCCCTAGGAAAAGGGACCATCTCTGGAGTTGCTGTGCTGTCATCACCGAAACACCCTTCTTAGGGTTAAAAATGAATACCAACGGCTGATGGTCTGTCAGAAGTGTGAATTTTTGGCCCTGCAGGTAATGATTAAACTTCTTCACTCCCTATACAAGGCTGAGAGCCCCCCTATCGATCTGCGCATAGTTGCGCTCAGCGGAGGTCAATGATCTCGATGCAAACGCGACTGGCCTTTCCGTGCCATTTAGCAACTTGTGTGAGAGTACTTCCCCAATACCATATGGAGAAGCATCACAAGCCAACCGAATAGGCAGTGTCGGGTTGAAGTGAGCCAACACTTCCTCTGAGGTGATCAATTCTTTGCTTTTGCGAAATGCCTTCTTACAGTTTTCGCTCCATTCCCATGGTACCCCCTTCTGTAAAAGAGCGTTCAGCGGGTGCAGTACCGTGGATAGATTCAGTAGAAACTTATGGTAATAGTTAATCAATCCCAGAAATGACCTCAACTGAGAGACATTATCCGGAGCGGGAGCCTTTACAACTGCCTCTATCTTGTCAGGAGACTTATGAAGCCCCTCCCAGTCAATGACATGACCACAGTACGAGATCCGCTTCTGAAAGAACTCACATTTCTGCCGATTAACTCTAAGTCCATACTCTTTCAGTCTGTTGAGCACCAGTTCCAAGTTTGCGAGGTGTTCTTCATCACCATCACCTGTAATCAGAATATCGTCCAGGTAACATTGTGTGCCTGGAATTCCCTTTAATACCTGCTCCATGGCCCTCTGCCAAATTGCCGGAGCCGATGCCACTCCAAAAACCAGCCTATTATACCGGTACAAACCTCTATGCGTGTTGATCATGAGATACTGGCGTGACTCTTCGTCAACCTCCATCTGCAAGTACGCCTGCGCCAGGTCTATCTTGGTGAAGTGTTTCCCGCCAGACAATGAAGCAAAAATATCCTCAATCCGCGGAAGCGGATACTGCACCGTGTGAAGCACCGGATTAACGGTGATCTTGAAATCTCCACAGATGCGAACCTTCCCTAGTTCTCCTGGCTTGTTGCTCGAAGGACGTTTCATAACGGGAACAATGGGCGTAGCCCACTCACTCCAATCTACCTTAGACAGTACACCTGAACGTTCGAGCACTTCCAGTTCCGCTTCTACAGTAGCTCGTATTGCATAGGGTACCGGTCTGGCTTTGAAAAATTTTGGTTGTGCATGTTCATCAATCTTGATGTTTGCCGTCATTCCTTTCAGTGTTCCCAGTCCTTGCTGGAACACCTCTTTAGCATCATCCAATATTTTGGACAATCGTTTAGGTTTGACATCTGTTTCCCTGGAATCTACCGTTAGTGCTTTTAAGGCGTGCCAGTCCATATTCATTTTCCTAATCCACTCCCGTCCCAGTAGTGGTGGACCTCCTTCAGGTAGCACATATAAGTCCATTACTTGGCTTTCTTCGCCCTTGTGGACCACTTTTACCTCTATCTTTCCGATGGGGTACACTCTTTGCCCCGTGTATGTTTTCAATATAATCTCCGTATCCCGTAGGGGAATATGTTGGAATAACCTTTTGTAATCTTTCTTATTCATGACCGTCAATGCCGATCCAGTGTCCAATTCCATCTTTACTTGGACTCCTGCTATCTGAAGAGTGACCCAAATTGTCTGGAGATCTGCATCCTTACCAATGTTGTGTACTCTTAAGCTACCCAGTTCATTACTGCTAGCGTCTGAATCTGACTTCTGTTCGTTCGAACTGGTCTTTGTCACCTTGTGCACCTTTATGTATTTTCCTTGCAGTGACTTTTTGTTGCTGGTCTTCTTTCCTGACTGGCATACTTTAGCTATGTGGCCAAGCCTGCCACACGTTCTGCATTCTTGGTTTTTAAACCAACACTGGTTCTGATCGTGTGTTGTCTTTCCACAACGATAACATTTTACAGTACTCAAACCCAATTTATTTGTACTGTGTTCCGGTGACCATAGCTGCATTACTGCCGTGCCTCTCGCTGTAGCTTCGTGTGCTGCTGCCATAGTGACCGCTTTCTCAAGCGTCAGCTCATTCTCCTCGAGCAGTCGCTTTTGTGTACCTTCTTTTAATAATCCACACACAAATTTATCTCTTAGCGCGTCTGTTAGTCCCGTTCCAAACTGACAGAACTTTGCTAGCTTACGCAATTCCATTAAATATTCAGCATTGCTTTCATCCTTCAGCTGCCTTCTGCTGTAAAATTTAAATCGTTCCGCTAGCATCAGCGGCGTGGGGTTTAGATGATTTTTCAGGACAGTAACAATCTCCTCGAACGTCTTATCCGCCGGTTCATCTGGTGATAAAAGGTGTTTCAATTGCCCGTATGTCTTCGCACCCATTAAGTTCAATAACGTTAGTGCTTTCTCTGCATCTGGGATTTTATTTGCTTTACAATAATTTTGTATGCGTTCTACATACATGGCCCAATCTTTGATGTCGCCATCAAAGGTATCAATGTTCCCATGTTTAGGCATCGTTGCAATTTATTTTATCCCAAGATGGCGGCTTCCCGCTCTTGTCTTCGTCCTCCGCCTACAAAATGGCGGTTTTCCCGCGCTTGGCGGTCTTCACCCACTGGCTGCAATGGCGTTTGGCGTGCCGCTGCTGCTCCCCTTTCCCAGCGGTTAGTAACTCCCCCGACGCTGTCTCCGCTTCACCGCGGCTCCCTCAGGCATTCGCGCTTCCCCGATGTCGCGCCTCGCAGCCCTTCTTGCAGCCCGGTTATTAGCACCGGCTGCGTTCGCCTTCACCGCGGCTCTCGCGCCTTCAGTCGCCCCAGACGCTGCACCTTTTTGGCCCGAAAGCGGCCCGGCCCTTATCACCAGCCGCGATCGATGTCCCCGCGCTGCGCCTTTCGGCCCGAATGCGGCCCGGCCCTTATCTCCGGTCGCGATCGATCTCACCGCCCTTATTCCTCCGTCTTCCTCCCCCCGTCTGTACAGCCAACGCGGCCGACTTTCTGCTCGCGTCGCTGACCGGCTTACCCACCACCGAGGTAGAAAGAAGATAGCTGACTGCCGCTGATGGAGGCTTCGAGTTCAGGATGTCTTCTGCACTCCGGGTTCTCGATGCCTGCCGCGCGACGTGTCTTCCAGCAGGGTGATGAGGGTGGATGCCTCTCTTCGACGCCCGTTCTGTGGACGAAGCCGCCGTGGATATAAACTGCCGCAGGGTAAGAATCGGACTCGTCGCCACTGTTAAGTCTGTGTGTTCCAGTTGTATTAAGATTAATTACTGACACAGACTACAAGAATAAAGTTCAACAGGTCTTTACTAGTTGGAGGTCAGGACTATACTAAATACAATATCACTACACAGTACTTATATACCGGTGGTCACCACCGGTATTACGTATACAGCAGCCAGAGAAAGTAGTACATCTCTTAAGGTGGAACAGGCTTAAGTTCTCTTAAGGTGGAACAGGTTACATACACCACACTAACCCTATCAGCATAACCCTCTATTCCCTTCTCCCTCATTTGTTTATCTAACTGCCCCATAAATGCATCTATACTGTTCGCTTCAACCACTCCCTGTGGCAGCGAGTTCCACATTCTCACTGCTCTTTGGGTAAAGAAGTTACTTCTGAATTCCCTATTTGATTTCTTGGTTACTATCTTATATTGATGGCCTCTAGTTTTGCTCTTCCCCACAACTGGAAACACTCTCTCTGTATTTAATCCATCAAAACCTTTCATGATTTTAAAGACCTCTATTTGGTCACCCCTCAGCCTCTTCTGCCAGTTCATCGTTTCCTGATAGGTATACGCTTGCATTTCTGGTATCATGCTTGTAAATCTTCTCTGCACCCTGTCCAGTGCCTCTATATCCTTTTGATAATATAGCGACCAGAATTGTACGCAATACGCCAAGTGCGGTCTAACCAACGTTCGATACAAGTTTAGCATAAATTCACTACTTTTCAATTCTATAACTCTAGATATAAACCCTAGTGCTTGTTTTGATTTTTTTATGGCCTTGTTAACCTGTGTCGATACTTTTAGCGATTTGTGTTTTTTTAAATTCATTCCTGGGATGTGGGCGTGGCTGGCAAGCCAACATTTATTGCCTATCCCTAATTGCCCTTGAGAAGGTGGTGGTGAGCCGCCTTCTTGAACTGCTGCAGTCCTTGTGTTGAAGCTACTCCCACAGTGCTGTTAAGGTGGGAGTTCTGGGATTTTGACCCAGCGACGATGAAGGAATGGCGATATATTTCCAAGTCAGGATGGTGTGTGACTTGGAGGGGAACTTGCAGGTGATGGTATTCCCATGCACCTGCTGCCCTTGTCCTTCTAGGTGGTGGAGGTTTGGGAGGTGCTGCCGAAGAAGGCTTGGCAAGTTGCTGCAGTGCATCTTGTATATGGTACACACTGCAGCCTCGATGCGCCGGTGGTGCAGGGAGTGAATGTTTAAGGTGATGGATCGGGTGTCAATCAAGCGGGCTGCTTTTCCTGGATGGCGTCGAGCTTCTTGAGTGTAGTTGATGCTGCACTCATCCAGGCAAGTGGAGAGTATTCCATCACACTCCTGACTTGTGCCTTGTAGATGGTGGAAAGGTTTTGGGGAGTCAGGAGGTGAGACACTCGTCACAGAATACCCAGCCTCTGACCTGCTCTTGTGGCCACAGTATTTATGTGGCTGGTCCAGTTAAATTTCTGGTCAATGGTGACCCCCCAGGATGTTGATGGTGGGGGATTCGACAATGGTAATGCCGTTGAATGTCAAGGGGTGGTGGTTAGACTCTCACTTGTTAGAGATAGTCATTGCCTGGCACTTGTGTGATGCGAATGTTACTTGCCCAAGCCTGAATGTCATCCAGATCTTGCTGCATGCGGGCATGGACTGCTTCATTATCTGAGGAGTTGCGAATCGCACTGAACACTGTGCAATCATCAGCGAACATCCCAACATCTGACCTTATGATGGGCGTAAGGTCATTCATGAAGCAGCTGAAGATGGTTGGGCCTAGGACACTGCCCTGAGGAACTCCTACAGCAATGTCCTGGGGCTGAGATGATTGACCTCCAACCACTATAACCATCTTCCTTTGTACTAGGTATGACTCCAGCCAGTGGAGAATTTTCCCCCTGAGTCCCATTGACTTCAGTTTTATTAGGGCTCCTTGATGCCACACTCGGTCAAATGCTGCCATGATGTCAAAGGCAGTCACTCTCACCTCACCTCTGGAATTCAGCTCTTCTGTCCATGTTTGGACCAAGGCTGTAATAAGATCTGGAGCTGAGTGGTCCTGGTGGAACCCAAACTGAGCATCGGTGAGAGGGTTATTGGTGAGTAAGTGCCCCTTGATAGCACTGTCTACAAAACTTCCCAGGACTTTGCTAATGATTGAGAGTAGACTGATGTGGCAGTAATTGGCCAGTTTGGATTTGTCCTGCTTTTTGTGGACAGCACATATCTGGGCAGTTTTCCACATTGCCGGATAGATACCAGTGTTGTAGCTGTACTGGAACAGCTTGGCTAGAAGCGCGGCTAGTGCTGGAGCACAAGTCTTCAGCACGACAGCCAGGATGTTGTCGGGGCCCATAGCCTTTGCTGTATCCAGCATGCTCAGCCGGTTCTTGATATCACGTGGAGTGAATCGAATTGGCTGAAGACTGGCTCCTGTGATGGTGGGGATGTCAGGAGGAGGCCGATATATATCATCCACTCAGAACTTTTGGCTGAAGATGGTTGCAAACGCTTCAGCCTTGTCTTTTGCACTCGCATGCAATTGTACTCTGAGATCGCATTGCTCCTCTTTCCCATTTAGATTCTTATTTCTCAAGTAATATGTGACCACCCTATTTTTCTTACCAAAATGTAATACCTCTCTGTTGAATTTCATTTGCCAATTATATGCCCATTATGCAAGTCTATTAAAGTCTTCTTGTAATTTGTTGCAGTCCTCCTCAGTATTGACTATCCCCCCAATTTGGTGTCATCCACAAATTTAGTAATTGTGTTTTTGATTCCAAAGTCTAAATTGTTAAAATAAATATAAATTGTGAAGAGGGGAGTGTGAGAATAAGAAAAAAATAAAATCATAGGGTAAATAGTTGCAATGAGAGAGGAAAGGCATTAATAAAGTAGGAATTAAAACCAAGAACCTAACCGTAGGACTCAATGTAACGTTGATAAACTTAAATATTTATGATAACAAGTTATTGGTGCTTGAAGGTTGTGTTTGGAAAGGCTAAGCATGGACATGAGTTTCATTTGGTTGTCTTGAAATGTTTACGATTTTAGAGATTTTTTATCATTGCTAATAAGAGAAACTGAGAGTAATAAAATGACATTGAGGATGAAATTGATGATTGGCAAAAGCAGGAAATGGCTATAGCGAATCGTCACCCAGTTTTGTTTTCCAATTTCAACCCCATTATTTACCCTGAGAGGAAAAAATAAATCACTGTCTAGAAACCTGAGACCTAAATAAAGAAGTTAATACTGTGGTGATCAACAACCAGAAACATATATATATAGATTTAACAAAACTTTTTATGGGAAAAATCCAACACAGCCAAGAACAAAAATCATGGAGGGCTGTTGTGATGGTACAATCAGAATGAAGAGCAATAATGGGGAGAAAAAAGGAAATATGTTTAAATAAGATGCTAATATTTCAATATCTTACAATCTTCTTTTTAAATTAAATATTTTGAACAGTTTACAAATGCATGTCTGTTTTTTTTGAACCAGGGTTTAAAATGAAATGTTTCATCAATGGTCAGTTCTAAAGGTCCTGAAATAGAAATTTGGGTAACCCTCTATTTATCTTGTGTCAGACTTTTGATCATTGATGTACTTGCACTCTCTTTCTTTGATGGGTGTGGTCTATGCATGGATGCAAAAACAAATATTTCATTTAGGTAACATGGCAGGACAGATAGTGATCATGTAATTATCATAAAACTGAATTTAATTCTAAAAATGTTGTGGTGAAACACTTCCATTATCCTTCAGCAAGTTCCTTCATTAGTTATATAATTATCTCAGATAATAGATTATTTGCAATGAAGGTAGCCTTTGGCTTTGTTTATAAGCTATGAACCAGGTCTCTGAAATCTGACTCATGGAGTTGATTAATTCATTCATTGGAATTTTACAATGATGAAAGATCACTAGATAATAAGGTGCAAAATTTATCTGCAATCATTCTTCTGCTATTTCCCATGCTAGATAATATTGAAAATGGTTCCCTCTCCTCAGGCATTGTCCTCCTCCATTTCAAAACTAACATCAACACTCCTTCTCAAAAAACCTACCCTTGACCTCTCTCTCTTTGCTAACTATGCCTTATTTCCAATCTCCCTTTCCTCTCTGTTTGAAGCCCTCTAATCTAGGTTTCATTTTTCCAACAACACCAAACAAGTCCAAATCATTTTTAAAAAATTTGTTCCAGGGATGTGGGCGTCGCTGGCAAACCAGCATTTATTTCCCATCCATAATTGCCCTTGAGAAGGTGGGGGTGAGCCGTCTTCTTGAACCGCTGCATCCGTGTGGTGAATGTACTCCCACAGTACTGTTAGGGAGGGTGTTCCAGGATTTTGACCCAGTGACTACAAAGTAACGGCGATATATTTCCTAGTCAGGATGGTGTGTTACTTGTCCTTCTAGGTGGTAGAGGTCGCACGAGTTTGGGAGGTGCTGTTGAAGAAGCCTTAGCGAGTTGCTGCAGTGCACCTTGTAGATGGTACACCCTGCAGCCACGGTGCGCTGATGGTGGAGGGAGTGAATGTTTAATTGGTGGATGGGGTGCCAATCTGCATTGTCCTGGATGGTGTTGAGCTTCTTGAGTGTTGTTGATGCTGCACTCATCCAGGCAAGTGGAGAGTATTCCATCACACTCCTGACTTGTGCCTTGTAGATGGTGGAAAGGATTTGGGGAGTCAGGAGGTGAGACACTCGCTGCAGAATACCCAGCATCTGACCTGCTCTTGTAGCCACAGTATTTATGTGGCTAGTCCAGTTAAGTTTCTGGTCAATGGTGACCCCCAAGATGTTGATGGTTAGGGATTTGGCGATGATAATGCTGTTGAATGACAAGGGGCAACAGTTAGAAGCTCTCTTGGAGATAGTCATTGCCTGGCACTTGTGTGGCACAAATGGTCCTTTCTACTTATCAGCCCAAGCTTGAATGTTGTCCAAGTCTTGCTGCATGCGGGCATAGACTGCTTCATTATCTGAGAGATTGTGAATGGAACTGAACACTGTGCAGTCATCAGCAATCATCCCCACTTCTGACCTTATGTTGGAGGGAAGGTCATTGATGAAGCAGCTGAAGATGGTTGGGTCTAGGACACTGCCCTGATGAACTCCTGCAGCGATGTCCTGGGGCTGAGATGATTGGCCTCCAACAACCACAATCATCTTTCTTTGTGCTAGGTATGACTCCTGCCAGTGGAGATTATTTGCCCTGATTCCAATTGACTTCATTTTAATAGGGCTCCTTAAAGCTACACTCGGTCAAATGCTGCAGTGATGTCAAGGGCAGTCACTCTCACCTCACCTCTGGAATTCAGCTCCTTTGTCCATGTTTGGACCAAGGCTGTAATGAGGTCTGGAACCGAGTGGTCCTGGCGGAACCCAAACTGAGCATCGGTGAGCAGGTTATTGGTGAGCAAGTGCCACTTGATAGCACTGTCAACAAACACCATCCATCACTTTGCTGATGATTGAGAGCAGGCTGATGGGGTGGTAATTGGCTGGATTGGATTTGTCCTGTTTTTTGTGGACAGGACATATCTGGGCAGTTTTCCACATGGTCAGGTAAATGCCAGTGTTGTAGCTGTACTGGAACAGCTTGGCTAGAGGTGCTGCAAGTTCTGGAGCACAAGTCTTCAGCACGGCAGCCAGAATGTTGTTGGGGCCCATAGCCTTTGCTGTATCCAGTGTGCTCAGCCGTTTCTTGGTATCACATGAAGGAAAAATTAGTTGGCTGAAGACCGACTTCTGTGATGGTGGGGACCTCAGGAGGAGGCCGAGGTGGATCATCCACTCGGCACTTCTGGTTGAAGGTGTTTGCAAATGCTTCAGCCTTGTCCTTTGGACTCACGTGCTGGGCTCCACCATCATTGAGGATGGGGATATTCATAGAGCCTCCTCCTCCCATTAGTTGCTTAATGGATCTCCACCATTCACGACTGGATGTTACAGGACTGCAGAGCTTTGATCTGATCCGTTGTTTGTGGGATCGCTTAGCTCTGTCTATAGCATGCTGCTTCCGCTTTTTAGCATGCATGTAGTCCTGTGTTGCAGCTTCCCCAGGTTGGCACCTCATTTTTAGGTACAACTGGTGCTGCTCCTGGAATGCTCTTCTACACTCCTCGTTGAACCAGGTTTGGTCCCCTGGTTTGATGGTAATGGTCGAATGAGGGATATTGTGGTGGAATACAATTCTGCTGCTGCTGATGGTCCACAGTGCCTCATGGATGCCCAGTTTTGAGCTGCTTGCTCTGTTCTGAATCTATCCCATTTAGCACAGTGGTACTGCCACAGAACACAATGGAGTGTGTCCTCAGTGTGAAAACAGGACTTTGTCTCCACAAGGACTGTGCGGTGGTCACTGCTACCAATACTGTCATGGACAAATGCCTCTGCAACAGTTAGATTGGTGAGGACGAGGTCAGGTAGGTTGGTCCCTTGTGCTGGTTCTCTCACCACCTGCTGCCGGCCCAGACTGGCAGCCATGTAAGGGGTTTTAGATCGCAGAGGTTTCTCTCTCTAGAGGCCTCTCTCTCTTGCACAGTAAAACCTTGAGTGGTTCGATCCACTCGCCCCTTAGGTTCTGTACTCTGGACTTTGGGGCAGGAACTACAATGTAGAGAAAACTCTTGTAGACCAAGTTTGATGAAACAAAATGAAATTTTATTGCATATGGTAACACAAATCAAATGCAAGCAAATAAGAGAGTACATGGGAGGGAAAAACACAAACAAATCATAACGACACAATACTAACTAAGGCAAATACAGGCATCTTATACTCTACAAAAATCATCATGAAATAGGGAAACACACGGAACATCGAGGGACAACAACTCATGTTAATTATACCCTTAAATGTCCACCCCCTTAAACCTATCTAGATCTGATTATGGAGGGCCAGAAACATGCTCACCAATCCAACTAGGAAGTGCAAGGTTTTGAAACCGGTCTGCGTTTGGTCCTTTCAGGCGTCCCGTCTCCACATGGATCGTGGAGCCCCAGCGAGCTGCGCCTCACCTCTCTCCTGAGGTGGGGGTCGGGGGCGACTGGACACCGGCTGACCTGGATGTCGGCGGGGTCGGAGATCATCAGCTCGACCCCGTTCAGAGGAGCCTTGGGCTGGCCCCCATCATTTCTTCAGTTTTATTTTATCTCTTCTCCCAAGCCGGAGCGGGTCAATGGCCTCTCGTTTCGTCAACGGCCCGGGGTTGGTCGATGATCTCCCGATGTTTTACCCCGGGGCGGGACGCCGGCTTGAATGACCTTCTTGATGGCGGCTTAGTTTTCTTCTTCTTCCTCTCGATGATGGAGAGGAGTCACGCTGATCTTCTCCCAAAGCAGCTCCTCTTTACCCAGCTCAAAAGCTGGACAAGCCTGCAAGCTGGAAAGCTGAATAACCCAATTCCTACCCATGTGTTCTCTCAATTATACTTCTTTCCAGACTAATCTCGCGCCAAATCAGGTTAGTCTTTGTTTAACTTTTGGCGGGCTTGTTGCACAACGGGGTAGTTATTATATTTTAAACTGTTCTTGGATGGCCGGTAACGGGCCATCTCTGGTCTGGAATGACCTTCAATGTTTTTAATGTCCTGGTGATGTCCTTAATGGGCTCTTGATGCTCTTCTCATGAATATGAAACTGTTCCCTTTTGTCTGCGTCAACATTTAGATGGCCTTTATTTACAGGCCGATCTTGACTGGATCTGCATCCAATCTATATGTATATGTGGGTGTCTGGTTTCGTTCTCTCAGAAACGGCTTCCAGAACTTACTTTGGGCTGAATCCACAAAGCTGTCTGAGGATTTGCAGGAACCATTTTAAAGTGTCCCAATAAGTTGATCACAAACCCGGCGACCAGCGAGGCCCGAGACCAGTCGGGAGCAGTGTGAGACCGGTATAAAAACCGGAGAGAGGCGAGGCCCGAGACCAGTCGGGACCAGCGGGAGCAGCGAGGAGGAGCTCGGCAGGAAACCCGGCGACCAGCGAGGCCCGAGACCAGTCGGGAGCAGTGTGAGACCGGTATAAAAACCGGAGAGAGGCGAGGCCCGAGACCAGTCGGGACCAGCGGGAGCAGCGAGGAGGAGCTCGGCAGGAAACCCGGCGACCAGCGAGGCCCGAGACCAGTCGGGAGAGAGCAGCAGCGGAGAGGCAGCAGTCGGCGAGACTCGGGGCCATTTAAAAAACAGCTGAGGCGGAAGTCCAGCTCTTGAGCTTTTTTTCAGAAGCGGACCTGGTGGGAAGCACCCAGGTGAAAGGTATTTAAGGAGGGTGGTGGCTTAAACCCGAGTTCCTACAGAGTAGGAACCCCCACCGCCCCCCTCCTCTAACCTAGTAGTCTTTTAGCAGCTGTCTAAAAACAGAGGTCACAAATTTTTTGGTCTCAGTTTCTTTTCAGCAGGGCAGGAACCGGGAGGAGCGGGAAGTCAGCGTAGGACCAAGGGGACACAAGACCGGGAAGTCAGCGAAAGACCAGGGAGGTAAGACTAACTGGTAAGTACTTTCCTCAAACCTTCCTAGGAAGTAAAACCAAAACTAGTGGGATTTGGTTAGTTTAAAAAGGAATAAGAGGAGTACAGTATACATTGGTCTAAGTAAGCTTCGGGGAAACAAAAGTCGATAAATAAACTAAAACTAGAAAATTAAAAGTAATATAAGGGTTAAGTCATGGCAGTAGAGCTCGGACCTGTGTCATGCTCCTCCTGTAACATGTGGGAAATCAGGGACGCTTCCTGTGTCCCTGACGACTATGTGTGCAGGAAGTGTGTCCAGCTGCAGCTCATGTGGGACCGCATGACGGCCCTTGAGCTGCAGATGGACTCACTTTGGAGCATCCACGATTCTGAGAGGGGTGTGGATAGCACATTTAGTGAGTTGGTCACACCGCAGGTTAAGGCCAGCGTAGACAGTACATGGGTGACCAAAAGGCAGAGCAAGGGCAGGAAGGTAGTGCAGAAATCCCCTGGGGTTGTCTCCCTTAGCAACAGGTTCACCGCCTTAGGTACTGTTGTCGGGGGGGGTGACACATCGGGGGAAGGCACCAGCAGCCAGGCTCATGGCACCATGACTGGCTCTGTTGCAAAGAAGGGAGGGAAAAAGAGTGGCAGGGCTATAGTAGTAGGGGATTCGATTGTAAGGGGAATAGATAGGGGTTTCTGTGGTCGCGACCGAGACTCCAGGATGGTATGTTGCCTCCCTGGTGCAAGGGTCAAGGATGTCTCGGCGCGGGTGCAGAACATTCTGGAGGGGGAGGGGGAACAGCCAGTTGTCGTGATACATGTTGGTACCAACGACGTAGCTAAAAAAAGGGAAGAGGTCCTACAAGTAGAATTTCGGGAGTTAGGAGCCAAGCTAAAAAGTAGGACCTCGAAGGTAGTAATCTCTGGATTACTACCAGTGCCACGTGCTAGTAAGAGTACAGAGAACAGGATAGTTAGGCTAAATACGTGGCTTGAGCAGTGGTGTAAGAGGGAGGGTTTTAAATTTTTGAGGCATTGGAACCAGTTTTGTGGTAGGTGTGACCTATACAAAAGGGACGGTCTACACCTGTGCAGAGATGGAACTGATGTTCTCGGGGTAATTTTTGATAAAGCAGTTCGGGAGCATTTAAACTAGTATGGCAGGGGGCTAGAAACCTATGTAGTGAAATAGAGGAAAGTGAAAGGCAGACAGAAATAAATGATAAAAGGGTGAGGAACAAAAAACAAAGGGCCAAACTAATTCATAAAAAATGTGAGCATAAAAAAAGCCTGAGGGTTTTATACCTTAATGCGAGAAGCATCAGGAACAAGGTAGATGAATTAGCTGTGGAAATAGAGGTTAATAATTATGACCTAATTGGGATTACGGAAACATGGTTGCAGGGTGAGCAGGGCTGGGAGCTTAACATACAGGGGTATTCAGTATTTAGGAAGGATCGACAAAAAAGAAAGGGAGGAGGGGTAGCATTGCTAGTAAAAGAGGGGATAAATGCAATTGAAAGGAAGGATATTAACTCAGTTAATACAGAATCTATATGGGTGGAGCTAAGAAATAGCGAGGGGCGAAAAACATTAATAGGAGTGGTATATAGGCCTCCAAATAGTAAAATAGAGGTTAGGGAGGGCATCACGAGGGAAATTAGAGAAGCGTGCAATAAGAGCACAGCTGTCATCATAGGTGACTTTAACTTACATATAGATTGGACTAGCCTAATCAGTAAAAATAATGAGGAGGAGGAATTCCTTGAGTGTTTGAGGGATGGTTATCTGGATCAATATGTCGAGGAACCAACTCGGGAACAGGCTATATTGGATTGGGTACTGTGCAATGAGAAGGGACTAATCAGTAATCTTGTTGTACGGGGACCCTTGGGTCAGAGCGATCATAACATGATCGATTTCTCACTCGAAATGGAGAGCGAAGAAATTGACTCAGAGACTAAGGTCCTGAATTTAAACAAGGGGAATTATGATGCCATGAGACGGGAACTGAGTAGGTCTGATTGGACAACGTTCCTGGGAGGACTGGAGGTAGATAAACAATGGCAAACATTTAAAGATAGAATGACAAAATTGCAAAAATTGTTTATACCAATCTGGCATAAAAGGAAATCTAAAAAGGTGACTCAACCGTGGATAACAGGGGAAATTAGAGACAGCATAAAATCCAAAGATAGGGCGTATAAAATAGCCAAAAAAAGCGCCAGAGCGGAAGATTGGGAACAGTTTAAGATAGAGCAAAGGAGGGCAAAGGGCATAATCAAGAGGGGCAAAATAGCTTACGAAAACAAGCTGGCGGAAAATATAAAAACTAACTCCAAAAGCTTTTATAAGTATATCAAAAGGAAAAGACTGGTGAAAACCAAAGTTGGTCCATTGCAGTCAGATACGGGGGAATATATAATGGGAAATAAGGAAATGGCAGATCAACTAAATGCATACTTTGGGTCAGTCTTTACGAAGGAAGACACAAAAAACCTCCCTGGGATATCGGGAAAAATAGGGACATTGGCAAAGGAGGAACTGACGCAAATCAATATCTCTAAGGATATGGTGTTAAGGAAGCTAAAGGGATTGAAGGTGGACAAATCCCCAGGGCCTGATAACATGCATCCTAGGGTACTGAAGGAGGTGGCCCTAGAGATAGCGGATGCACTAAGGATGATTTTTCAGAATTCATTAGACTCGGGAACAGTGCCGATGGATTGGAGGGTAGCTAACGTTACCCCACTATTCAAAAAGGGGGGTAGGGAAAAAGCAGGTAATTACAGACCTGTAAGCCTTACATCAGTTGTGGGCAAAATGCTGGAGTCCATCATTAAGGATGAAATAGCGGAGCACTTAGCAAATGGGGACAGGATAGGACAGAGTCAACATGGATTTACAAAGGGTAAATCGTGCTTGACTAATCTATTGGAATTTTTTGAGGGAGTAACTGGTAGAATAGATGGGGGAGAGCCAGTAGATGTGGTGTACCTGGACTTCCAAAAGGCCTTCGATAAGGTCCCACATAAAAGATTAGCATGGAAAATTGAGGCTCATGGGATAAAGGGGAAAGTTTTGGCGTGGATAGGGAACTGGCTGTCAGATAGAAAACAGAGAGTTGGAATAAACGGCTCATTTTCTGAATGGCAGGCAGTAACAAGTGGGGTACCACAGGGATCTGTCCTGGGCCCCCAGCTGTTCACAATTTACATTAATGACCTGGATCAGGGAGTCGGATGCAGCATTTCCAAATTTGCAGACGACACTAAACTAGGAGGGGGGGTGGGCTCAGAGGAAGAGACCAGGAAGCTCCAGAGCGATTTGGACAGACTGGGCGATTGGGCGGATAAATGGCAGATGCACTATAATGTGGACAAGTGCGAAGTTATCCACCTTGGGTGCAGGAACGGGAGGGCAAATTATTATTTAAATGGCAATAGATTGGGAGAGGGGGAAGTACAGAGAGACCTGGGTGTTCTTGTACACCAGTCACTGAAGGCGAGCATGCAGGTGCAACAGGCGGTCAAGAAGGCAAACGGTATGCTGGCCTTCATAGCAAAAGGGTTAGAATACAGGAACAGGGATACCTTGCTGCAGCTGTACAGGGCACTGGTGAGACCACACCTCGAGTACTGTGTACAGTTTTGGTCGCCTCATCTGAGGAAGGATGTTCTTGCCATGGAGGGGGTGCAGCGGCGATTCACCAGGCTGATACCAGGAATGGCGGGAATGACCTATGAGGAGAGACTATGTAGTTTAGGGATGTACACACTGGAGTTTAGAAGATTGAGAGGGGACCTCATAGAAGTGTATAAAATTCTGACAGGTCTAGACAGACTGGATGCAGAAGGAATGTTTCCCTTGGCGGGTGAGAACAGAACTAGAGGACATAATTTAAGGATAAGGGCTAAACCATTTAGGACAGAGATGAGGGGGAATTTCTTCACTCAGAGAGTGGTGAACCTGTGGAACTCATTGCCACAGAGGGCAGTGTACGCCAGCTCATTAAATATATTTAAGAGGGAATTAGATATATTTCTACGGGCAAAAGGGGTTAAGGGTTACGGAGAGAAGGCGGGGACGGGATACTGAATTAAAGGATCAGCCATGATCTCATCGAATGGCGGAGCAGGCACGAAGGGCCGAATGGCCTACTCCTGCTCCTATCTTCTATGTATCTATGTATCTATGTACAAGGTCTGGTGGCCATTTTGTATGCCCCTTTTTCCGTGCTTCTTTAAAATAGTCTTTAAAATCATGGCCTCTTCTGCCATTCGACCCTTTATAATATAAAGTTCAATTATGCGAATCCTACAGCCATGACCTTCAGGATGCAGCCAGCTCGGTCAGTAGTGGTGCTACCGAGTCACTCTTGGTGATGGACATTGAAGCCCCCCACCCAGAGTACATTCTGTGCCCTTGCTAACCTCAGTGCTTCTTCCAAGTGGTGTTCAACATGGAGGAGTACTGATTCATCAGCTGAGGTAGGGCGGTAGATGGTAATCAGCAGGAGGTTTCCTTGCCCATGTTTGGCCTGATGCCAAGAGACTACATGGGATCCGGAGTGAATGTTGAGGACTCCCACGGCTAATCCCTCCCTATTGCATACCAATCTGCTGCCACTATCCTGCCGATGGGACAGGACATACCCAGGGATGGTGATGGAGGAGTCTACTAGGACATTGGCAGAATGGTATGATTTTGTTAATATGACTATGTCAGGCTGTTGCTTGACTAGTCTGTGGGACAGCTCTCCCAATTTTGGCACAAGTCCCCAGATGTTAGTGAGGAGGACTTTGCAGAGCTGACTGAGCTGAGTGTGCTGTTGTTGTTTCCAAAGCCGGTGCCGAGGTTGATGCCAGGTGCTCCATCCGGATTTATTCATATTATTGTTTCTTGTTACAACTGAATGGCTTGCTAGGCCATTTCAGAGGGCAGTTAAGAGTCAACCACATTGCTGTGGGTCTGGAATCACTTATAGGCCAGACCAGGTAAAGTCAGCAGATTTCCTCTATTAGGTGAACCAGATGGGTTTTATACAACAATTCGGTAGTTTCCTGGTCACCTTTTCATGCAAACTTTTTATTCTAGATTTATTTAATTAAATGAACTTAAATTACACAGCTGCCATTTGAACTCATGTTTCAGGATTATTAGTTCAAGCCTCTGGATTACTAATCCAGTAACATAACCACTATACTACCGTTCCTACATTTTTACATTTGAGAGGCGTAGGGGCTTATGGAGAGAATTGTATAGCATAAGGCCTAGAAATGGCCACCAATGGTGGGGTGTAGCGGGTAAGGGATGCACAAGAGGCTGGCTGGCTGTGGGCAGGAATCCGAGGCCTCACATTCAAATTAGGCCCTGCTGGTAAAGTCAACACGGTCTGCGGGAAACCCGGCCTCCCGGGTTTCCCGCCCACCTTGGAACCCCCCCGCCCTAACCCACCTCTCCAAAGAAATTTCCGGCCTGTCTTTTCTTCCTCCCACAAACATAAAGGAGGTTAAATTGGATATCCCCCAACAAAAAGAATGGAGATCGTGGTGCGTGATTAACCCGTGCCCATTCATTGCGTAGTGAGCAGCTTATTAAATTCATGCTACCTTCTACTTTACATGATTGCTGCATGGAGTGAACACTGTTCATTAGCTGAACACATCAGCAGCACTAAATGCAGTTTGCACCTCTTAAAGGGGAAATGCATTGTAGCTGCAAGAAGTGGAGGGAGTCATTTCAAAACTGAATATGCGCTCTGATACATTGAGGAATGGCTCAACAGGTGAAAGAGAGTGTGCACCAAGGTTTCCTGACAATGCACTGGAGGTCTTGGTGCAAGACGTGGAGAGAAGGAGCGAAGTCCTGTATCTGCAGTGGGGCAAGAGGCCCTCCAGACAGATACTCAGGAGCCTCATCTACTGCTCAATTCACTACAACCCCATCACTCACAGACCAACAATCTCTATCAATCAGTACTCAACCCTTCAATGCATATGCTTTACCTCACCCTCACACACGATTGCAAGCCTCGTACCCATATCTCACAGCTCATACACACTGACAGCTATTCAACCATGACAGCCACATCACCTAAACATATTGCAGGGTGCTCACTGACAAACTTCCCTCTTTCTTGCAGGAGCAGGTAGTGCATAACATCAGGCAGCAGGAAAAATCTGGAGGAGGACAAGCGCGCCTGCATGTTTTAATCCCCATGGAGGAGACAGTGCTGACCATCATAGGAAAGAGCATCACTGAGGCCCTGGCCACTGGCAGGGCTGAAGCAATAGATGATGAGGGTAGCTGCATACCTAATTACATAAGAACATAAGACATTGGAGTAGGAGTAGGCCATTTGGCCCTTCGAGCCTGCTCCACATTCAATAAGATCATGGCTGATCTTCTACCTCAACTCCACTTTCCTGCACTATCCCCATATCACTTGATGCTGTTAATATTCAAAAATCTATCGATCTCTGTCTTGAATATACTCAATGACTGAGCCTCCACGGCTCTCGGGGTAGAGAATTCCAAAGATTCACGACCCACTGAGTGAAGAAATTTCTCCTCATCTCAGTCCTAAATGGTCGATCCCTTATTCTGAGACTGTGATCTTTGGTTCTAGACTCCACAGCCAGGGGAAACATCATCCCTGCATCTACCCTGTTAAGTCCTGTAAGAATTTTGTTTATTTCAATGAGATCACTGTAGGGGGTGGCGTGTGCCCAGTCAGCTCTGCCCCTGACTGTCTCTGAGCGGTTCGAATCGTTCCCACACCCCTGGGTTCTAGACACCGGACTTAGGTACAGGTGGCGATACAGAATTAGAGTAGACAACTGGTTTGGTACAAGAAAACCGTAATTTTATTAAAGGCACAACAATATTACAGCACTGGAAATTACTAGAATAATTACAGACATATAAAAGTACACTTAGTTTTGAATGGGGAACACACGGCACAACGAGGGAACAATCACATTGATAATCCCCCTACCCTTGTCCCACCCCCAATACCTAACCAGATTGAGCTAAGAAGGGCCAGGGATTTATGCTCACCAATGGGGTTTCCTTGACAGTTCGAAACCTGTCGATTAAGTCGGTTGCTGTTTTGGGGTTCGCTCTCTCTGTCCTTTGGGGCCTGCCATCCCCACGTGGTCTCAGTCTTGGGAACTGCAAAGGTTCCTCAGTTGGGTTGAGTCCGCTGATGCGGTAAGGGCGCGGTTACGGATTTGTCTGGCAAGTCCCCTTTCCTTTTGCTAGAAATAGGGATAATAAAGTCTTTTGTTGGATACCTTTGGTTGTAGAGTGGAAACCTCAGGTTTTGTTCTTCTCGTGGTGGTTTGGTCGTCGAGTTTCGTTGCAGCTGGGGCTCGATTGGTGGTCTTCAGTGTAGGCATAGTCTTTTATGGCCTAGTTGTCCTCAGTTAAGCCTGCCCTGCTGTGCTGCGACCTTGATCTTGCTGTTTGGCTTCATTCCTTATCGTGCCCCGATGGCTGACCCTCTCCTGCTGCGTGTATGGTGGGCGTTTCTTCGGTGTCAGCGCAGGATGAGAAGAGAAGAGAGAGAGGGAGAACCCTTGGTTACCGGTGGGCCTACAATTATACCGGTTCTTCACCCCTTATCTGCGCGCCAAATCAGGTCGAGTTCTTTGTTTAATTTTGGCGGGCTTGTCTAAAGTGATTACAGCCATTCACCTTAACTGCTTTTGGGGCGGTTGTCCCCTTACTTGATGGCTTCAATGTCCTGACTGTTTGTCATTTATGAAGTTTAATCGTCTTTTCCTGGCTTGGTAGCTACTTTGAGCTGTTACCGATTATTTATGCAGAAAGTTAATGGCCTCAAGATTAGGTCTGTCCTGAGTCGATCTGTTTCAAGATGAAGAATGCATATTCTGTGTTTATCTAGCTGTCTGGCTTTAGAAATGACAAAGTCTTTCACAGGTCCATGCATGCCAGGTTTCTCTTCAAAGCTTTGAATGGACCTGCTTTTGCAGGGCCTTGCTTTTTAAAATCCTGGAGGCTCCTGTCATGAGGTTTCAGAAGCCATTTTCTTTTGGGTACCCTTTTTAATAACTTGTCCATTCAGGGCCCCTTTTATTGATAACTTTTGGGGAATGTAGGAATTTTGAGAACCCTACAATCACCTCTCATTCTTCTAAACTCTAGAGAATATAGGCCTAGTCTACTCAATCTCTCCTCATAGGACAATCTCCCCATCCCAGGAATCAGTCTGGTGAACCTTCATTGCACTCCCTCTATGGCAAGTATATCCTTCCTTAGGAAAGGAGACCAAAACTGTACACAATACTCCAGGTGTGGTCTCACCAGGGCCCTATATAATTGCAGCAAGATGTCTTTACTCTTATACTCAAATCCTCTTGTAATAAAAGCTAACAAACCATTTGATTTCCTAATTGCTTGCTGTACGTGCATGTTAACATTCAGAGATTCGTGTACAAGGACACCCAGGTCCCTCTGAACACAAACATTTCCCAATCTCTCACCATTTAAAAAATACTCTGCTTTTCAATTTTTCCTAAAAGTGGATAACTTCACATTTCTCCACATTATATTCCATTTGTCATGTATTTGCCCAATCACTTAACCTGTTTATATCCCCTTGAAGCCTCCTTGCATCCTCCTCACAACTTACATTCCCACCCAGCTTTTTGTCATCAGCAAACTTGGATATGTTACATTTGGTCCCCTCATCCAAGTCATTGATGTAGATTGTGAACAGCTGAGGCCCAAGCACTGATCCTTGCGGTATCCCACTAGTTACAGCCTGCTAACCCGAAAATGACCCGTTTATTCCTACTCTCTGTTTTCTGTCTGTTAACCAACCTCTATCCATGCTAGTATATTACCTCTAATCCCATGAGCCCTAATTTTGTTAAATAACCTCTTGTGTGGCACCTAATCGAATGCCTTCTGAAAATCCAAATACACCACATCCACTGGTTCCCCCTTATCTATTCTGCTAGTTACAACCTCAAAACACTCGAACAGATTTGTCAAACATGATTTCCCTTTCATAAATCTGTGTTGACTCTGCCCAATCCTATTATTATTTTCTAAGTGCCCTGTTACCACGTCCTTAATAATAGATTCTATCATTTTCCCGAGTACTGATGTCAGGCTAACACGTCTGTAGTTCCCGTTTTCTCTCTCCCTCCTTTCTTAATTAGTGGGGTTACATTTGCTACCTTCTAATCTATGGCATTTTGGAAAATGACAACCAATGCATCCACTATCTCTAATCCACTTCTTTCAAAACCCAAGCATGTAGGCCATCAGGTCATGGGGATTTATCGACTTTCAGTCCCATTAATTTCTCCAGTACTATTTTTTTACTAATACTAATTTCTTTCAGTTCCTCATTCTCACTAGAGCCTTGGTTCACCACTATTTCCAGGAAGTTTTTTGCGTCTTGTTCCGCGAAGACAGACACAAAGGGCAGGGTTTTCATTGGGCCGTGGAGGTGGGATTGGAGGTGTGTGGGGGGTTAAAATCCTGAAATCGGGGGGCACGAACCCATTCCGCCCCCAACCTGCCTCCATGCCAATTTCAAAGGAGGCGGGTACCCACCCCGCACTGGGACCCGCCTCCCCGAGGCAGGAAGGGGATTAGTGCCAATTAACTGCCTGTTAACAGGTAGTTAACATGGGCCATGGGGAAGCAATCAAAGAAGGGAATCCCCTTCACACTTTTGACAGGTCTGTATGCACAGAACTTTCAAAAGTATGAATGGGGATCACTTAAAAAACACAGTAAAACTTTAAATAAATGTTTAAAACATCACAAATTTAAAATTAATTAAAATGACATTAAATTAAATAGTTGAAACAAAAATTTAATTAAAAAACATTTTTTTACGGGGCTGAAAATAAACTTATGTTGTTGGGAAAATGCTGGAGTCCTTCATTAAGGAAGCAGTAGCAGGGCATTTGGAAAATCATAATGCAGTCAAGCAGAGTCAGCATGGTTTTATGAAAGGGAAATCATGTTTAACAAATTTGCTGGGGTTCTTTGAGGATGTAACGAGCAGGGTGGATAAAGGTGAGCCAGTGGATGTGGTGTATTTGGATTTCCAGAAGGCATTCGATAAGATGCCACATAAAAGGTTACTGCATAAGATAAGAGCTCATGGATTTGGAGGTAATATATTAACATGGATAGAGAATTGGCTAACTAACAGAAAGCAGAGAGTCGGGATAAATGGGTCATTTTCCGGTTGACAAATGGTAACTAGTGGGGTGCCACAAGGATCGGTGCTGGGGCCTCCACTATTTACAATCTACATTAATGACTTGGATGAAGGGACCGAGTGTAACGTAGCCAAGTTTGCAGATGATACTAAGATGGGTGGGAAAGCAAGTTGTGCAGAGGACTCAAAAGAATCTGCAAAGGGATATAGACAGGCTAAGTGAGTGGGCAAACATTTGGCAGATGGAGTATAATGTGGGAAAGTGTGAGGTTATCCACTTTGGCAGGAAAAATAAAAAAGCAAATTATTATTTAAATGGAGAGAGATTACAAAATGCTACAGTTCAGAGGGACCTGGGGGTCCTTGTGCATGAAACACAAAAAGTTAGCATGCAGGTACAGCAAATAATCAAAAAGGCAACTGGAATGTTGGCCTTTATTGCAAAGGGGTTGGAGTATAAAAGCAGGGAAATCCTGCTACCACTGTACAGGGTATTGGTGAGACCACACCTTGAGTACTGCATACAGTTTTGGTCTCCTTATTTAAGGAAGGATATACTTGCATTGGAGGCAGTTCAGAGACGATTCATTAGATTAATTCCAGAGATGAGGGGGATGACTTATGAAGAAAGGTTGAGCAGGTTGGGCCTATACTTATTGGAATTTAGAAGAATGAGAGGTGATCTTATTGAAACATATAAGACACTGAGAGGGCTCGACAAGGTAGATGCAGAGAGGATGTTTCCCCCCGTGGGGAAATCTAGAACTTGGGGGCACAGTTTCAGAATAAAGGGTCGTCCTTTTATAACTGAGATGAGGAGGAATTTCTTCTCTCAGAGGGTCGTAAATCTGTGGAATTCTCTGCCCCAGAGAGTTGTGGAGGCTGCGTCATTAAATACATTTAAGGTGGACATAGACAGATTTTTGCAAGATAAAGGAGTGAAGGGTTATAGGGAGCGGGCGGGAAAGTGGCTTTGAGCCCAAGATCAGCCGTGATCTTATTGAATGATGGAGCAGGCTCGAGGGGCCAAGTGGCCGATTCCTGCTCCTGTTTCTTATGTTCTTATGTACTTATGTAACCTTTTTTAAAAGTATTTTTTTAAGAATTTGTAAAATATAAATCAGTGAAAAAAAATTCCCAGACAGCTACAGCCCAAGCTGAGATGGTGCAGTCTGAAGCCAGGCCTCTACGCCCAGAGCTGCTCAAGGTCGTCCTGCAAGGCCATCTGTAGTCTCCTCAATTGAAGGTCAACAGCCTTCCACCACCCATGCTGCAGCCACTGGGGAAGCACCTCATAGGAGCACTCGGATAGGCAAAGGCACATGGAAGACAGGCACTAAGGGAATGCACAAGAGTGATTTGTTTAATTTTGTATGCATTATTTACTGAGGGAATTTATAAAATTGGATTTGAATGTTCATTTTATGATGGGTTTTATTTTTGTGTTGTCAGAAAGAGGAGGATGTGATAGTCAGTGATAGAGAAAAGGTAAGGAGCGTGGAACTATTGGTGAATGGGGAGGTGTGGTTGAGGTTACTGGTATCGCTCATGAATAATGTGATCATGTAGAGCTTGGGCAGAAAGAGGTAATCTACATTATAGCCTCCCTTCCTCTTCCTGTTCCTCCATTTCCTGTTGCACTTCCTCCAACTCCTCGTCTTTGTTCTCATGCTCCTGCTCCTCAGCTTCTCACCTGATAGGTGGTGGTAAGGACAGTTACCTCATAATGACAAGGTTGTGCAGCATACAGCATATATCCACAAATCTTGATAACTGCTCAGCTGAGTACTACAGGGATCCTCCAGAGTGCTCCCGGCATTGGAAGTGTTGCTTTGGGATGCCGATGGTGTGCTCTATAATGTTCCTTGTGGCAGCATGGCTTTTATTGTAGGCTTGCTGTGTATGTTTCAGACTGGGGTCATGAGCCATGTCATGAGAAGATAACCTTTGTTGCCCATTTGCCTGTCTTTGACTTCCCATGGTGGGTCAAATACAGGTGGAACAGAGGACAGAATGAAGAAATCATGACTGCTGCCAGGTTAATGGGCATTTACTTGTATGATGAGCTGCCTGTGGTTGCACACCAGCTGCACATTGAGGGACTGGAATCCCTTTCAGTTCATGAAAATGGCAGAGTTCACATGAGGCGCACACAAGGCAATGTGCATACAGTCAATGGCATCCTGTACCATGGGGAAGCCTGCAATCCAAGGAAACCCTCATGCTCACTCCTCCTGCTTGTGTCTGGCAAGAGGGAATGAGATGAATGAGTTTCTCTTTGTATAGAGAGCTGCCATGATATCCCTTATACAGCAGTGCACTGCAGACTTTGAGGTGTTGTTTGTGTAGTGTATGTACCTTTAAGAGAGAACTACTTTTACAGCTCCTGTATACTGTAGTACCGACAGTGACCACAGCTGTATATAAGCCCTGAACAGGCATCTGTACTGTTAGTTTTTAGACTACCCTCATCCAGTAAACACCTGTTGATTGTTGATCTGCAGTCTCCGTCTATTTATTGAAGAACACCATACCTTAAGATTCACGGATTTAATAGTGGTGACGAGGTCGATTCGAACCTACCTGCAACTCTGCATTTCCTCCCAAGGATTCGCTCCTGGAGGACAGTGGAAGAAAGTCGAGGCCAGAAGCACGGGCATCGACCACGAGCAACCGCCCAGTCATCCGGCAGAGAGTGAGCATCGCAGGGGAGGCTGTTGAGAGCTGGGCTTGGTTCTCCAGCCACGACGATCCAGCAACAGGCTGGCAACAGGTACAGCGCAGACCCTTCCCGGACAGCGGTGGCTGGAGCCGACCGACGGCACAGAAAAGGCCGAGCAGCGTCGACGGGGTAAGAGAGAGGGTAAAGCACACAGGGCGCAGCTGGGGGTTGAAGACCGGGCGGCGTCGATGGAAAACAAAAAGAGAGAGAGGGTAAAGCACAGCCGGGGTTCAGGACCGAGCGGTGGCAATGAGAGAGGCGCACAGGAAAACGCGCAGAGTGCAGCCAGGGCTCATGGGCTGAGCAGCGTCCGCGGGGGAAGAAAGGAAGCGTGGGAGACGCCATTTGAGCCACGGAGAAGAAGGGAGAACGCGGGAGACGCCATTTTTGAAACCGCAGCGGAGAAGAAGGGCGAGCGCGGGAAGAAAGGGAAGCGCGGGAGACGCCATTTTGAGCCAACGGAGAAGAAGAGAGAGCACGGGAGACGCCATTTTAGCCAGTCTAACCACACCCAGGGATGCCGAAGAGTGGCAGTGTCACAGCGTTCGACAATGAAGTCGAAGATTGGGCGACATATATGGAATGCATTGAGGTGTACTGCAGGGTGAATGAAGTGCCAGATGCCAGGAAAGCATTGGTTTTGTTGAATTCCATGGGTGCAAAAACGTATGGCTTACTGCGAAACCTAATAACACCAGAGAAGCCAGTGGATAAGGATTTCGAAAATATAGTGGAAATCCTACAGGACCACTTAAACCCCACACCGCTGCTGATAGCAGAAAGATTTAAGGTTCACAAAAGGAACCAGCATAAAGACGAAAGTAATGCTGAGTATTTAACGGAACTGCGCAAGCTATCGAAACACTGCCAGTTTGGAATGGGACTAGCAGATACGTTAAGGGACAAGTTTGTGTGTGGGCTTCAAAGTGAAGGAACCCAGAAACGGCTTCTATCAGAAAAGGATCTTACGCTGGACAAGGCTTTCAGCATGGCAGCATCACACGAAGCAGCTGCACGGGGCGCTGCAGAGATACAACGGAGACCGCAAGAATATGGCACCAATGAAATGTCATATGGAGCAGGGAAGTGTTATCGCTGTGGCAGAACAACACACGACCAGAAGGATTGTTGGTTCAAGGGCCAAGTGTGCAGACAGTGTGGAAAAGCAGGACACATAGGAAGAGTCTGCAGGTAGGGGAAGAAAACCAGCAGCAAGAAATCTCCACAAGAGAAGTACAAAAAGGTACAGAAGGTGACGGAGAGTAGTTCAGACGAACAGAAAAGTGATACAGACTCCAGAAGCAAGGAGCTGGGTTGTCTGAAACTACATAATGTAATCAAAATGGAGGATCACCAGACTATCTGGGTCACGCTCAAGATAGACGGAGCCCAAGTGAAAATGGAATTGGACACAGGATCAGCCCTAACAGTCATAAACCGAAGGGACTACAAGTGGCTATTCTCACATATACCCTTGAGAGATACAGAGATGGTCTTGAAGATGTACACAGGGCAAAAAGTCTACCCCAAAGGAAAAATAAGGGTGAACGTGATATACAACGGCCAGGAAATGCCAAAAATTGACCTATATGTATTGCCAGATGGAGGACAACCACTACTAGGACGTGAATGGGTCCGGCAGATACAATTAGATTGGCATTCCATACAGGCAATGATGGTAGAGGCCAAAAAGGATGAGGACGTCACACCTGGACGACTGTCAAAAATGCTAACTGATGCACAAGAAGTGTTCCAGGAGGGACTCGGAACACTAAAAGGCATAACAGCGATGATTAAAATAGAGGAAAAAGCAAGCCCAAAGTTTTTTAAGGCCAGACCGGTGCCTTATGCGATCCGCCCAGCCGTCAAAGCAGAGCTGGAAGGTTTGGAACGTTCAGGAGTACTGTCCAAAGTGGACTGGAGCGAGTGGGCTACACCCATCGTTCCTGTAATGAAGAGGTCGTTGAGTAATACGCCTGGGGCACCAAAGAAGGTTCGCATCTGTGGGGACTTTAAGGTGACAGTGAACCCACTCCTTCACACGGTACAATATCCGCTTCCGCGGATTGAAGATATTTGAGCCTCGCTATCTGGAGGAAAACGCTTCACTAAGATTGATCTGGCCCAGGCGTACCTGCAAATGGAGGTAGAAGAAGCCTCGAAACAATACCTCACGATCAACACTCACAAAGGTCTCTACCAATACAACCGGCTGGTGTTCGGGGTAGCATCGGCTCCGGCTATTTGGCAAAGGGCAATGGATCAAGTCCTGCAAGGGATTCCAGGGGCCCAGTGTTATTTGGACGACATCCTGGTCATGGGCAAAAATGACAATGATCATCTCGCCAACCTGGAGCAGGTGCTCACTAGATTCAAGGAATATGGGCTACGAGCTAATCGCCACAAATGCGAGTTTTTCCAGAAGCAGATCTCGTATTGTGGCCACGTTATTGATGAAGAGGGGTTACATAAGTCCCCTGAGAAGATTGAGGCAGTAGTCAAGGCTCCAGCATCGGAAAATGTGTCACAACTGAGGTCGTTCCTCGGGCTGGTGAACTACTACCATAAGTTCTTACCAAATTTGTCTACAGTATTACACCCACTAAACACCCTACTGCAGACGGGGGTACCATGGAAGTGGAATGACGAATGTAAACGAGCTTTCCAGAAGTGGAAAGAATTGATCACATCAAAAGAGGTGTTGGCCCATTTCAACCCAGCACTACCAATTCGGTTGGCATGTGATGCATCACCCTATGGTATTGGAGCGGTGCTGTCGCACAAATTCCCAGACAGGTTGGAGAGGCCAGCAGCCTTTGCGTCTCGGTCACTAACCTCAGCCGAGCGCAACTATGCCCAGATTGACAGGGAGGCCCTCAGCCTAGTATGGGGAGTAAAAAAGTTCAACCACTATCTGCATGGGCGGAAGTTCACCTTGCTGACTGACCACCAACCACTTGTCTCCATCTTTAATCCAAAGAAGGGCGTTCCGGTGATGACTGCGCAACGGCTACAAAGATAGTCCCTTTTTCTAGGGGCGAACCAATATGAAATAGAGTATAAGGGCACGAAACAGCATGGAAACGCTGATGGGCTATCGCGCCTGCCACTGCCTACTGTAGAGGAAGCACCAGCAGTGGACCCTGTCGAAATATTTTATTCGTCGATAATTGAACGCTTGCCAGTAACTAACGCGCATATAGAGAAGGAGACCCGAAATGATCCGACACTGTCTCGGGTATATGATTTGATGGGGAAGGGATGGCCAACACATGGCGACTCACTGTTGCCAGCATTCTCATCCAGAAGAGAACAGCTGTGAGTATGCCAGGAGACAGTGATGTGTGGATCCCGAGTCGTAATTCCACCCAAGTTAAGGGAGAGAGTGCTCAATGAGCATCACGAAGGCCATCTGGGCGGGGTGAAAATGAAAAGCCTTGCTAGGGCTTATGTGTGGTGGCCGGGAATCGATCAACAAATCGAGGACCTAACAAAGAGCTGCTCAGGATGCCAGAAGGTCCAAAATGCGCCACAACATGCCCCTCTACACCCATGGGAGTGGCCCTCCTCTCCATGGCAACGGGTGCATATTGATTTTGCTGGTCCATTCATGGACTCAATGTTCGTAATAGCAGTGGATGCGCACTCGAAATGGCCTGAGGTGATCAAAATGTCCTCCACCACTACGGAGAAAACGATTGCAGTCCTACGGACCATATTTGCCAGGAACGGCTTGCCAGAGCAGATTTGCTCTGATAACGGACCACAGTTTGTGTCCGAAGAGTTTCGGAAATTTATGAGAAGGAATGGGTTAAGGCATTACACATCCGCCCCGTATCATCCAACCACAAATGGATTGGCTGAGAGGTTCGTACAAACCTTTAAAAAGGCAGTAAGGGCCATGTGCGATGACGACATTCCACTGCAGCATAAGGTGGACAATTTCCTGTTAGCCTACAGAAATGCGACACATGCAGTTACCAACCAGACCCCGGCCATGATGTTCTTTAACCGAAGGTTGAGATCTCGCCTGGATTTGCTCAGACCAAATGTGCGAAGAAATGTTGAGAATAAGCAATTCCAGCACATCAATGAGAAGCCGACAAGGAGCTTCAATGTAGGACAACCAGTCTTGGCCCGCGACTACCGAACAGAGAAATGGCAACCCGGAACGATATGCACACGGCAGGGGCCATTAATGTACACAGTGGATGTCGGGGAGAACATTGTGAGATGCCATGTCGACCAGATCCTAGTGTCACAGGAACGAGTCAACCCCATGTCTAGCGTACCTGGTGATGAACCCGACATACCGGTAGCATCTACCCCAGAAATAGCAGCATCGGAAACTGATGAACTAACCGATGACAGGGGGCCAGAATCGCCTCCGCACCAAGAACAAGACACTCAGGAAAGGCGCTATCCAGAAAGGATCAGGAAGCCGCCCCAAAGACTGAATCTATAAATGGACTATTTCAGTTAATGTGCATGTTAAAAGTGTTAACTGTTATTTGAATGTTATGGTACTGTTAATCTAAAAGGGGAGGAATTGTAGTGTATGTACCTTTAAGAGAGAACTACTTTTACAGCTCCTGTATACTGTAGTACCGGCAGTGACCACACCTGTATATAAGCCCTGAGCAGGCATCTGTACTGTTAGTTTTTAGACTACCCTCATCCAGTAAACACCTGTTGATTGTTGATCTGCAGTCTCCGTCTATTTATTGAAGAACACCATGCCTTAAGATTCACAGATTTAATAGTTTGTATCTCTAGCAGCAACTTGAAAGGAGCCAGATGCAGCTTGACAGCCAAAGGAAATGCTCTCCTTGCCCTGTTTTGAGGTTGCAGTTGTGGCTGCAGCAGTTGACAGATTTAAGTCTCGACCTCTTTCTTGAAGCAAAGACGTCTCAAGCACTGGTCCTCGGTGAAGTTTTTTAAAAATTCATTCATGGGATGTGGGCGTCGCTGGCATTTATTGCCCATCCCTAATTGCCCTTGAGAACGTGGTGGTTAGCTGCCTTCTTGAACCACAGAGGGCAGTTAAGAGTCAACCACATTGCTGTGGGTCTGGAGTCACGTATGGGCCAGACCAGGTAACGACATTAGTGAACCAAATGGGTTTTTATGACAATCCAGTAGTTTCATGATACTAGTTTTTAATTCCAGATTTATTTAATTGAATTTAAATTCCCCATCTGCCTGTGGGGGGATTCAAACTCGTCTCCAGATCATTAATCCCGGCTTCTGGATTACTAGTCCAGTAACATAACCACTATGCTACCGTACTCGTTAGTTGAGGTATGAGAATTGCTCCCTAAAGACCCCCTGCAGAAAAGGCCTCCTGCTGAGTGCCCTTCTCCCCATCCTTCCTCTTCTAGAAGCTTCTCCTGCTCTGCGTGGCCTCTCTTCATTCTCCCAGTCATGTTCAATTCCCAGCAGAAGTCCTACCAGGCCAATCATGCCTGGAAGCAACTTCTTTCAGCACAATTTTTTGAATGACAAAAAAAGTACTGCAGGACTGCAAGACCCTGCAGAGTATTCAAACTTTAGTCAAGTCTAGGAAAGCTCCAAAAATGCGTACAATTGCTCTAGCAGCCATAAGAAATAATCCAGCAACTAACCTATAAGTACTCCATGACCCCTTTAAATAGCACTGATGGGGGGTCCTTCATGCCGCTTAAAATCATGTTCAGCTGTGCAAGGTTCAGACAGGGTGTAGGCTGGAGCGTGGTGTTTGAAAATGGCAGCAGTGGCTTTAAACCAGCATTGCACACTGATTCGCGTCATCATCTCTCGTCTATATGTTGTCGGCAGGCGTGTGCACGGAAACCCCTTTACCAAGATGGCATCCTACGTAGTTCCCATCTTGATCCCCTTTTCGGAGCCTTATGTGTCTATGTAGCGCATAAAAATCGGGTGCTAGACAGCCCAATTTAACCCTCATAGGTTTTAAAACCAAATCTTAGTGTAATTTAATCCTTGCTTTCTGCTTTACACCTGCTCTTGTATCTGTTGAAACTTAGCAGTGTTCTGTGCTATGAGCCTTAGCCCTCTACCTTGCTTTCTCAATTTCGAAAAGGATTCCAGCCCAAAGGAATTAAATATATAGTAGTAAAAATAATTTTACTCTAGACTTACCAGAAAAGGTTTTGTTAAAAGAGAATTCTGCTAACATTAGAAATCCTATATACCTAACTGGTAGTGAAACCTTACCAGCTACCTTAAAGCAAATTGAAAAGTGAAAATGGGGTAATCAGAAGAAAAACATTAAAAAATGGAACAAGACAAGGCCAGTCAGCACGTTGTGTGATAGGCAATGCACAATCAAATGTATCTAATTCAGCGGAGAAGAGGTAACCAGTGGATATTAACTCATGAAAAAGGCTGACAGATTCATTCAATCACAAGAAACAAGGAGCGTCTGCTTAACCTGTTCTCATATTATTGAGCTAATGGAATCTTAGCTTAAATGTGGTTCTTATTTCAATCTTTCATTTGATCTTTAACCCTTTCACTCCTGCAGGATTTTTCTCATGGCTAATCAAATCAGTCTTTTCTTTTCTAATACCATTAAGTTTAAAACTTTGAATCACCATCAGGCAATATTTCCTGTTTACAAATGTCACATTTTAAACCTGCTTATAAAGAATATACTTTTCTACACATAGAGAAGATCTCCTACTAGATTTGCTCTTTCTCTTGGCTCCCAATGTACCCACTCAACATTTTGGAGTTGTTTTTTAAAATCTGGTCGATCTTCCTCCAACTCAGCCTCCATCTCAAGGGGACTCACCTGGGGGGGTTCCTGGGCTAAACCAGAAATTCTATCTATTCGGCCCTTATAAAGCTTAAACACTACTCTCGCTAACTGAAAGCTGCCATGATTCCAGGTTAAGGACTATTGATGACCACAAAACTTTTCCCTAAAGGGATTGCTTAACTTCCACACTTTTTCCACTGGGTGTAGGAGGAATAAAAATGAAGCTTTTCCTTGGATGGGGTCTGGGCCACTCCACTCCACTCACTGGATTCAAGGTTCACTCCACCACTCATCATTTAGAGTCCAAATCATTCACAACCTTGCCGTCCTATTTAATCCTGAGCTAAGCTTCTGACCCCATATCCTCTCCATCACCAAGACCGCCTACTTCCATCTCTGTAACCTCGCCTGTCTCCGCCCCTCCCTCAACTCATCTGCAGCTGACACCCTCATTCATTCCTTTGTTACTTCTAGACTCTACAATACTAATACGCTCCTGGCTGGTCTCCCAACTTGCACCATTCATAAACTTGAGCTCACCCAAAACTCTGATGCCCATATCCTAACTCGCACCAGGTCCTATTCTCCTATCACCCCTGTGCTTGCTGACCTTCACTGGCTCCTGGTCCAGCAATGCCTAGATTTTAAAATTCTCATCCTTGTTTTCAAATTCCTCAATGGCCTTGCCCCTCCCTATCTCTGTAACCTCCTCCAGAACTACAACCCTCTGAGGTCTCTGTGCTCCTCCAATTCTGACCTCTTGCACATCCCCGATTTTAGTCATTTCACTACTAGTGGCCATACTTTCAGCTTCCTAGGTGCTAGTTCTAGAATTCCCTCCCTAAACCTCTCCACCTCTCTACCACTCTCTTCTCCTTTAAGATGCTCTTTAAAACCAACCTCTTTGACCAAGCTTTTGGTCACCTGTCCTAATATCTCCTTATGTGGCTCAGTGTCAAATGTTGTTTAATAACGCTCCTCTGAAGTGCCTTGGGGTGTTTATTATGTTAAAGGCACTATATAAATGCAAATTGTTATTGTTTTAGTTTTCATCAGCTCAAAACTAATTTTAAAGTCCAATCAAAAGTTAAGGGGGGAAAAAATTTGTTGGTTTGTGTCTACCGTTAGTGCCCTAAGAGGGCGCTAATGGGGCTCAAAGCAACTAGCGCCCAGGCGTGGCGATGTTTGTGCCGCTTGCAAAATTGACCAGACATTTTGTGGTGGCACTTAACACTACTGCCACAATCTCCTGCGCCTGCAGATCGTGGCGTCAGTTGAGAGTACAACGCCCCGGTAGTGCCCCGGAGCGGATATTGAGTGGTGCCCACTGCCTTACCGCCTGCCGCTAGCAACGACAGGTTGTGGGGAGCGCTTTGCAGTCAGGAAGGGACTGGGGGGGCGCTATTTAAAAGCGACCGCATCCTGCCTTTTTTTGTCAGCGACATTTTTGCTCTATGCATTCTGAGGGAGAGAGAGAGACTTCCGAAGATATTCAACGCTATGTTGAGGAATTTTGGGTATTGAGCAGCACTTTGCAGGTTCATTTTGATTTGATCTTCCTTGCATCAATTTAGAAGAGACTATGGGGGTTGCACTCTGAGATCTTTCCCCGGGCCTCTCCATTGTTCTTTTCAGCAGATTTGATTTACAGGTCTCTCCAGGCCGAGATTCAAGGCTGCAATGAGCAGGGTGTGGATGGAGAGCAAGATCGACCCTCCCCTTTAAGAATTGGCCACGCCAGTGTGTCTGTGTTCCATTGCTGACTGACATCACATGAGCTTCGCCAGCGCTCTGAGGTAGCACCTCGCCCCTTGGCGTTAGCACCTTAAGGGAGGTGTGTAGCGCCTGATTTAGTGCTCCAATCAACTCCAGGGGCGATAGAAGGCAAGTTTGCAGTCGGAAGCGATAATTAAAGCCAGGCGCTAAACTTTGCTCCCAGCCGATAATTGCGCCCCAAACGGGGCGATACCGAATTTCTCCCCCCTCAAGGGATTTCAAAGATTGACACTGTCACATTATACCAAGGTAATCTTTGCTGTGCTTTTAGCCATCGGTGTCGATATTTGCGGCAAGGCGTGTTTATAGGGGAAACCCGAAAATGCTGGGAACGCGGATTTCCAGCCGAATTTAACGGCAAGACCACATTATCATTTTTTTAACTCTTTTTCCTGCCCTGCAGCCGGCCCGATTGAGAGGCTGGCCAGTTGCCAGCAGGAAAGCCAGTGATAGAAGGCCACAGCCGAGGAGTGATGGAGATGGTCCCCAGCAAGCGGAAAATATCGCAGGTTGGTGGGTGGGGGGGGGTAGTTGGTTCGGTAATTTGGAGGGAAGGGGAACCAGGAGAGATGGTGGGGTTGGTGCAGAATCGGGGGCGAGGGGTGAGTTGGCTGATCATGGCAGAAGATTTGCTTGAGGGCCGGGGGAAGCTCTCCTGCTCCTCCTGGCCCATAAGCGGTGCTGTAAAAACCTGGATGTGGCAGCTCCAACTCCCTTTAGCTGCCAGGTTTCCCGAGCCAAGGGAAACCCATCTGGCCAGTGAAAAATTTAAATGACTGCCAAAATCTGAGGAATAAAGCCTCATTAAACTACTTTAATTGCGGATCCACCCCTCCAGAGTGGATTACTCACACAACCTCAAACTCGCCGGGATTAAAACGGAATTAGGTAGATTCACAGCGGGTTGGGGTCGGGTTCTGCATATTTGCTAATTTAACCCCCCAACCCTTTCCCGCCTGTCATGTGGGGTTAAAATTCCCCCTATTAAATTAGTAAGGGACACAACAGCGCCAGTCAATTGAATTCATTTACAGTACTGGATAAGTTAACTTAGCAAGGCACACACTTTAAAGGTTGAATGAAATTGGGAAGATGCCAACAATAATGCAGTAGTCATAATGATTCTGACTAACCCAGAAAACAATAGTTATGAAGAAACTAAAAGTCCCTGAGAACGAAATATAAAAAGTACAGTGTACCATTGTGGAGCTTTACTATGGACGACAGTAAAAGAGTTTGGAAAAAATACAAGATTGAATGTTATGATGATCGACCCAAAGTGTTAGATACTATAAGTAAAGTACCAGAGTACCAGGTGGTTTCAGCTTGAAAGGGGATTGAGATGGCAAACATGTATTATCTACTGAATTATAGCAACTGTTACCTTGCAAACTTTTAAGAGTTTCCCACAAAACCTTTCAATTGAGAATAAATCCATTTATCATGAAAAAGTATTAGTTAATAAATTCAAAGCACAAAGGAGTATGTTTGCCACTTTTTACAGCTTCCCCTCCTGGGCCCCATATTAGCTGATATTGCTAATGGTTTCCTTTCCTCAGGTATTTTCCCCACCCCCCTTCAAATCTGCTGTCATCACCCCTCTACTCAAAAAACCCAACATTGACCCCTCTGTCCTTGCAAACTACTGTCCCATCTCCAACTTCCTTTTCCTCTCCAAGTGTTGTCGCTTCCCAAATCCGTGAACATCTTTCCCGCAATTCCATATTTGGATCCCTCCAATTAGGTTTCCGGCCCAGACACAGTACTGAAACAAATGACATTCTTTGCCACTGTGACCATGGTAAACTATCCCTCCTCATCCTTTTTGACCTGTCTGCTGCCTTTGACACAGTTGACCACACTCCTCCAACGCCTCTCCTCCGTCGTCCAACTGGGTGGGACTGCACACACCTGGTTCCATTCTTATCTATCTTTTCATAGCCAGAGAATCACCTGCAATGGCTTCTCTTCCCACTCCCGCACCATTACCTCTGGTATCCCCCAAGGATCTATCCTTGGCCCCCTCCTATTTCTCATCTATAAGTTGCCCCTCGGTGACATCATCCGAAAACGCATCAGGTTCCACGTGTATGCCGATGACACTCAGCTCTATCTCACCACCACCTCGTTGGACCCCTCCTCTGTCTCTGATTTGTTACACTACTAGTCCCACATCCAAAATGGATGAGCAGAAATTTCCTTCAACTAAATATTGGGAAGACTGAAGCAATTGTCTTTGGTCCCTGCCACAAACTCTGGAGTGTTTGTGAACCTCAGGGGCTTCTACTCCCTCAATGTGCAGCTTGTCTGCAACCACAAAAAGATCATCATGCATTTGTGCGCCAGATTCCCTGGCAGCTGTCATGACTCCTTCATGCTACGCAGTCCACCCTCCCTCAGCTCTTCACCTCTCCAAATAGACTTACCGGCTGGCTGCTTTGAAACAAGTGTAGGGGGGGCATCTATTACCTGGTTTATGGTAACATACCTGGCCAGCAGCCTTTTTGCCTGCTGCACTGTAAACCAATTTTAACAGCGGTTCCGAATCGCTACCCCACCTTTCAGTTCTGACTGGAGGACTTACAATTAATGATGTTAAAGCGGACAATTGGTTTGGATATGAGCAAAGTCAAAATTTATTAAACTAAAGAACCATAATCAAATATAAACTATACCACACGAACATAGTAAATGCAACAAAAGTATATAACAAGGGGGTACAGATGGCAAAAACGAGGGATACAATGGCTACAATGTTATTTAAACAATCTTAGCAATTCCCTTAAATCACCACCCCAAACTCCTTGCTAGGTTGTCTTGTTGAGGAGTCAGAACACTCTGTTCACCGGTGATCCAGCGAAGTAAAAAGAGACCCCATAGCTTCTCAGTAGCTATCTTTTATACCTGTTGCTGCTGCCGCTCTGTCTGGAAAAATTCCCGCCTAAAGTTCCAGTACACAAACAAAAGGACTGTGATTGGTTGCTGAATTGCTTGTTTAAACATAGCCAGCCATAATCGGCCTTGGATCAAGTGGGCAACTCCTGACCTCCCTGGTTTGATTGACAGGTCTTTCATTCTGTTGCCGTTCTGTCTGACCAGTACACAAAAAAGGGACTGTGATTGGCTGCTGAATCATAGCCAGCCATAATCGACCTCGGGTCAAGTAGGCAACTCCTGACCTCCCTGGTTTGATTGACAGGTCTTTCACACAAACACATTACAAGCTGTAAACCTCTGTTTTTGACCGGGCTCAAAAGCACAAGCCTTAAAAGATGTTCCTTCTCAATGTATGTGAATACTTCCACGAATTTCCTCGACTCCGTTGTAGTCCAGTCCAACAGTCTTTTGTGGCTCTGAGCATGCTTCAAAACATTGATCTGACCCAGAGGCAATTCAAAAACACATAAATCTTCATCCACGATGTGGACCAATGTTTCTCTTGTTTTCAGGGGAATTTTGCGAAACTCTTACATTCCTCCCTTTTGATATTTCAAACTTGATTGTAGTGTCGACTCAAAGGAGTGAGCAAAATTCTCTGACCCCCTCACAAACAACCATCCCCTGTATTTACCTAATAGCTATCTGCCACTGATCCCCGTCCCGTCTATTCCCCTCAAATTCGAGAAAACCAGAACTGTGGTATGGTAGGCACCTTACATATACATCAATTTTCAATAAGGGGTCTCATACCCCTATACGCTTGTAAAATTATACAATGTAATCCAAATTTACAAACTTTTTACATTATAACTTATTACAAAATGTTACAGTCTTAGTTACACAATGTAATCAAAATGATCCCAAGCACGGAGAGGGTCCTACGCCTCTGCTCAACTTGGGGCTGTAACACAAAATACAAAAAACAACTCCATTAAACATTATAAACCAAAATGCTGAAATAGAACCATGATCATCCCGTGACAATGATGGGTCACGAAACTCGAGTGGGTAATGCTCCTCCCACCCGGGCAGTAAATATTCCTTCCCCCCCCTTTAATGGTCTTTAAACTTTAAAAACTCACAGAATGGATTTTCCCCAACAGTCCGCTCCACCAGCCCTGAGCCGTTCCCTTGTCCCTTTGTGGAGGCAGGGTACTCCTCATGTTTCCCGTGGGCCCCCGGGTGAGTTCCTCCCTCCCCCGAATGCACCCACGTGACTCTTGGGTCTCCCCCTCCCCTATCCAATCTTTCCCGGGCCATCACCACCCACTCCCGGGGAACGCGTCCTTATCTGACCAGGCGCCCGCACTTCCCCACTATGACTCCTCAACAGCAAGGTCTCCCGCAAGTGAACTTTAGTCAGGATAGTGCTGGGTTGGGGGCCGTGCCCCACCCAGCTGGGGCCATCTCCTCCCCGTAGGAGGAGTAGGCAAGTTCCTCCGGACCCTGTCTGTTTTTTCCCGAAGATCGCTGCGGGGTCTCCTGGATTCGTCCAGTGGCGAGATGATCCCCAACATTCTGTCTCCATAACTTCATTCGATGCCCAGCTCGGGCTGGGCAAACATGGCTGCTTCATTTTCCAATCTCCTGCAAAACATAAAAGGACATGCAGCCAGGTCTCTCCCTGACCTGCTGCTTTAGGTGGAGGATTGGTCGGGTCCCTCGACTTCGGACCAAAACACAAACATTTGGCACACTTGTAAACTTAAACTTACACTTAAACTCAAAACATTTGAAAACATTCTAAACTTAAAATACATCTTAAAAGCATGCTATGATCAAAACGCAATCAATACAAAGCTATAATACAAATGCCGCCCGTCTCCGGGTGGCCAGGCTAATCTCTGGCCCCGTCGCAGCTTGCTGCTGGCTGCAGCGAAGCTGGACTGCCTCCTGTCCCTGGTCCCCCGCAGCTTCTGGCTGTTGAGTGGGGACCCCTGCTCTTTGGCTTCTCCCTGGCCCGGGAGACCGCCTTCCTCCACTGTAAAGTGGGTGACCATGCTTTCTTGGGCTGGGGCACCCGAAGAGACCTTCTGAGGGGCATCTCTGTGGGGGAAACTTTGACTTGCAGACCCTGAGCTTGGGTTACAGCCCTAGCTGGCTGGGAACCTTCTCCCCCATGTCCAAATAGCCCGCACTGTATAATATATCTGGAAGCCTGCTGGTACACATCTCTCTCTCCTGATCCAAAACCTGGTGTCAGCTCCCTCCCTATGTCTCCTGCAAGAGGGATTGCTATCCCTGCCCCCACAGGGTCCCACATCATGGGGGGAACCATTCTAGAGGCTGGCTGAGAAGCTGGTCCCTTTAAACAGGTGAGTGCACCTGCGTGAATCTCCTCCCCCGAGTCCCGCGGCAGAGGCTGTGGAGCCTCTGTATTCAAACAGACGGCCGCGCCTGCGCAAACCTCCTTTTGGCAAAACTCTCCCCTCAGGCGCGCGACCGCGCCTGAGGGGGAAAACTGAGGAAGGTCCGCTGGGGGTACGGGCTGGGGAACCGCGCCTGCGCAAGCAGTTTCAGTGGATGGAGTGGCAGCAGCCTGCAGATTTCTGATCCCAGGCTGCTGTTTCTCTGTCCCTAAGCCACCTAACCATTTCAAATTCGAACTTTTGCCAAAATTTAGGTCCCACTGGGGTAGGGAAGTGTCCCAATTTGTGGGCTGGACAACTTCTCCCTTAGGCCAAGCCACAGTACCTGTCTTTACAGGCTGTGAACTTGAACTTGACTGGTGGGCAAACTTATGTTCCCTTCCCCGAGTGGCTTTAAATGGGGAATTTTGGACTTGGACCTGCCTTTGGTCTGGGGCCAAAACTATTCCCTGTGTGCCTCCCTTGTCCAGGATTTCTGCTACTGGACCTGCTCTACAGGGGTCCCAGAACTCTCCTTCCCTGTTCCCTGGCTTAAACAGCTTACTCTGCCCAGGGATGGCTCCTCCCCCCACACAAGCCATAGCACTTGCCTGTGAACTTGTGCCTGCTGTGGGCTGAGGATTCCTATTCTCAGGCTCACTCCCAGCTGCCTGGTTGGGGTTGACTTTAAACCCCTTTCTTTCCAGTGATTGTGGGGAGGCAGAGGTGGGCGAGGGGGCTGTAGCACCACTGATGGCTGCTCCCCTTCCCTGGTTGGTCAGGAGAAACCGCATTGCCTCCAGTAGCGACTCGACTGAGGCGTGGGAAATTCTTGTCTCTACCCTTTGGGCTGGGGCTGTGGCATTCCTGGTTGTATCATTTCTCCCAGGCTTTTTACAATCCCTGCGCCAGTGGCCCTCCTCCCCGCACTTGTAACAAGTGACCCTGTTCTGGGAGGGATGGCTCCCCTCCTGGCGCCATTCTTTCCTATATCGATCCCCAGGTTTAACCTCGTGGACCTTACCCTTTTGCTGGGGGCTCTCCCCATTCCTCCCGTTCCTAAATGCTACCGTGAGCTGCCGGATTACAGTCCCTTCGGTAGCTAGGGGGTCTCGGGAGTCAAACCAAGCATCAGCTTTTGCTCTTATCCGGGGCAGGCAATTGTACACCAGGCAACGAAGCCATTGGGTCCGCTGCCGCTGGTTCAGCTGTGCTCTATCTTGTCCCCCTGTACACGCACTGTTGTAGACTGGCCACAGCCTATCTGCAAATGCCTCTGGAGTCTCCCCTTCCTGCTGCAGTGTTTTTCTTACGCGATCAAACGGATTGCCGTCGTTCGCACCCATGGCTTCCAGTATTTCCTCCTTCATGTCCTCAAAACCCTTCTGCCCTCTCTTGGCCTCATCTGAGAGGGTCTGATAGAGCCTGCTATCCATAGAGAAAAGCAACATTCTGGCTTTCTCTTCATCATCACAGCCATTAACACCGGCTGCCTGGTCTACTTGTTGGAAGTGCAGTGAGGGGTCTCCCTTTTCAGAGAGCGTGGGAATATGTTTCACCATACCCCTGAGCTGTGAGGTATCATAAGGCACGAGGAAGGTATTCTGAACAGCCCCTGGGTCATTAGCATTCACGGGCTGACCGTACCTCCGTTGTCGGAGGGGGTACACTGGTCCTGGTCCCTGCCTGCCTAGCGGGACCTGCTGGCGTCCTCCTACCACCTCATTGTCCACCCCGTCTTGCCGCCAGAGCCCCTGGAGACTCAGGGTTGTGGGCTGCGGTCTTGGGATCTCTAATTCCCTATCCAGCCCCGTTCTGGGTGCTGCCTGTGGGATGGTTTCACTTGGGCTGCCAGTAAAATCCGGCTGACCTGCCTTCGGGCTGATCATACAAATCAACCCCCTTGCTTTTAAAGCCATCTTAAGGCTTTCGATCTCTGCCCTACAGGGGCCCTGATCTGCTTCACTAAACCTTTGGGCGCAGGCCAGCTTATAAGCTGTCCTTACTTCCCTAAACCTTTCCTCCTGCTCTTTTACTTCTGAGATGAGGCGGACATTCTCTTCCCGCAGTCTCATCTCACTATCTCTGACCTCAGTGACTTCCTGCACAAGGTGCTCTATAAATGCCTGGCATTTTTCAAACTGGGACTCCTGACTCTTGGCCTCCTTATCCTCCTCCTGCTCTCTCCTCTCACCCTTCCTAACCCAGCCACTTATACCCCGATAGGTCAGCCTTCACACTGCCACTACCTTCCACAGGACTGCCCACAGACTGAAAGCAAGAAAGAGAAGAGCTGCTGCTTACTGTAGATCCAAATCCCTCATCAAATCAAGAACTGCCTCCAGTCCCATCTGGGTCGCCATTTGTAGGGGGGCATCTATTACCTGGTTTATGGTAACATACCTGGCCAGCAGCCTTTTTGCCTGCTGCACTGTAAACCAATTTTAACAGCGGTTCCGAATCGCTACCCCACCTTTCAGTTCTGACTAGAGGACTTACAATTAATGATGTTAAAGCAGACAATTGGTTTGGATATGAGCAAAGTCAAAATTTATTAAACTAAAGAACCATAATCAAATATAAACTATACCACACGAACATAGTAAATGCAACAAAAGTATATAACAAGGGGGTACAGACGGCAAAAACGAGGGATACAATGGCTACAATGTTATTTAAACAATCTTAGCAATTCCCTTAAATCACCACCCCAAACTCCTTGCTAGGTTGTCTTGTTGAGGAGTCAGAACACTCTGCTCACCTGTGATCCAGCGAAGTAAAAAGAGACCCCATAGCTTCTCAGTAGCTATCTTTTATACCTGTAGCTGCTGCCGCTCTGTCTGGAAAAATTCCCGCCTAAAGTTCCAGTACACAAACAAAAGGACTGTGATTGGTTGCTGAATTGCTTGTTTAAACATAGCCAGCCATAATCGGCCTTGGGTCAAGTGGGCAACTCCTGACCTCCCTGGTTTGATTGACAGGTCTTTCATTCTGTTGCCGTTCTGTCTGACCAGTACACAAAAAAGGGACTGTGATTGGCTGCTGAATCATAGCCAGCCATAATCGACCTCGGGTCAAGTAGGCAACTCCTGACCTCCCTGGTTTGATTGACAGGTCTTTCACACAAACACATTACAAGCTGTAAACCTTTGTTTTTGACCAGGCTCAAAAGCACAAGCCTTAAAAGATGTTCCTTCTCAATGTGTGTGAATACTTCCACGAATTTCCTCGACTCCGTTGAAGTCCAGTCCAGCAGTCCTTCATGGCTCTGAGCATGCTTCAAAACATTGATCTGACCCAGAGGCAATTCAAAACACATAAATCTTCATCCACGATGTGGACCAATGTTTCTCTTGTTTTCAGGGGAATTTTGCGAAACTCTTACACAAGGGCAATCCACTGAAGACGTGGCTGATGACACCCTTGAGGAGGCCAAGTACTGAGGCCCAGGAGTATTATAATGAGAGTCACATGTCCACCAGATATGTCATAGATCAAGTAATATGCATGCTGAATATGCTCTTCAGATACCTTGACAGATCTGGAGGAGCCCTTCTGTGTGCACCAGCCAGCGTCTCCAGAATTATTGTCATTTGCTGCGCGCTGCACAACATAGCGCTGCAACGAGGAGTGGAGACAGAGGAGGAACCTGATGTGGAGATGGCACCAGCAGTGTTGCATATTGCTGCCTGGGAGGCCTAGGATGGCCTTATAATGGCCAGATTTACTTAACTTGCTCCAATGTACCCATATGGCTGCCACATGCTGTACTAAGTTTCCCCTGCCCCAAAAACACCACAAAGCATCCCTACAATGACCAAGCCATTCCTGTCACCCAAACCCCCATTGCTCGAGGTTAAGTAATGTCTTACCATTCATCAAAGTGACAAAGCCACTTCCCAGGTAGCAGGCAAAAATTGACTAGACCGGAAAGTGGTGCAAAGAAATAAATTTATCTGTGTCATAAAAATAACTGAAACTTATCACTAACATTCATTCATACACCCATGTGCATACCTTTGTGCATTTAGGATGGTATCCTTTTTCTAGTATGAGTGCTTCTACGAGGTGCAACCCCTGTGGCTTCAGCAGAGGTAGAGGCAAACTGCTCACTTCCCTGCTGCGACTGCATAGACACTTTTGGCGGACGTCCTCTTGGTTTTGGAGCCTGAGGGCCCCGCCAAAGACTGCTTCTCCTGCAACTGCCATGGGGCATTCTTGGCCATCGCGATCCGAGGAAGCATGTGGGACTCTGACTGAGGGGAAGGCAATGGGGGAGAAGTGTGAGACAAGCCCCCACTTCCATGTCCACTTTCACCATCATCCCTCTCTTGGGCCACCAGCACCTCCCTGCTAGCAAGGAGCTGGAGGGCACCTTGCTGCACTGCAGTGGGACGATGAATGCCTAAGTCTATGATTATATCCCTCCTAGAGATGAGGTCTATGAGTGTCTGCCATCGTGTGACTGGCGCATTTGCCGCTCAAAGCAGGTGGCCATCCTTTCCATGGAACAGCACATCATCACCATCTCATCGCCATCGTCCGAAATTCCGCTCCCATCCCACGTAACCCACCCTTGTTAATATGCAGGCCAAAGTGTCCAAGAAAGATATGGGGAAATTCGTAGACAACCGAATTCTGATTTCCATTGCAAGTCCTCGTGTAAATGGTTAGATAAGTTGGAAATAAGACAGGAAACACTTAAAGCATTAATGGACACATTTTGAGTGCTAAATAAAAGACAGATTTGAGTGCTTAAGTGGCTGAGAATGGTTCTTATTTTGTTGTCAATCTCTTTCTCTCCCTTTCTGGTGAAGCTTGTAATTCAAGGAAATGAAAAGGGCCTGCAGCACTCCTTGTCATGCATGAAGGCATGTCATCCAGAAACTGCCACTCTCCTATTACTGGAACACTGTGGCAAAAGGTTCCCATTTTAATCACAGTCACACCACTGCAGGATTGTGGGGTGACTGCAGGCCCACAATGTTGTCTGGCCTATGGGATATATGAAATGCCAATGAGCTGCAGAGTTATTATACACCTTTTTTTGCATTTCCTTCACCTGTTTAAAATGTTACATCATGTTCTATTGCAAACTAAGGCTGGAATTTTTCCGGTGCTGAGCATGCTGGTTTGGGGGCGGGTCAAAAGTTAAATTCACGGAAATTGACAGCACGTCGGGAACCTGCTGACTTCCGCATTTAACTCGGGCGTGATTAGAGGCATGCCACAGACCCGCAACTCCTGGTTGAGAGACCGTTAACTGTCTTTTTAACCTCAGGTTGTAAGCTTTTTATTTCGACTGCCATTAAATTGGCAGCAAGACCAATTCTTTTGAAACAATTTGGAATAAGTTTATTAAACACACACACTCATGCACATCAACACAATAGCCTACTGGTAATTATGGACTCTACTCAATTACAACATGTAAGGTAATGGGTTAGATTTACACAGACTGGTACTTCCCTAAGTCAAGCAATGCACGCAGTCTTTTTCCTTGCTTCTTGGCCTGGTCTGTAGAGGGAGGGATTCTTGTTTTTCCGCGTGGTTGTTCAGAGAGCGAGAGAGAGAGAGAGAGCCTTTGGGTTCCTTGTTTTATATATTTTTAAGTCCATTGTGTCGACTCTAAATTGCTAAGACCCCAGGATTGGGTCTTAGTTTCATGGCAGTTCTTGATTGGCTTTCCTTTGAACATGTGTCTGTCTGCAGTGGCTGGTGCCATTTCTTGCTTAAGTTAATTGTTTATTGACACCTTTTAGTGGCTCTTGAGTTTTGATGGTGCGTTTCGATGGTGTCTCTGTGGGGGTTATCCTGTTATGCAGGTTTCCTTTGTTAACTTTCACGCCGTTGCCTTACCCAGGAGAGATCCATACACATCAAATTTATCTTTATTACATACATCTTATGTTAATAGTCTCGAGTCCATCACACATATAAAACATATATTTTTATTCTTACAAGGTTTGGCTTTAACTTCTTGTGCACAGGATTCACACACCTCGGGAACCTCGCCTGTGAAGGGGAGGCGGAAGCTCAGTGGCCATTTTGCGAGTCTATTAAGTGACAGTTGGAAAAAACACATAAATACTCACACATTACACAAGCTTCCTTGCCTAAGGGAAAGGCTCTTGCTGACTCCATTTTGTGCAGACATTTAGCTGTCAGGAGTTTGCAGGTAATTTCTGTAACCTCGGAAGCCACTCTCACCACATTGCTGGTCACTATCAGAACAGTGAAGCCTTTGATCTCCACTTTACCTGCCATCTGGCAGATCAGCATGGGTGCCGCTTATGCTGTCTCATCTTGGTCCTCAGATTCAGACCAAGATGAGCCTCAGCACCAACAACACCAGCCATACCAGCAGCAGCAGCCACAACACCAGCAGCCTTCTCCTCAACGACTTGATGTTCCACAGGAGAGAGGAGATCAGCATAGGGCTGCACCACACCAGAGGCAATGCTCCCAACACAGGATATACAGGCAGTGGATGAACTTCCTGGACATGATTGAACAGTAGTGCTTCAGGAGGCTCAGGTTAGCGTGGCAGGTCATCGCAGACATTTGTAACTTGCTGGAACAAGACTTGCTGCCCAGAGGATCTGCTGGACACTCCTTACCAATGGCTTTGAAAGTCACCACTGCCCTCAACTTCTTTGCCTCAGGCTTCTTCCAGGGATCTGCAGCAGACATTTGCAGGATCTCACAGTCGGCCGCCCACAGCTGCATCGCCCAGGTGACCGATGCCATGTTTCACAAGTCAGCCACTTATGTGAACTTTGTCACTGATGAAGCCAGTGTTATAGAGTGGGTGCTTGGCTTTGCAGCTCTGGCTGGCTTCCCACAAGTGCAGGGCATCATCGATTGCATACATGTAGCAATCAAGGCACCCCCACATCACCCAGGAGTGTTTGTGAACCGCAAGGGCTTCCACTCCCTCAATGTGCAGCTGGTCTGCAACAATAAAAAGATCATTATGGATGCGTGCGCCAGATTCCATGGCAGCTGCCATGACTCTTTTGTGCTGTGCCAGTCCACCCTCCCTCAGCTCTTCGCCCCTCCAAACAGACTTACCAGCTGGCTGCTTGGAGACAAGGGCTATCCACTAAAGATGTGCCTGATGACACCCTTGAGGAGGCCAACTAATGAGGGCGGGGAGCGCTATAAAGACAGCCACATGTCCACCAGATGTATCATGGAGCAAACAATCAGCATACTGAAGCTGCGCTTCTGTTGCCTTGACAGATCTAGAGGAACCCTTCAGTACGCACCAGTCAGGGTCTCCAGAATAATCATTGTTTCCTGAGCACTGCACAACAAAGCGCAGCCGTGAGGATTGGAGCTGCAGGAGATGCAAGGCGCAGAGCACACAGCCTCTTTGGAGGAGGAGGAGGAACAGGTGAAACATGAAGAGGAGGAGGAGGAACAGGTGGATCACGAGCAAGAGGAGGAGGAGGAACCTGAGGTGGAGATGGCACCAGCAGCAGCGCACATTGCTGCCTGGGAGGCCTGGAATGGCCTCATAATGGCCAGATTTACTTAACTTGCACCAATAAACCCATATGGCTTCCAGATGCTGTACCAACCACCCCCCGCTGCCCCCCCCCCGCCTCTAACAACACCACAAAACAGTCCTACAATGACCAAACCATTCCTGTCACCCACACCCCCATTGCTCGAGGTTAAGTCATGTCTCAAGATTCACTCCAAGTGACAAAGCCACTTCCCAGATAAGACGGGAAAGTTGTGCAAAGAAATACATTTATGTACATCATAAATAGAACTGAAAATTAACATTAACATTTTGTCATACACCCATGTGCATACCCTTGTACATCTAGGATTGTGTCAGTTTTGTTTCCGAGTGCTTCTACGAGGTGTAAGCCTTGTGGCTTCAGCAGAGGAAGAGGCAGGCTGCTCACTTCCCTGCTGTGACAGCATTGACACTTTTGGCGGACGTCCTCTGGGTTTTGCAGCCAAAGTCTGCTCCTCCTGCAACTGTGCAGGGCAGACTCGGCCATCGGGATCCGAGGCAGCATGTGGGGCTCTGGCTGAGGGGAAGGCAATGGGGGAGAAGTGGGAGCACTTTGAGAAGAGCCTCTACTTCCATGTCCCTCCTCACCATTATCCCTCTCATGGGCCACCCGCACTTCCCTGCTAGCAAGGAGCTGGAGAGCACCTTGCTGCACATCAGGGGGTGATGAACGCCCAAGTCCATGTTTATATCCTTTCTCAAGATGAGGTCAATCAGCAACTGCAATCTGTTATTCACAGCAAGCATGTTCTGGTTGGACTAGCGCAATAGCTGCTCCATGCAGGCGACCATCCTTTCCATGGAACAGCACATCGTCGCCATCACCTGTGAGATGGTGGTGCTCATGTTGGAGATGAACTCTTCCATTCTCTGTACATTTGCACACATCGCGGCTGCAAAAGCTGCCAGAGCCTCGCGCATTTGTTGCTGCCCCTCCAAGATCACTCTATTCCTAGATGGCCCCTGAGGTTCAGCATCTGTATGCAGCTCAGCAGAGCTTGGAGCATCCTGCACCCTCCGGGAGTCTCCCCTACTGTCCCTGTCAACACCATCTGTTCTTGTTCACTTGTGACATGTGAGACGCCAGGTGACAACACTAATCTATCTTGCACAGCTCCCACCAAGGTGTGAGTATCTGTGCTGGTGATGGGTGCACACGGGTCTGCTGATGGTCCACCCTCAGATAATGGAGCTTCCTCTGAGGAGCCATCTCCCTCCTTCAGCTGGACAGTTTGTGGGGGAGGAGGTGAACTTGATGGACCTGTGGGAGAGTAAACAGATGAATTAGAAGTGTAATGATAAGAATGAGTAACATTACCATTATGCACATGATAACATTTCACTGGCTGCTGACATCAATCACCAAATAGAATCATAGAATGGTTACAGCAGAGAAAATTCAGCCCGTTGAGCCCATGCTGTACTCTGCAAGAGCACTTCAACTAGTCCCACTCTCCTGCCCTTTCCCCGTAGCCCTGCAAATTGTTTTCCTTCAGGCACTTATCCAGTTCCCTTTTGAAAGCCATGATTGAATCTGCCTCCACCACCCTTTCAGGCAGTGCATTCCAGATCCTAACCACTCACTACGTAAAAAAGCTTTTCCTCATGTTGCCTTTGGTTCTTCTGCCAATCACCTTAAATCTGTGTCCTTTGGTTCTTGACCCTTCCACCAATGGGAACAGTTTCTCTCTATCTACTCTGTCTAGACCCTTCATGATTTTGAACACCTCTATCAAATCTCCTCTCAACCTTCTCTGCTTTAAGGAGAACAACCCCAGCTTCTCCAGTCTATCCACATGACTGAAGTCCCTCATCCCTGGAGCCATTCTTGTAAATCTTTTCTGCACCCTCTCTAAGGCCTTCACATCCTTCCTAAAGTGCGGTGCCTAGAATTGGACACAGTACTCCAGTTGAGGCCAAACCAGTGTTTTATACAGGTTCATAATAACTTCCTTGCTTTTGTACTCTATGGGCAGGATTTTCATTCAGGAGTCGGGTTGGAGGCGGGACTACAACTTTCGGGGTTGTAGTCCCGCCTCCATCGAGATGCGGCCAATCCACGTGATTTTAACTTGATTGACCTTGTTAAGCCCACCCAGCGGGCTCAGCAGGCCAATTAAGGGCCACCTGGCAACAGGTGACCTCACAGACTAAAATTTCATCTGTCAAGAGGTTTTGACAGATGAAATATCAGTGTTTGAAAGCTGTTTGAAGCTGTCAAACACTGACAGTCTTACTTCTAACCTGAGTCCTTCTCCACAGACTCAGTTAGAAACCTCTCCTGCTCAGAAAGCTGAAGGTTGTCACTTTTGACAGTTCGCAGCCATTCTGCTTTCTATGTCAGTGAGATGAGAGACTCCCGGGACCTAAAGGAAAAGGTAAGGAAAGGTCATTTAAACTTCTTTAATCAATTTAGACACACCAAACACACTTACCTTTGCACTCATGCACACATCACTCACCTGAACACCGACATCTCGACCCCTCCAAGTCCTTCAACCCGACGGCCCACCTCCTCTAACTTGGCGTGGTTTGGAGCCGTTGGAAATCCCGCAGTTCAACCTTAAAAATAGGGATTAGGCTAAAAACGGCCTGTTAACTACCTGTTAACAGGCAGTTAATTGGCACTAATCCCTTCCCACCTTGGGTAGGTGGTTCCCCTCCTCCTTTGAAGCTGGCAAGGAGGCGTGTTTGGGTGTGGGATGGGGTCGGGACCCCTGATTTCAGGATTTTAACCCCCCACACACCTCCAATTCTGACTCCACGGCCCAATGAAAATCCTGCCCTATGCCTCTATTTATGAAGCCCAGGATCCCGTAAGCTTTTATAACCGCTTTCTCAACCTGCCCTGCCACCTTCAATGGCTTGTGCACATATACCCCCAGGTCTCTCTGTTCATGCACCCCCTTCAAGATTGTACCATTTAGTTTATGGTGCCTCTCCTCTTTCTTCCTACCAAAATGTATCATTTTCTGCGTTAAGCTTCATCTACCACGTGTCCGCCCATTCCACCAGCCTGTCTATGTCTTCTTGAAGTCTATCACTATCCTCCTCACTGTTCACTATACTTCCAAGTTTTGAGTCATTTGCAAATTTTGAAATTGTGCCCTGAACACCAGAGGCGGCACATAAAGTGCACCAGAGGTGGCAAGCAGCGAGGCCCAGAGCCCTGAGAGAGCGGAGAGGCAGCGGACCTGCGAGGGAGCACCAGAGGCGGTACATAAAGAGCACCAGAGGCGGCGAGCAGCAAGGCCCAGAGCCCCGAGAGAGTGGAGAGGTGGCAGACCTGTGAGGGAGCATCAGAGGCACATAAAGAGCACCAGCGGCGGCTTACCATTCCAGGTTCCAAGGGAAGCAAAAAGTAATCGAAGTGTGATGTCACCAAGAAGCAGGTAAGTGATTGGTTGGTGCGTATTTTCTTTCTAAATTTTTCTAAACTTAAATTTTGTGGTTTCTAAGGTCTCTGTTGGGTAGCGGGGACTACTATTAAGCAAGGGCCTTTGAGTATATCATTTAATTGAAGTGAAATTGGTGGGATTCATTTAATTTTAATTAATTAATTAAAGGATAAGTCATGGCAGGACAGCCCAGCCCCATAGTATGCTCCTCCTGCTCTATGTGGGAAATCAGGGACACTTCCAGCATCCCTGACGACCATGTGTGCGGGAAGTGTGTCCAGCTGCAGCTACTGACAGACCACATTGCGGCACTGGAGCTGCGGATGGATTCATTCTGGAGCATTCGCGATTCTGAGGACGTCGTGAATATCACATTTAGCGAGTTGGTCACACTGCAGGTAAAGGGTGTACAGGCAGGAAGTGAATGGGTGATCAGCAGGCAGAGTAAGAGGCGCAGGCAGGTAGTGCAGGAATCCCCTGTGGCCATCCCCCTCTCAAACAGATATACCACTTTGAATACTGTTGGGGGGGATGACTCATCAGGGGAAGACAGCAACAGCCAACTTCCTGGCACCATGGGTGGCTCTGCTGCTCAAGCTGGGAGGAAATAGAGTGGAAGAGCTATAGTGATAGGGGACTCAATTGTAAGGGGAATAGATAGACATTTCTGCGGCCGCAATCGAGACTCCAGGATGGTGTGTTGCCTCCCTGGTGCAAGGGTCAAGGACGTCTCGGAGCGGCTGCAGAACATTTTGGAGGGGGAGGGCGAACAGCCAGTTGTCGTGGTGCACATAGGCACCAACGATATAGGTAAAAAATGGGATGAGGTCCTAAAAGCAGAATATCAGGAGTTAGCAGGTAAGTTAAAAAATAGGACCTCAAAGGTAGTAATCTCAGGATTGCTACCAGTGCCACGTGCTAGTCAGAGTAGAAATAGGAGGATATTTCAAATGAATACGTGGCTAGAGGAATGGTGCAAGGGGGAGGGATTCAAATTCCTTGGACATTGGAACCAGTTCTGGGAGAGGTGGGACCAGTACAAATGGGACGGTTTGCACCTGGGCAGGGCTGGGACCAATGTCCCAGGGGGAGTGTTTGCTAGTGCTGTTGGGGAGGGTTTAAACTAAAGTGGCAGGGGGTTGGGAACCTGAGCAGGGAGACAGAGGAAAGGGAAACAAGGAAAAAAGCAAGACAGTAAGGAGAAAAACAAAATTAGAAGGCAAAGAACTCAACGGTTTAAATCAAACATGGTCACAGTAAATAATCATTCATATAGGTCTGAGAGCGTTAAAAAAACAAGCCTGAAGGCTTTGTCTCTTAATTCAAGGAGCATTCAGAACAAGGTGGATGAATTAGCTGCGCAAATAGAGGTAAACGAATATGATTTGATTGGGATTACAGAAACATGTCTCCAGGGTGGCCAAGGCTGGGAACTCAACATCCAGGGGTATTCAATATTTAGGAAGGATAAGCAAAAAAGAAAGGGAGGTGGGGTAGCATTGCTGGTTAAGGAGGGGATTAACACAATTGAAAGGAAGGATAGTAACTCTGATGATGCGGAATCTGTATGGGTAGAACTGAGAAATATCAAGGGGCAGAAAACGTTAGTGGGAGTGGTATATAGACCTCCAAACAGTAATACAGAGGTTGGGGATGGCATTAAAAGGGAAATTAGAGAAACATGCAGTAAGGGCACAGCAGTCATCATGGGTGACTTTAATTTACATATAGATTGGGCTAACCAAATCAGTAAAAATACTGTGGAGGAGGAAATCCTAGAATGTTTACGGGATGGTTTTCTGGAACAATATGTTGAGGAACCAACCAGAGATCAGGCCAGCTTAGACTGGGTATTATGTAATGAGAGAGGATTAATTAGCAATCTTGTTGTACGAGGCCCCTTGGGTCAGAGCGATCATAATATGATAGAATTCTTCATTAGGATGGAGAGTGAAGTAGTTGACTCGGAGACTAGGTTCCTGAATTTACATAAAGGAAACTATGATGGTATGAGGCTCGAATTGGGTAGGATTGATTGGGGAATGTCACTCAAAGAGTTGACGGTGGATAGGCAATGGCAAACATTCAAAGACCGCATGGATGAACTACAGAAGTTGTTCATCCCAGTTTGGGATAAGAATAAAACAAAAAGGGTGACTCAACCGTGGCTAACAAGGGAAATTAGGGATAGCATAAGACCCAACGAGAGGGCATATAAATTGGCCAGAAAAAGCAGTAACCCTGAGGATTGGGAGCAGTTTAGGATTCAACAAAGGAGGACAAAGGGATTAATTAAGAAGGGGAAAATAGAATATGAAAGTAAGCTTGCAGGGAACATAAAAACTGATTGTAAGAGCTTTTATAGATATGTGAAGAGAAAAAGATTAGTGAAATCAAGTGTAGGTCCCTTGCAGTCAGAAGCAGGGGAAGTTATAATGGGGAACAAAGAAATGGCAGACCAATTAAATGCATATTTTGGTTCTGTCTTCACAAAGGAGGACACAAATAACCTCCCAGAGATGTTGGAGAACATAGGGTCTGATGAGAGGGAGGAACTGAAAGAAATCAGTATTTGTAGGGAAATGGTGTTAGGGAAATTGAGGGGATTGAAGGCGGATAAATCCCCAGGGCCTGATAATCTACATCCTAGGATACTTAAGGAGGTGGCCCTAGAAATAGTAGATGCATTGCTGATTATCTTCCAAAATTCGCTGGAATCTGGAGCTGTACCCATGGATTGGAGGGTAGCTGATGTTACCCGACTATTCCAAAAGGGTGGTAGAGAGAAAGCGGGGAATTACAGACCGGTAAGCCTGACATCGGTAGTGGGGAAAATGCTAGAGTCCATTATAAAGGATGTAATAGCTGAGCACTTGGAAAACAGTGACAGGATCGGACAAAGTCAACATGGATTTACAAAAGGTAAATCGTGCTTGACTAATCTACTGGAATTTTTTGAGGATGTAACTGGGAAAATAGATAAGGGAGAATCAGTAGATGTGGTGTATTTGGACTTTCAAAAGGCTTTCGATAAGGTCCCGCATAAGAGATTAGCATGTAAAGTTAAGGCACATGGGATTGGGGGCAAGGTATTGACTTGGATAGAGAACTGGTTGGCGGACAGAAAGCAGAGAGTAGGAATTAACGGGTCTTTTTCCGAGTGGTAGGCAGTGACTAGTGGGGTACTGCAGGGATCGGTCCTTGGACCCCAGCTATTCACAATATACATTAATGATCTAGATAAGGGAACTAGATGTAATATCTCCAAGTTTGCAGACAACACAAAGCTGGGTGGGCGTGTGTGCTGCGAGGAGGATACCGAGAAACTCCAGGATGATTTGGACAGGTTGGGTGATTGGGCAGAAGCATGGCAGATGCACTATAATGTGGATAAATGCGAGGTTATCCACTTTGGTGTCAAAAACAGAAAGGCAGACTATTATCTGAATGGCAATAGATTGGGAGAAGGGGAAGTGCAACGAGACCTGGGTGTCCTTGTGCACCAGTCACTGAAGGTAAGCATGCAGGTGCAGCAGGCGATGAAGAAGGCAAATGGTATGTTGGCCTTCATAGCGAAAGGGTTTGAGTACAGGAGCAAGGATGTCCTGCTACAGTTGTACAGGGCCTTGGTGAGACCACACCTTGAGTACTGTGTGCAGTTTTGGTCGCCTTATCTGAGGAAGGATGTTCTTGCCATGGAAGGAGTTCAGTGAAGATTCACAAGGCTGATCCCTGGGATGGCAGGAATGACATATGAGGAGAGATTGGGTCGACTGGGCTTATACTCGCTGGAGTTTAGAAGAATGAGAGGGGATCTCATCGAAACTTATAAAATTCTGACAGGTCTGTGTAGTGTATGTGCCTTTAAGTCAGAACTACTTTTTACAGCTCCTGTTTACTGTAGTACCGGCAGTGACCACACCGGTATATAAGCTGTGTGCATGCCTCTGTACCCCGTCTAGAGTTTACCCTCCTCCAGTAAAGACTTGTTATTTGTTTAAGTACAGCATCCGTGTGATTATTTATCCACTGAACCACGGATCTAACAGTGGCGACGAGTGTCGATGCGAATCTACCTGCAACATAAAACAAAAAAAACAAAAAAAATAGTCGAGTCCAGGAACACGGGCGTCGAACGCGAGCAACCGCCCAGCAATCAGGCAGAGATCCAACTTCGCTGGGGAGGCTGTGGAGATCCGGGCTTGGTTCCCCAGCCACAACGAGCAGTAAGAGACTGACGACAGGTCCAGAGCAGACCCTTCCCGAGCAGCGGCGGCTGGAGCCAACCGACGGCAGAGAGAGAGAGCCGAGCAGAGTCGACGGGGTAAGAAAGAGGGTGAAGAGAGCAGGGCGCAGCCGGGGGTTGATCACCGAGCGGCGTCGAGGAAAAATACTGCAAACCGGAGAGAGAGAGGGTAAGAAACAGCCGGGTTCTAGACTGAGCGGCGTCGACAAATATCAAGAGAAGAACGCGCAGAGCACAGCCAGGGATCACGGGCTGATCAGGGTCCAGGAGGTGAAGCAAGGGGAGACGCCATTGAGCCGTGGAGAAGGTGAGAGAGCGCAGGAGACACCATTGAGCCGCGGAGAAGCAGGGAGAGCGCGGAGGCGCCATTGAGCCGAGGAGAAGAAGGAAGAGCGCGGGAGACGCCATTTTGAGAAGCTGCAGCGGAGAAGACGGGCGAGCGCGGGAAGGAAGGAAAGTGCGGGAGACGCCATTTTGTGCCAGCGGAGAAGAAGGGGAAGCGCGGGAGGCGCCATTGGTGATAGTTAACGCACAACCAAGGATGCCGAAGAGTGGCAGTATCTCTATGTTCAACAATGAAGTCGAAGATTGGGCGACATATGTGGAACGTATTGAGGTGTACTGCAGGGCGTATGAAGTGCCAGATGCTAATAAAGCATTGATTCTGTTAAATTCCATGGGTGCAAAAACTTATGGGTTACTGCAAAATCTAATGACCCCAGAGAAGCCAGTAAACAAGAATTTTGAAAGCATAGTAGAAATCCTACAGGACCACTTAAAGCCCACACCGCTGCTGATAGCAGAACGATTTAAGTTCCATAAAAGGAACCAACACAAGGATGAAAGCAATGCTGAGTACCTAACGGAACTGCGCAAGCTATCGAAATACTGCCAGTTTGGAGCAGGACTAGCAGACACGTTAAGGGGCAAGTTTGTGTGTGGGCTACAAAGTGAAGGAACCCAGAAACGGCTTCTATCAGAAAAGGACCTTACGCTGGACAAAGCTTTCAGTATGGCAGTATCACATGAAGCAGCCGCAAGGGGCACTGCAGAGATACAACGGAGACCGCAAGAATATGGCACCAATGAAATGACCTATGGAACAGGGAAGTGCTATCGCTGCGGCAGAACAACACATGACCAGAAAGATTGTTGGTTCAAGGACCAAGTGTGCAGACAGTGTGGGAAAGCAGGACACATAGCAAGAGTCTGCAGGTCTGGGAAGAAATCCAACAGTAAGAAATCTCCACAGGAGAAGTACAAAAAGGTACACCAGGTGATGGACAGTGGTTCAGACGAACAGAAAAGTGACACAGACTCCAGAAGCAAGGAGCTGGGTTGTCTGAAACTACATAATGTAACCGAAATGGAGGATCACCAGACTATCTGGGTGACAGTCAAGATAGACGGAGGCCAAGTGGAAATGGAATTGGACACAGGGTCAGCTCTAACAGTCATAAATCAAAGAGACTACAAGCGGCTATTTTCACACATACCCTTGAAAGCTCCAGAGATTGTCTTGAAGACGTATACGGAGCAAAAAGTCTACCCCAAAGGAAAAATAAGAGTGAAAGTGACATATAAAGGTCAGGAAATACCTATAATGGATATATATGTATTACCAAATGGAGGACCACCGCTGCTAGGACGTGAATGGATCCGGAAGATACATTTAGATTGGCATTCCATACAGGCACTGAAGGTGGAGGCCAAAAAGGATGATGACGTCACACCTGGACGACTGTCAAAAATGCTAACTGACACAAAAGAAGTGTTCCAGGAGGGACTAGGAACACTAAAAGGAATAACAGCAACAATTAAAATAGAGGATAATGCAAGCCCAAAGTTTCTGAAGGCCAGACCAGTGCCTTATGCGATCAGACCAGCGGTTGAAGCAGAGCTGGAAGGGTTGGAACATTCAGGAGTACTGTCCAAAGTGGACTGGAGCGAGTGGGCTACACCCATCGTTCCTGTAATGAAGAGGTCATTGAGTAATACGCCTGGGGATCCAAAGATGGTCCGCATCTGTGGGGATTTTAAGGTGACAGTGAACCCAGTCCTTCACACGGTGCAATATCCGCTTCCACGAATAGAAGATATTTTTGCCTCGCTATCTGGTGGTAAACGCTTCACCAAAATTGATCTAGCCCAGGCGTACTTGCAAATGGAGGTAGAAGAAGCTTCGAAACATTACCTTACGATCAACACCCATAAAGGTCTCTATCAATACAACCGGCTGGTGTTTGGAGTAGCCTCGGCTCCGGCTATCTGGCAAAGGGCGATGGATCAGGTCCTGCAAGAGATTCCAGGGACCCAGTGTTATTTGGATGACATCTTGGTCACGGGCGAAAATGACAGTGATCACCTCGCTAACTTGGAGAAGGTGCTCGCCAGATTAAAGGAATATGGGCTACGAGCTAATCACCACAAGTGCGAGTTTTTCCAGAAACAGATCTCGTATTGCGGCCACGTCATCGATGAAGAGGGGTTACATAAGTTCCCTGACAAGATTGAGGCAGTAGTCAAGGCTCCAGCACCGGAAAATGTGTCACAACTGAGGTCGTTCCTCGGGCTGGTAAACTATTACCACAAGTTCTTACCAAAGTTGTCTATGGTATTACACCCGCTGAACACCCTACTGCAAACAGGGGTACCATGGAAGTGGGATGACGAACGTAGACGAGCTTTCCAGAAGTGTAAAGAATTGATCACGTCAAAAGAGGTGTTGGCCCATTTCAACACAGCACTACCAATTCGTTTGGCATGTGATGCATCACCCTACGGCATTGGAGCGGTGCTGTCGCACAAATTCCCTGACAGGTTGGAGAGGCCAGTAGCCTTTGCGTCTCGGTCATTAACCTCAGCCGAGCGCAACTACGCCCAGATTGACAGGGAGGCCCTCAGCCTAGTATGGGGAGTAAAAAAATTCAACCACTATCTGCATGGACAGAAGTTCACCTTGCTGACTGACCACCAACCACTTGTCTCCATCTTTAATCCTAAGAAGGGCGTGCCAGTAATGACTGCACAGCGGTTACAAAGATGGTCCCTGTTTCTAGGGGCGAATCAATATGAAATAGAATATAAAGGCACGAGACAGCATGGGAACGCTGATGAGCTATCGCGCCTGCCACTGCCTACTGTGGAGGAAGCACCAGCAGTGGACCCTATCGAGATATTTTATTCGTCGATAATTGAACGATTGCCAGTAACAAACGCGGATATAGAGAAGGAGACCCGTAATGATCCGACGCTGTCACGGGTATATGAATTGACGGTGAGGGGATGGCCAACACATGGTGACTCACTGTTGCCAGCATTCTCATCCAGAAGAGAACAGCTGTCAGTATGCCAGGGGACAGTGATGTGTGGATCCAGAGTGGTGATTCCACCCAAGTTAAGGGTGAGAGTGCTAAATGAGCTACATGAAGGTCATCTGGGGGGAGTGAAAATGAAAAGCCTAGCTAGGGCTTATGTGTGGTGGCCGGGAATCGATCAACAACTTGAAGACCTAACTAAGAGCTGCTTAGGATGCCAGAAGGTCCAAAATGCACCACCACATGCCCCTCTACACCCATGGGAGTGGCCCTCCTCTCCATGGCAACGGGTGCACATTGATTTCGCTGGTCCATTCATGGACTCAATGTTCCTAATAGCAGTGGATGCTCATTCAAAGTGGCCTGAGGTGATAAAGATGTCTTCAACCACTACAGAGAAAACGATTGCAGTCCTACGGACCATATTTGCCAGAAACGGTTTGCCAGAGCAGAACTGCTCTGATAATGGACCACAGTTTGTGTCCGACGAGTTCCAAAAATTCATGAAAAGGAATGGGGTAAGGCATTACACATCCGCCCCGTATCATCCAGCCACCAATGGTTTGGCTAAGAGGTGCGTACAAACCTTTAAGAAGGCGATAAAGGCCATGTGCGACGAGGAAATTCCACTACAGCATAAGATGGACAATTTCTTATTAGCCTACCGAAATGCGACACATGCAGTTACCAACCAGACCCCGGCCATGATGTTCTTTAACCGAAGGTTGAGATCTCGTCTGGACTTGCTCAGGCCAAATGTGCAAAGAAATGTTGAGGACAAACAATTCCAGCACATCAACGAGAAGCCGACAAGGAGCTTCAATGTAGGGCAACCAGTCTTGGCCCAGGACTATCGAACAGAGAAGTGGCAACCCGGAACGATATGTACAAGGCAGGGGCCATTAATATACACAGTGGATGTCGGGGAGAACATTGTGAGACGCCACGTCGATCAGATCTTAGCATCACAGGAATGCGTCAACCCCATGTCTCGAGTACCTGGGGATGAACCCGACATACCGGTAGCATTTACTTCAGACCCAGTAGCAGTGGAACCCGATGAACTACCCGATGAAAGGGGGTCAGAATCACCTCTGCACCAAGAACAAGAACCTCCAGAAAGGCGCTATCCGGAAAGCGTCAGAAAGCCGCCCCAAAGACTGAATCTATAAATGGACTTTTGTTATTGAATGTACATGTAAAAATGTAATTGTTATTTGAATATTAAGGGGGTATTATTAATCTAAAAAGGGAGGAATTGTAGTGTATGTGCCTTTAAGTCAGAACTACTTTTTACAGCTCCTGTATACTGTAGTACCGGCAGTGACCACACCGGTATATAAGCTGTGTGCATGCCTCTGTACCCCAGTCTAGAGTTTACCCTCCTCCAGTAAAGACTTGTTATTTGTTTATGTACAGCATCCGTGTGATTATTTACCCACTGAACCATGGATCTAACAGTCTGGACAAACTAGATGCAGGTAGAATGTTCCCGATGGTCGGAGAGTCCAGAACCAGGGATCATAGTCTAAGGATAAGGGGTAAGCCAATTAGGACAGAGATGAGGAAGAATTTCTTCACCCAGAGAGTGGTGAACCTGTGGAATTCTCTACTAAAGAAGGCAGTTGAGGCCAAGTCTTTAAATATATTCAAGAAGGAGTTAGATATATTTCTTAGAGCTAAAGGTATCAAGGGATATGGGGAGAAGGCAGGTACGGGGTGTAGGATTCACAAAATTGTACTTTATATTATAAAGGTTCGAATGGCAGAAGAGACCATGATTTTTAAGACTATTTTAAAAGAAGCCCAGAAAAAGGGGCATACAAAATGGCCAGCAGAACCCGTGATCAACTTATTGGGACACTTTAAAATGGTTCCTGCAAATCCTCATACAGCTTTGTGGATTCAGCCCAAAGTAAGTTCTGGAAGCCGTTTCTGAGAGAACGAAACCAGACACCCACATATACATATAGATTGGATGCAGATCCAGTCAAGATCGGCCTGTAGATAAAGTCCATCTAAATGTTGACCCAGACAAAAGGGAACAGTTTCATATTCATGAGAAGAGCATCAAGGACCCGTTAAGGACATCACCAGGACATTAAAAACAATGAAGGTCATTCCAGACCAGAGATGGCCCGTTACCGGCCATCCAAGACCAGTTTAAAATATAATAACTACCCCGTTGTGCAACAAGCCCGCCAAAAGTTAAACAAAGACTAACCTGATTTGGCGCGAGATAAGAGCTTCTGGAAAGAAGTATAATTGAGAGAACACACGGTTAGGAATTGGGTTATCTTCAGCTTTCCAGCTTGCAGGCCTGGCCAGCTTTTGAGCTGGTTAAAAGAGGAGCTGCTTTGGGAGAAGATCAGCGTGAGTCCTCTCCATCATCGAGAGGAAGAAGAAGAAGACTAAGCTGCCATCAAGAAGATCGTTCGAGCCGGCGTCCCGCCCCGGGGTAAAACATCGGGGGATCATCGACCAACCCCGGGCCATTGACGAAACCAGAGGCCATCGACCCGCTCCGGCTCGGGAGAAGAGATAAAATAAAACTGAAGAAATGATGGGGGCCAGCCCAAGGCTCCTCTGACCGGGGTCGAGCCGACGATTCCCGACCCCGCCGACATCCAGGCCAGCCGGTGTCCAGCCGCCCCCGACCCCCACCTCAGGAGAGAGGTGAGGCACAGCTCGCTGGGGCTCCACGATCCACGTGGAGACAGGACGCCTGAAAGGATCAAACGCAGACCGGTTTCAAAACCTTGCACTTCCTAGTTGGATTGGTGAGCATGTTTCTGGCCCTCCATAATCAGATCTAGATAGGTTTAAGGGGGTGGATATTTAAGGGTATAATTAACATGAGTTGTTATCCCTCGATGTTCCGTGTGTTTCCCTATTTCATGATGAATTTTGTAGGGTATAATATGCCTGTATTTGCCTTCGTTAGTATTGTGTCGTTGTGATTTGTTTGTGTTTTTCCCTCCCATGTACTCTCTTATTTGCTTGCATTTGATTTGTGTTACCATATGCAATAACATTTCATTTCCTTTCATCAAACTTGGTCTATAAGAGTTGTCTCTACATTGAAGCTCCTGCCCCAAAGTCCAGAGTACAGAATCTAAGGGGCGTGTGGGTCGAACCACTCAAGGTTTTACTGTGCAAGAGAGGGAGGCCTCTAGAGAGAGAAACCTCTGCGATCGAAAACCCCTTACAGAAAATGGCAACCGTGGTAGGACTCTGGCAGCAGGATTGCAATGTAATAGATCCAAGTTTGAATGGTCGAAATGCAACGGATGAGAGGATAGCAGATTATGTCTTTGGCAAGGTAAATCTCACTAAGCAGTGGATTACCGATCTCTTACTGGATGGGCGTCCGGTGGACGCAGCCATCAGGTGGACAGAGAGCAAAGAGCATAAGAAGTCAGTGGAGAAGGCAGTGTGGCTGATGTGTTACAAGAAGCAGGTCCAGATCTTGGACCGGGTCGTTGCAGCACAGGCAGCCAGGATCACAACCCAGGCAGCAGAGATAGAGGAAAAGGCCATGGGTGGGGAAAAACTCATCACAGCGCTTCAAGCGCTGAATCAGGAATGCCAAGTGGTAGCTAGTCAACATCAGGCTTGGATAGAGTACCTGGAGTGCCAGGTTACTGAGGCAAAGATCAATGAAATGAGGATCCGGGAGAAAAACGCCCGCCTCGCACAACAGCTAAGAGCGCAGGAGGAGAGAGTAGTGGAGGTTAAGGCAGCTTACAAGCTAGCCCTCGAGCACGGGTTTGAGAGCAAAGACCACGGCCCCTGCCAAAAGACCATAGAGGACCTAAGAACGGCCCTGGTTAAGGCAAGAGGCATGGCGTGTCTCGTCAGCCCGAAAGCCAGTCACATGGACTTTTTAAAGGAATCAAAACAGCCGATTCCAGCTGAAGTAGTTGTAGTACCAGCCACCGAGCCCTCAGCACCGCCGAGCTATAGTGAGACTTGGCCGGAAAAACAGGGGGTGGTAAAAGAGGAGGCAGCCAAGGTGGAATGTGAGGTAGAACAGCCACTGGTAGCAAAGCCGGGACTGGCACCAATGTGTCCTGCTCGGCACCAGAGGTTCGGTCCCAACGCCGCCAATGGCGATGTCGGGCCCCACCAGAACCAGCTCGTGGTGCCATACGCTACCCTGCAATTAAGGTCCATGGTGAGCCACCTCACACGACTCACAGTAAAGGGAGATCCCTCGATTCATTTCAGGGAGATAGAGGAAACAGCAGCCATTAATGACTGTGATGATCAGGAACAGGTGAAACTGTTGCTTTTCTCCCTGGATTGCACAATCCTTCAGTGCCTCTCAGATGAGAGTAAGAGGGGACGGAAAGGGTATACGGATCTCAGGGAGGAATTCTTAGAAGTAATGGGAGTGGACGACGGTAGTCCGTTCGATCGTGTGGAAGGGACCGTGCAGCTATCTGGAGAACCCCCACGGGTTTTTGCAGAAAGTTGTGGCCAGTGTATCAACGCAGCTGTCCGGGTATGCCTGAACGGGTTGCAATGAACGACGAACAGCGGGTTCATTGGCTCTGTTGCTTGGTTACCAACAGCTTGCCGCAGATACGGGCCCCAGCCAGATCTTGGTTTGATCCCCAAGGTACCGGTGTCATGGAGGAGACGGTGCTCCGCCAGCTCAACATTGCGTATAAGAATTGTAGAGGGCAGGAAACACCTCCCCAGAAGGGAAAGGTGCATGAGGCAAAACCCGCAGCCCCAAGCAAGAAGGAGTGGCGTCAGGAGGGGAATCGCCCTACCCAAGCCAAGCTCAATTGCTACGGGTGTGGGAAGGATGGACATTGGCGCAAGGACTGTAGAAATCCATGGAAGGATAATAAGGGAAAATTTCTTGCAGCCCAAGCCCAAGCCCAGACCGCCGCCCCTGCACCAGCCCAAACCCAAGCCGTAGCTCCTGCCCCAGCATAAGGAGCTGGTGCAGTTATGGATCCCGCTGCGATTGAATCAATCATAGAGACATTGCGGTCTCTGATGATTTTGCAGGGGAAGATAGCCGTCACCACTGCTCTTGTCGCTCCCGAAACCCCGACCGCTGTGCCCACATGACTAGAGCCGGCGCAGCCCGTTTACTTGTGTGCACTGCGATATGATGTATGGAGGCGACCCCTCATGGAGATGGAAGTGGAGGAGGTAACAGGGACCTATCTGTTGGATACGGGAGCATCGTGCACCGTGATCCACGCAGATAACCCCACCGCCTCGCCTCTGCCCACCGGGGTTCCATATATTCTGTCGGGCTTCACAGGCAAGGAACAGGCTGGCGCATTTTCCATTCCCCCCTCCGTTCATTTAGGACCGCTCCGCACCAAGTGGGAGTGTATACTGATGAAGTGGGAGGTGGAGAATGGGAAAGGGATCCTCGGGTCCGATTTCTTGGTAGAACACGGGATCCTCGTGGATCTAAGAAATCATTGTCTGTGGGGAGCGGGTAAGGGTAAGCCGGGCAAGGTAGTCGTCATCCCAGGGAAAGGAGAAAGAGGGACCCTGTGCACCGTGAAGCCGAAAGAGGGCTACGACCTCGAGCTCATGGTCGCAGGCGTCCCACAAGATCTGCAGGCATTCGTGTCATACCACCTGACGACGTTTGTCACTCACAAGCACGATTGCGGGAGGGTCACCGGGTTTGAGGTCAGAGTAGACGGAGACCCCATGGCCCGACTCCAGAAACAGTACAACTTCCCCCGGGAAGCGGAGCCCGACATGGAGACAGCAATGGGGCAGAAATTCGGGTCGGGGGCTTGCCGCGCGTGCAAGCCCCCGATCTGCACTTACGCGACGTGCCGGCCGTTGAGCTTCAGGGACGCCTGGAATTGCTGTTTTAAAATGTTGACTCCCGGGCAGCGTCTGACGTCACGCCGCCCAGGAGTGCAGCCAGCGCGAAGCCTGGAGCGCGCAGTGCAACTGAGACACACCCCTTGAGGTCTCATTTTAAAAGGACATGCCCCCAATGTTTCTCACAAGCTGCAAAGCATTTTTACATGTAGAGCAGCATTTTAAATAGGTTTTTGGTATTTTTAAGAAGCTTTTGGTAACTTTTATAAACTTTTAAAAAAGTTTACATTATTTTGAAGAATCTGAAGTAGTTTTAAACAGAGTTAAAGCGATTTAAAGGCTTTTAAAAGCACTGAAAGCATTTTTTTCATTCCATTTATTTAATTAGCCACGTCGTCGTCGTACGTGTCTTCACACTGTTCCCTTTGGGGAACTGTATGAAGTGCTGGAAGGATTTATGGCCGTGAGGGTTTTACGGGCTCCCACAACCTATACGAGGGGGGGGCCACCCACACCCATGGACGCAAATATCCCACTGGATGTCTACCCAGAATTTAGAGCCGGAGCTCCGACTGCACTTGCCGGGACTGTCTGGAGTGGGGTTAGAAACCCTACGCCGTGTGGCCCAGCGGCGGGGATGCTACCGCTACGCCAAAGGCCCACTCAGATTAGCAACGTGAAATGGCTGGAATGAGCACAATTCACGGCATTAAAAGAACTCACAATTGAACTGATGATGACCTCAGCAATCTCCTCAACGAGGTGGAGGCGCAGCGCCTGCTCATCATTGGTAATGAGAAGTCCAAGGCGCCGCAAAAAGGACAGATGATAGCTTGGTCTTTCAAGTGGCAGCATAGGGCTCCAGTCACGGGGAGGGAAAAGGCGCAGGAAACGTATGGGCGTGACATTTGCGCAGAGTTGGCCTTTTGCGTAGCGGTAAGCATCCCCGCCGCTGGGCCAGAAGGAGTAGGGTTTCGAGCCCCGCTCCAGACAGTCCCGGCAAGTGGAGTCGGAGCTCCAACTATAAATTCTGGGTGGACATCCAGCGGGATACTTGCGTCCGCGGGTGTGGGTGCCCCCCCCCTCAGATGGGTTGTGGGAGCCCGTAAAACCCTCACGCCATAGGACTAACCACCCTAATGGCTGGTATGAAGATGGTTATGGTCACGGAAGGAGCGTTAACGTGGCCAGAAATCCTTTCACCACTTCATACAGTTCCCGAAAGGGAACAGTGTGAGGATACGTACGACGATGACCTCTTGCGCAATGCACCTCCTTGGACCCTCAGTCGCAGATGCGAGGGGGCAAATCGTGCAATTGTTAAATTTTTCATTTTATTGACATGTAAAATGTTGGCCCAGTAATTCCATTTCAAACGCGTGAGTACGGTCGGGGTGCTCACGCGTCTGGCCGGAGGAAATGCCAGTTTTCAGCATGCACAGCGCATGCGGGTAAAACCGGCATTTCCTGTCCTCTGAACGAAGGGGTTCAGAGGCAGAACGCGTGCGACTGCACAGGCAGCGCGTGCACAGTAAAAATCGCCGGTTTCATTCATGCTTTCAGTGAGGTTAAGTCCTTACAACTTACACATGAAAAAAGCATGAGTACAGTTGCTCCAGAGGCTGCGGAGGAAGATATATTTTATCGTGGAGCTTCTGAAAGGCAATATTTTTGTTTGGGAAAGGGAGGAAAGTTATTTTAAGAAATGCTGAGGTAAGTTATAAAGTTTATTTTTGTTTTTTAAAACGGGTTTTCAGTACTGTAGGTAGAAGGAGCAATTGTGGCTATGTGAATTGAATTTGCTGTGTTTATTAAATGTGAAAATGACTCCAACATTTTTAAGAAAGAAACTTTTCATCAGTAATATATTCTTTTAAGTAATTATGTATGTATGTCTGTATATATTCCTTTGCGTATATGTATGTATATATTCCTTTACTTATGTGTATGAATGTATGTATTTAATTATGACTTTCAGAGAAAGTAACTTATTGGAAAATCATAATTAAATACATACATTCATACACATAAGTAAAGGAATATATACATATACGTATAAAGGAATATATACGGACATACATACATAATTACTTAAAAGAATATATTACTGATGAACAGTTTCTTTCTTAAAAATGTTGGAAATGTTACATTACTCATTTTAGAACAGTCATTTTCACATTTAATAAACACAGCAAATTCAATTCACACAGCCACAATTGCTCCTTCTACCTACAGTACTGAAAACCCGTTTAAAAAAAAAAAATTAAACTTTAAAACTTACCTCATCATTTCTTAAAATAACTTTCCTCCCTTTCCCAAACAAAAATATTGCCTTTCAGAAGCTCCACGATAAAATATATCTTCCTCCGCAGCCTCTGGAGCAACTTTACTCATGCTTTCTTCATGTGTAAGTTGTAAGGACTTACCCTCACTGAATCCATGAATGAAATCGACGAAGTTCACTGCACACGCACTGCCTGTGCAGTCGCACGCGCTGTGCCTCTGAACCCCTTCGTTCAGAGGACAGGAAATGCCGGTTTTCCCCGCATGCGCTGTGCATGCTGAAAACCGGCATTTCCTCCGGCCAGACGCGTGAGTACCCCGACCGTACCCACGCGTTTGGAACGGAATTACTGGGCCAATATCTTCACTGGTGCAGCAGGGCGTGTTGAGACCGATAGTCACCCATGTAAACTCTCCGTTATGGCCGGTGAGGAAGCCAGACGATTCCTGGAGAGCCATGGTGGACTACAGAGTCCTCAATAGCAACATCCCAGCCTGCGCGCCGACGGTAGCAGCAGTTGCCGACCTGATAGGAAGTATTCCAGCCTCTGCGACCACGTTCACGGCACTGGATATTTCTAATGGGTTTTGGTCCATCCCTTTAAGGAGGGAGGATCAGTACAAGTTTGCCTTTACGTTTAAAGGGCAACAGTACACCTGGAACTGCTTGCCACAGGGTTTCCACAACAGCCCCAGCATTTTCCATCAATGCATGGCAGGGAGTTTAAAAGAGTTCAGCCAGCCCAATCAGCTGGTGCAGTATGTGGACGACCTGCTCCTGTTCACAGATACAAAAGAGGAGCATGGCCCATTATTGGCCGAGTTATTGGAGCTGCTAGGCAGAAAGGGTTTCAAAGTAAACCCAAAGAAGGCACGGATCGGCCAGCGGGAAGTGAAATTCCTGGGTCTGACCATCCGTGCCGGTGAGAGAGCCATAGATAAGGCCAGGCGGGAATCGGTACAAGATCTACCGATCCGTAACGGGTGTGAGGTCCTTTCTGGGACTGACCGGGTACTGCAGAGGCTTTATTAAGGACTATGCAGCCACAGCAGCCCCGCTGCTCCGACTCCTACACAAGGGAGTGGCGTGGTCCTGGGATGAGGGTTGCCAGGCAGCATTTGAGAAACTCAAGAGAGACTTGCAGACCGTGCCAGCCCTGGGGGCCATAGATGGGGGAGAGGAGTTTTTCCTGGAGGTAGCGGCTTGTGGGGATAGCTTGAGCGCGGTACTGCTTCAAGAGCGACACAGCAAGCTGAGGCCAGTGGTCTATTCCTCCAGGGTGCTCACTGATGTGGAAAGGAGTTTTTCCAATTGCGAGCGGCACCTTCTGGCCACGCATTGGGCTGTGAAAAAGTGTCTGATCTTCACAGGCACCTCTCCCATCACTCTCCTCACCCATCACACACCCACCTGAATGCTTCCAGATGGAAGGATTAAGGATGGGACGGTAAGCAGTGCACGCATTGCGCGTTGGACCCTCCTCCTTTCACAGATGGAGCTGAAGGTGAAGGGTCTCTGCGAGCCCAAGCTCGCGGCCAACATGGTATATCCCGGAACAGCCCATCGGTGTTCCGTAGAAGGGGTATGGGAGGTGGACGTAGATTTACGGGCTGCGAGATCTACGTAGACGGTTCCAGCACGGTATCCACTGGCGAACGACTCACAGGGTGTGGAGTTTATGACCCCGCGGCAGACATTGCCCTGGCGATTAAGCTCCCCAGCACCATGAGCGCCCAGCAGGCTGAACTGTCTGCGGTAGTGTACGTCGTTACACACCCCGAGATCTTCTCCACCCCCTACACGATTTGCTTGGACAGCATGTTCACATGCAACTTATGTACAGAGTACCTAGCCATCTGGTCCCGCCACGGATTTACCTCTGCGGACGGGCAACCCTTAATCGTAAAGCCCCTGTTAGAAAAGATCTTAGCTGCGGTGGGAGAGAAAGGGGAAGCCTTTATCCACAAGGTAAAGGCCCATTCCTCCACGGATCCCCGCGGCGAGGGTAATCAGCCATCGGATACGCTAACAAGGGAAGGTGCCCGCACCGGCACTTTCTGGGATCCCTATGGGTCCAAACCCGTGGCAGTAATCCGAGGCAGGGATGGTATTCAGGGTATCACAGGGGTAACAATGCCCCCAGACCTCAAGACCGTCAAAACCCTAGATCCCGCCCTAAAAGCAGTCCTCAAGGCCATCACTGAGGGCAAGGAAGTAGAGGGTCCATACGGTACAGCAGCCCTCTCCATCAAGGAAGGCATGCTGTTCCGAGAGGAACAGTGGGTTGTACCACAGCAGCACCGGAGGGAATTCCTTCAACTGGCACACGAGGGTCCAGGAGCGGGACACCCTGGGCCTGAGGTCACCTGGCAATGGGTGGAACAGGCGGGGTGGTGGCCGGGACTTCGGGACGATGCCCACGAGTTCTGCGCCAATTGCCTAGTGTGCGCTGCGAACAACCCAGACCCCCAGAAAAGGAAGGGGCCCATGCGGCACATCAGGAGAGTAGAGGGACCATGGCAGTCGATACAGGTCGACTACATCGGGCCCCTGCCCACCGCCCAGGGAGGCTATAAGTACTGCCTTGTCCTGGTGGATGTGTTCGCCAAGTGGGTGGAAGCCTTCCCATGCCGAACAGCCACGGCACTTAGTACTGCCAGGATCTTGGTCCGGGAAGTGTTCTCGCGGTGGGGACTACCACGATTTGTGGAGTCTGACCGAGGGGCTCATTTCACTGGCCAAGTGATGCAGGACACTCTCATGCTCTTAGGCATTGAAGGGAAGTGGCACGTGGCCCAAAATCCGCAGTTATCTGGGATCGTGGAACGCATGAACCGCACCTTAAAAGAAAAGTTGAGAAAGGAGACGAGGGATTCGCCCCAGAAATGGGCGGAGGCCTTGCCTCTAGTCTTCATGGGGATCCGGGCTAGCCAGTCTAAAAGTACGGGGTACTCCCCGCACAAATTAATGACTGGAAGAGTCATGCGAACCCCCACCCATGTACCAGCCCCGGTGCTCACTGAGGGGCAGCTCCGAGAGGTAAATCGGGACAAGTTTGCCCGGAACCTTTTTGAGCGCCTGAAACAGATCTATGGGCAAGTGGCTGGGAACATGGGAAGGCAGCATCAGGGCAACCGATTGCTGCTTGAACCCCGAAAGGCACATGAGTGGGAAGTCGGAGATCAGGTCATGGTGAGAAACTATGCCCGAGTAGGGAGTTTTGAACCACTGTACATGGGGCCCTACAGCATTGTAGACAAGGCCAGCCCGATGGTATACGCAGTGAAGCTGCCCTGGCGCACTAAATGGTTTCACATCAATCAGTGTAAACTGTTTAAACCGGGTGCAAGAGTATCAGCAACCGAAGCCAGGTCTGAGGGTAAAGGTCCTCAGCCTGAGGCGTGCGATGAGCCACAGACCACACAAGCTGGCATTGTAGCCTGTTTGGAAGGAGAAGCTGCCCCGCCCACCTGGGGGGAGGCTTCCCCCATGGCCTGGGATTCGGACGAGGAGGAGCCTAAACAGCAAGGCCCCGCCCTCGACACGATTCTGGAGGAGGTGGAGTCGGAGGACGGAGGTCCCGCCCTCGACTCAAGCGTGGGGGAGGTAGAAATTGGGGGCGGAGATTCTCCACCTGTAGGAACAGGTGAGGAGGAGTCATCTGCCACATACCCAAATCACGAAGGGGCGGAGCCTGAGGGGAGGGAGCCGAAGCCCACAGTCGTGGAAGAGCCACGGCCTGTGAGAGCTAAAGTCCCACCCGAAGGTCCACTTGCCAAGGGAGCCGACCCAAATCCCAAAGGGGTGGAGCCTGAGGGAAGGGAGCCGAAGCTCACAGTCGTGGAAGAGCCACAGGCTGTGAGAGCTAAAGTCCCACCCGAAGGTCCGTTCGCTAAGGGAGCCACGCCCAATGTACCTCTTCGCAGGTCGACTCAAACGCCTCAGCCAGTAAAACCTTGGCCCGATTCCCCCGTTCTCAGTAAACGCCGACTTGAGAAATCCCTGACAAAACACAGTCCCCGATTGACAGCAAAAGGCTGCGGGGAACCCAAGCCACAGGTCATTGCAGCCCCCCCGCAGGGAGCGGCGAGCTGCTGTCCAATCAGGGATTAGGCAAGCCGCCCGGGGACAGGCGGCGCTGTACATAAGTTAAGTTTTAGTTTTAAGTTTAAGGTGTGTAAATATTAAAGTGATTAGAGTTATAAGTAGTTTTTAAATCTGCTCAGTATGTGTGCTATTTTGGATCGAGGTCGAAAGACCCGATCATGCCTTCACCTAAGCCAGAATCTCTCGGGAGCCTGGCGGCATTGTTTAATTTGTTGCAGGAACCAGGAGAAAGATGAGAGGGATCCTCGTCGCGTTCATGATGATCGGATGGAGCTGGGCCTATCGGGGCCGCACTAAGGACTCCACAATTTATTGGTGCTCTGGCAGCAGAGGCCCCGTCGCGACTGATGGAACCGGCCCACGGGACGCTGAAGAGACTGCCATATACTTCCATGAAGGGAGATGGCCAGGCTGGCTGGGGTCGAACTCTACTGAATACTCCAGCCAGACGGGGTTTGCATACAGAGAAACGTCTCTGATGTGCCCCAGGGTGAGGGTTATCGCACCCAGGATCAGCGTCGCCGCCGGGAAGAAGATTTGCCTTGTTTGCAACGGACATGTACCTTTGAATCGCTGGTGGTGGCTGCGCAAGTTGAGCAGCACCATGAAGAACTCCACAATTGAGTGGGAAAGACTGGGTAACAACACCCATCGGACTATTACGGGAAATTATGGGGGGTTGAGTGTCTGTTGGGACAAATGGTGGGAACCAGATGAGGGGATCTACATCTGTATGTGGGGTTCAGAACGCGCTTGCCCCACAGGCGTCTCCATCTTTTTCCAAAGGCAGTGGCAAGATGCTGTACAAGGAATGAGGTGGGACGTCAGCACACGGGCGTGCGGAGTCCCATACTCTCAGATCCCAGTAAACGCCACTGAGCTCATCACCACAACCCACAAGCCCCTGCCCACAATTCCGGTAGCTAAAGCCCTCAAGGAAGGGTGCCCCACCACAACAAAGGGACCCAGGAATGGATTGGTATTGGTACCCACAGGTCAGGTGCTGTACCAAGGGGTGCACTACGCGGTGGCTTCGGTAATTTTAAACCTCACCGAGGCGCGCTTACCAGAGTGGTGCCTCAGGGAAACGGAGCAATTATACCAGGTCCTGTTAACAAACATGTTTAAACAGTTTTACGAATTTGACTTTGCCGATATCGACAGAGCCGAATTGTACACCACACCACATGAGGTCTTGGACAGGATAGGGAGGCAAAGAAGGGGTGCAGTAAATGATATTTTCACAGCTTTTAATACAGGAACTTCCGTCATCAACACACTGGATGATGTGGAGCTGCAAACCCAGATCAACGGTTTGAAAACACAGTTAAGAAAGATACTGACTGACGAGAATAAGGTAGTGGGCTCTGAGTTACATGAGGACCAGGCCATGACACTACACTTAAAAGAGATAATAGCTGAGCTGGAGAAACACGCCAAAATGGTAAATGCTCTCATCAGGGAGGATCGGAACGCGTCCGATCAGGCTGCGCAGAACGAAGATTGTGTGCTGTATGGGTCGTGGTTATTGGACGAATGCCGCAGTAACCTTGAGGATTTGAAACAAGGTTTAGTCCCCTCCTGGATCAGCAACAAGCACCTCGCAGCCCTCCACCCTTTTGAGAATGCATTGAGTCCGTGCCAGCTCAGACTAGCTTCAGAGGCCTACCCAGTCCCAGTGGACTGTGGACGGTCTAATCACACCATTATGGGTATAGTGGTAAGAATGCCGGTGATGGGAAAGACAGCTAAACCCGCCCCGGTATACAGGGTAGAGAACATTGGAGTCATTCAGTGGGGTGCGCACATTCGCTGCACAGGGGTCCCACCTTAAGTCATTCGATGGGAGCATGCAATGACGGGTACCGACCTCTCGGGGTGCCGGAGCCAGGGAGCACACATCATCCTGTGTCCCCAGCACTTGAATGCCCATTCAAAACCACAGTGCGGGTTCAGAACTGCTGGCGCGAAGCCTATAAATTGCACCATGGAGGCAATGGCACAAGGCCATGTGCCCCCGCAGGTGGCATATATAGGAGGTGGGACATACTGTGTCACCACTGCAGCGCCCCACTACCAACATGGACAGCACGGTTGGTGTCCGGTTAGTGACAGCAGCTTCTGTTTCAAGCCCAGGGCAGAAGTTCAAGTGGCCCAAGAGCGAATTGTCCCCATTCCTGAACCTTCCACTGTTCACATCACTGTTAAAGAGAATTTCACCGATCTGCAACAATTCGTTGCATATTTTGGATATATCATTCCCCCTCTCCCTGAACACCTCACCAAGATATTAAAAGCCGTTGTTGTTTCACCAAACATTTCTATACACTGGAGCAGAAGACTTTAGAGATAGGGGCAAACATATTGGATATAGTGACCGCACCGTGGTGGGACCTGTTCACTAATATAGAAGTCCCTTCTTGGATTAGGATAGCCTCCCACATTCTTGTAGTGTGCCAGGTTATCATTGTAGTTTATTTACTGTTTGTACACTGTAAAAAGGTCAAACATTCGCAAAAGTATGAGAATAAAGGGGAATGGAGGGAGCATTGTGTGCGGGTAGAAGAAGAGACACCCGTTTAGATTTTTGCTGCTGTGTATAAAGTTAAAGTTTTCCCTCCCTCCTCTATTATTTTGATATGTATTCATGTGCATTTGATTTTTTGTGTGTGTATTTTATTTTTTCTTATTGAAGTTTATTAGATGTGTTGTTATTATTAAAAGATAGTGTTTATGCAGCAGGTGATGTAGGGGTATAAGGCCCCCCTCCACGCCTAGAAGTAAGTTGTTAGATTTTAACTCCAATGTATTGCCATCTATAGATGCTTAATGTACACTAGGTTTTTTTCCTGAAATGGGAAATGCATGTGTCGTGGAGTCATAGATAGGTAAATACTGGGGATGGTTAGATTATAGAAAGTCAGAAAATTTTGCTCACCCAAAATTATGATACTTCAAGCAAGTTACAGTATCATTAGGGGGGAGTGTAGGATTCGCAAAATTGAACTTTATATTATAAAGGGTCGAATGGCGGAAAAGGCCACGATTTTAAATACTATTTTAAAAGAAGCCCAGAAAAAGGGGCATACAACATGGCCACCAGACCCCTTGATCAACTTATTGGGACACTTTAAAATGGTTCCTGCAAATCCTCAGACAGCTTTGTGGATTCAGCCCAAAGTAAGTTCTGGAAGCCTTTTCTGAGATAACGAAACCAGACACCCACATATACATATAGATTGGATGCAGATCCAGTCAAGATCGGCCTGTAGATAAAGGCCATCTAAATGTTCACCCAGACAAAAGGGAACAGTTTCATATTCATGAGAAGAGCATCAAGGGCCCATTAAAGACATCACCAGGACATTAAAAACAATGACGGTCATTCCAGACCAGAGATGGCCCGTTACCGGCCATCCAAGAACAGTTTAAAATATAATAGCTACCCCGTTGTGCAACAAGCCCGCCAAAAGTTAAACAAAGACTAACCTGATTTGACGCGAGATAAGAGCTTCTGGAAAGAAGTATCATTGTGAGAACACACGGGTAAGAATTGGGTTTTATTCAGCTTTCCAGCTTGCCGGCCTGGCCAGTTTTTGAGCTGGGTAAAGAGGAGTTGCTTTGGGATAAGATCAGCGTGACTCCTCTCCATCGTCGGAGAGGAAGAAGAAGAAGACTAAGCCGCCGTCAAGAAGGTCGTTCGAGCCGGCGTCCCACCCCGGGGTAAAACATCGGGAGATCATCGACCAACCCCGGGCCGTTGACGAAACGAGAGGCCATCGACCCGCTCCGGCTCGGGAGAAGAGATAAAATAAAACTGAAGAAATGATGGGGGCCAGCCCAAGGCTCCTCTGACCGGGGTCGAGCCAACGATCCCCGACCCCGCTGACATCCAGGCCAGCCGGTGCCCAGCCGCCCCCGACCCCCACCTCATGAGAGAGGTGAGGCGCAGCTCGCTGGGGCTCCACGATCCACGTGGAGACGGGATGCCTGAAAGGATCAAACGCAGACCGGTTTCAAAACCTTGCACTTCCTAGTTGGATTGGTGAGCATGTTTCTGGCCCTCCATAATCAGATCTAGATAGGTTTAAGGGGGTGGACATTTAAGGGTATAATTAACATGAGTTGTTATCCCTCGATGTTCCGTGTGTTTCCCTATTTCATGATGATTTTTGTAGAATATAATATGCCTGTATTTGCCTTAGTTAGTATTGTGTCGTTATGATTTGTTTGTGTTTTTCCCTCCCATGTACTCTCTTATTTGCTTGCATTTGATTTGTGTTACCATATGCAATAAAATTTCATTTCCTTTCATCAAACTTGGTCTATAAGAGTTTTCTCTACATTGTAGTTCCTGCCCCAAAGTCCAGAGTACAGAATCTAAGGTGCGAGTGCATCAAACCACTCAAGGTTTTACTGTGCAAGAGAGAGAGGCCTCTAGAGAGAGAAACCTCGGTGATCTAAAACCCCTTACACGGGGTCCTGAGTTTGGAAGATCAGCCATGATCTCATCGAATGGCGGAGCAGGCTCAAGGGGCCGAATGGCCTACTCCTGCTCCTATCTTCTATGTTTCTATGTTTCTAAGTCTAATTCATTGATATATATCAAGAAAAGCAGTGGTCCTAGTACTGACCCCTGGGGAACACCACTGTAATCCTTCCTCCAGCCTGAAAAACAACGGTTCACCATTACTCTCTGTTTCCTGTCAATTAGCCAATTTCGTATCCATGCTGCCACTGCCCCTTTTATTCAACTTTGCTGTATTATGTGGCACTTTATCAAATGCCGTTTGGAAGTCCATGTACACCACGGCAACTGCATTGCCCACACCAACCCTCTCTGTTACCTCATCAAAAAACTCAATCAAGTCAGTATGGGTGACTATTGTATGCCATGTGGCTGATTGAGATTTAATTCTTTCACCAGATTGCTGGGAGGTCCCCCTCTCTCCATCTCCCACTGCCAGCGGCTCTGCAACTCCAGAGATCTCTAGGGCCTCCTCCTCTGCTGGAGTCAAATTTGTAAAGACTGGAGGGCCATCTCCAGTTCTCTGCCTCTGTTTTAACTCCACAGTGTGCGTCTTATATACTTGACAGGTTCCCCACCTTGAAGTCAGCCTGATTGACAGGCTTGTCTTCCAGTCGAGCTGGGAGGACTCCGGAGCAGGCCGCAGGACCAGGTAGGTCCAATCCACGACCCCGGTGGGGACGGGTTCTAATCCCGGTGAGGGGGTCCGATCCCCGACCCCAGGGATCTTTGTATTGAGGGGCTTTGATGGTAGGGGAGTTTGGGGGCTGGGGGAAGCACTCCTGCTCCTCTTGGCCCACAAGCGGTGCTGTGAAGGCACTTATCCGAAGCTGTCCTTGCCCCCCTTCAGCTACCAGTTTTCCAACGCCTGGGGAATCTGGCCAGCCACTGTAAGTCCTACAAAGCACGTTAAGTCAGAGGCTGCCAGCCTCATTAAAATAATTAAATTGCCAACCCATCTCCGACCCCAACCTACTCATTTTTGGGTGTTAAAATTCAATATGCCTGTCAAATCTTTACTATCAGCAGAATAGGTAAATTGGCCAAGCACTTCCCTCTGGTGCCTGCTGAAAATGTACCCCACCAGGTTTTGTACTCTGGCAGCACAATCCTTCTCTTCACTCTCACTGATATTGAATGCAGGCTCGATGGGCCGAAATGGCCTCTATCTGCACTGTGGGGTTTCTGTGATTCTTTCTGTGAAAACCAGATATTACAGGAAAGTGTCCAGACATTCTTGGGGATGGTTTGTGATGGAGGGGCTGATCTTTGGCAGAGGGTAACTTCTGCCCATAACAGTGTGGAACAAATCGTCAGGTAAGTAATGTTCAGCCGGGAGGAGCAGTAGGGCCCCTCCTGACTCCACATTAATACTGTGGGCTGCTGCCGTCCGATTTTCCTCTCTCTCTTCCTGATCTCAGCTGCGATCAGCTTAACATTCAAGCTGGCTGAAATTTGGAGGCAAGATGTGTCCGACCGCCCAATTACCACCCACAGCTTGCTGGATTTATTCGAATGAAACCTGAGAACGAATTTAGGACGATTCTTTGGCCTCTGTCTTCTGGCGCGGGGTCCAGTGTGCCAACATTTTAATGCCTGTTATCGGGTGTTATCAAATTTAGGCCCCACTGAGAGCAGATACCTTGAAAACAATTTTTCACATCAAAATAACTCACTATTGATATTTTAATCATTAGCTTTTATTCTTTTTCCTGCCACAGCAAAAAATAATATTGCAAGAACGTCTAACCTTCAGAAACACCTTTTAGGTGAACATACCAATTCAGAGATTACATTGTGCCTCAAGCAATGTTACAACATTATAGTAAATGATCACCAAGACTAAAGATGAAAAAGAATGCATTGACAATTCATGATTAGCTATGCACATATTCATCAAATAAGCACAGCATCCAGTTTCCACTTGCTGTAACAATACTACAAATTATTGGCCAAAAGGGATGCAAATAAATAACATGGTTGACTTTGAATGCTTCCTTAAAATATAGTCCAAAATTATGTTCTTCAGATTCCATTATTTGTTTTCCATGTTTGAGTTCAAATGAAGAGCATCTCCAAATCAAGCTGAGGCCTGGATTTTTTAAATTGTAATTAGAAGGATTAGAGAAAATTAAATTCATCTTTACCCATGGACCCTTGATCTATTTTTAATTGTGCATCATATAATGGGTGATCTCATGGGTTTCAGTTGTACAATATCAGCATACTCTCTCATGGGATTGCACATCGATATGCTGTAAGCCATCATAGATGTATATAGCCAACAGAGCGAAAAACATTCAGCAGAGGATGAGCATTAACTTGTTCAAACTGCATTAACTGCAAATGTAAATATAAAACTGTAGTGAACCCCATTTCAATGCTTCTGTCAATTTTTAATAATTCCCTGATTTATTCTGAAGAATTTGTGGAATTTTGCATTCTGATAGTGTTGAACCAAATCTGTTAATTAATGTAAAGCCCATTGATGATCAAAAAGTTATACAAATTTAATTTATGAACTTTAAGTCTATGTTTGACTTCTCCTGTGGGAGTGAAGCTATTTACATTAGGATAAGAAGCATTTGGAAAATGAAAGGGTATAGTGTTTGAAATCCATCCCTAGCTCGTACTAACAGATTTCTACAGGGATGTGGAAGCAATATCAGAGCAGAATACCAGAAGTTCCAGTTACATATTCAATGGGGCTGGAATTCTCGGCATGGGGGAAGGCACAATTCAGAGAGATTGCCCATGGGGCCAGGAATTTTGGACTGAACGTTGATCTTCCAGGTTTACCTCCAAGAAATCTGCATACTAACTTCTGATTGGTGAGGGAACAGGTGAGTTTTTGGCCCAAACCACTGCATCCTCTGCTTTGGAGGCATGTCTGGGTGAGGGAGTTCCCGGGATACGCCAGGAATCCTGCCTAGTATGCTGTCCTTAGGTCCAGTGGAAGCCAGGCTACTGCTGAGTTCAGGCGTGGCTTCCACTGGACCTAAGGCACAGCCACCCATGATGGGAGGGGGTATTTACAAGAGTCCAGGTCAGAGAAATAGAAAGCTCAGAGCATGGGTTGTCAAACTAGAGGTGGGTACAAAGATAGGGAGGGGTGAGGTCATGACGGTCCAGTGGAAGGCAAAGCCCTGCTGAGTTCAGACATGGCTTCTGGACTGGAACTTTCAAAGGCTTCAAAGATGTTGCAGCTCATAGGTAATCAATCCCATAGGGCTCCAGTCTCTCTTCGAGACAATTTGGGCCATTTCATCATCAGCCAGATAAGGGCCTCCATTCCGACCCTGTCCCCCTCCCCATTGGAGTGGCTGGGTGACTTGGAGTGGGTGCCTTTGTCTCAGAATATTGAAATAATCCTATCCCAGGATTTGGAACAGTCATTGGCTTGTAAAATTGGCAACTGGAACTCCTGCACTGCTGCACTCAAGGCAGCACAGTGGGATCCCAGCAATTTTGATTCATCTGTATTTAGCAACATACTTTAAGATATGTATGTGCTAATAATAGCAACAATAACTCGCATTCATAGAAGGTCTTTAGCAATGTCCCAAAATGTTTCACAGAGGCCTATTCAAAAAAATTGTCACTGAGCCAAAGAAGCAAATTTTAGGAGGGCTAACCAAAAGCTTGGTCAAAGAGATGGGTTTTAAAAGAGGAGAGGGTGGCGGGAGGTGGAGGAGTTTAGGGAGGGAATTGCAAAGTATGGGGCCTAAGCAGCCGAAGGCACCGCCACCCATGATGGGAGTTGGTACTTACAAGTCTCCAGATCAGAGAAATAGAAAGTTCAGAGCACAGGTTGTCAGACTAGAGGATGTTACAATGATAGGGAGGGGTGAGGTCACAAAGGGATTTTAACACAAGGATGAGAATTTCATATGTAGCACTATTTAGCACATACTAATTATATTTAGTAAGTAGTTACCTTTCAGTAGATAAGAGTAAATTTTCTGTGTTACTTGCCCGTGGTGACGTACCTGAGATACTACTTCAATAGATTGAAGATGAGAAAGGTAGGGACAAGGGTTTCAGAAGGAGTTCCATGCACAAGTAATATGGGTTGCAATTCATTATCGCCTATTTCACACTGCCATCCAAGACAAATTGCACTGCCTCTGAGAACAGTAATGGCCACATGAGAGAAGATTATATCAGCTGAATTGCAGTGTAGACATTCTAACAGCATGGCCGAGAATTAGTGCAGGTGTAAGATTCGCAAAATTTCCACATTTCCCCCAAGGTTATTATTATTAAAAGGGACCCTGCATGGACATTTTTAAGAAAAAGGGTACCCAAAGATGGCGTCCGCACCTCGTGACCAAAAGCCTGCAAGATTTTAAAAGCTTGGACTCTGTGGCATAAGCAGCTTTTGAGGAAATCGAAACCTAAAATGCAGTTTCTGTGAAGAAGGACTTTAGTATTTTGAAAAGCAGACAGAACTCTGAATATGCATTAAGCCAAAAAGTAGACAGACCAAAACCAGTTAGGCCTATACTTGAGGCCATCAAGATGTTTGCATCTATAATCAGAAACAGCTTAAAGAAGCCATCGAGGCTGGACAGGCCAATTAAGATGTATTAATAACAATACAGCTCAGACATCAGGCCATTAGGTGCGATCAACGGCCATCTAAAAACAGTTAATTTAGATTGCTACAATTATTTAAACTAGCCCACCCAGATTGGGACAATGAACTAACCTGATTTGGCGCACAGATAAGGGCCATCCGAAGGAGTATAATTGTAGGCCCACTGGCAACCGACGCTCTCTTGCTCCTTGCCCTCGTGGCTGCTGCTCCTTTTCCCCTCCCGTGCTTGCCACCTGGCCACTGCCCATGTCTTTCTGCACTCCATCAGGGACGCCCGGCATTGCACCAGGCGAACACGGACAAATCAAGCCAGACGAGGCAGGACGAGATGAGGCGAGGTGAGGTGAGATGAGATGAGGTGAGACGAATTGGGAGAAGATTGAAGAATGCTTCGAATAATCGGGCCTTCAATTCAGCCGACCTACGACTATCTTCATGCAAACTCCAACTGCCGCCCGAGGAAGAGGAACTATCATCCCTGCGAGGTAAAGTACCCAAGCAAAGACTTTAACCTTGGGGTACTTTTGCCTGGACGACGCCCTTGCAGCGCCCCGAGACCACGTGATGGCGGCAGGCCCCAGAGAGCACAAAGAGCGAACCCCAAGCCCCACCGTTGTTTGAGCTCAGCAGATTTTGACTCGGTGTGCATGAATTCTGGCCCCTCATAGCTTAATCTAGTTAGGCATAAGGGGGTGGGATAAGGATAAGGGGATTGTTAATATAGTTTGTTTTCCCTCGATGTGCTGTGTGTTCCCCATTCCCTGCATAAGTATAGTTATTTTGTATTTGCCTGTAATTTGATACTAGTAACTTCTCATAATATTGTGTTAATTTCTATTTTTAATAAAATCTTGGTTTTCTTACATCCAAACCACCTGTCTACTCAAGTTTTCTGTATCGCCACCAGTACCTAAGTCCGGTGTCTAGAACCCAGGGGCGTGGGAGCAATTCAAACTGCTCACAAACAGTCAGGGGCATAACTGACTGGGTGCACACACCAACCGCACCACCCCCTTACAGAAATGGCGACCGCAGCAGGACACCGGCAGCAGGGTTGTGATATAGTAGACAATGGTTCGGATGAGTAAAACATGATGGAGGAAAGGATTTCTGATTATGTGTTTAGCAAGGTGAATATCACTAAGAAGTGGATCACCACTCTGTTAAGGGCTGGGCATCTGGTAGATGCAGCAGCTAAGTGGACAGAGGCAAAGGACCACAAGAAGTCCTTAGAGAAGGCAGTTTGGCTGATGAGTTTTAAAAAGCAGGTCCAGCTTTTGGACAGGTTCGTTGCAGCACAGGCAGCCGAGTTAAGGGAGTCAGCCCTGGAGATCCAGGATAAGTCTCTTGCAGGGGAGACGTTATTAGTGGCTTTGCAGGCCTTGAATCAGGAGAGAGTGCATTTAGTGGGAGAACACAAGGCCCAGTTGGAATACCTACGGTGCCAAGTCACCGAGGCAAAGGGAAATGAGTTAAGGTTGCGGGAGAAGAACGCCTGCTTGGCAAGACAGATTAGCGAACAGGAAGAGAAAGTACAGGAGGTAAAGGCAGCGTATAAGCTAGCGAGCGAACAGGAGTTTGTGGAGGCAGACCACGCCCCCTGTAAAGAGAGGATAGAAAATCTGAGCCGGGCCCTCCGGAAGGCAAAGGGCCTGGTATGCCTCATAAGCCCAAAGGCAGGTCAGGCAGATTTTATGGGGAACGAGTGGAGGACAGTTCCAATGTCATCAGTGGTGCCTAGGGATGACCCGGTTGAGAGAGAGGAGATCTCATGACCACCACCCGTAGTGCCAAGTTTCAGCAAGTTTTGGCAGAAAGGGGGGGTGGAGCCAGAGGTGGAGGCGGAGGTGGAGCAACCTCCGCCAGAGAGGTCGGAGCTGGGACCAATGTGCCCAGCACGGCATCGGAGTGTTGGCCTGCCCGCCAATGGCGACAATGAGGAACCCCTCCAAAACCAGTTTGTATTACCCTTTAACACCCAACAGCTTAGGGCTATGGTCAACCATATCCTGAGGCTCTCCGAAAAGGGAGACCCCTCGATCCACTTCAGGGAAGTAGAGCAGGCAGTCAGCGTCAACGACTGCGATGACGCTGAGAAGGCCAAGATGCTGCTATTCTCCCTGGAGAGTAGTCTCCTCCAATCCCTCTCTGACGAGTGTAAAAGGGGGCAGAGTGGGTACGAAGAGCTTAGAGATGCGGTTCTGGAGGCCATGGGGATGAATGAGGGAAGTCCTTTCTCCCATGTGGAGAAGACGATCCAGCTCCCAGGGGAAACCCCGCAGGCTTTTGCGGACCAGCTGTGGCTGGTGTACCGGAGGGCCTGTCCGGGGACGCCGGACCGGGTGTTCCTGAACGGGGATCTCCTGGCCCATTGGCTCTGTTGCCTGGTGGTGAACAGCTTGCCACAGGTCCGGGCCAAGGCAGAAGCCTGGTTCAGCCCCAAAAATTCCCAGACCACCGAACTTACGGTAATTAGGCAGCTCACTCTGGCCTACAAAAATGGTAGGGGAGCCAAGGCACACCCAACCAAGGGAAAGGTGCATGAGGTAAAATCCGGACCGGGTAGGAAAGAGTGGCACCAGGAAGGGAGTAACCCCCACAACACAAAGGCAAAATGTTATGGGTGTGGGAAGGATGGTCACTGGCGGAAGGAGTGCAAAAACCCTTGGAAAGATAACAAGGGAAAGCATTCCACAGCCCCAGCCCAAAAGGCGGGGGCAGGGATCCCTTCCGCAGAGGTCGAGTCACTTTTGGATGCCATGAGGTCCTTACTGACTGGCCAGGGGAGAGTAGCAGCCACCACCGGTGCTCTTACCCCATCAGCCCCATCCAACCCACAGCCGTGACTAGAGCCGGCGCAGCCTGTTTACCTGTGTTCTCTCTGGTATGACGAATGGAAAAGACCCCTGTTGGAGATGGAGGTAGAAAAGGTGACAGGGATCTATCTGATAGACACGGGGGCATCATGCACCGTGGTCAATTCAGCTAACCCCACCACCTCACCTCTCTCTAACGGGGTCCCATACAGTCTATCGGGGTTCACGGGTAAAGAACAGGCTGGCTCATTTTCCATCCCGCTCGCCATTCGGTTAGGACCGCTCCGTTCCAAGTGGACCTGTGTCCTGATGAAATGGGAAGTGGAGGGTGGAAGAGGGGTCCTGGGGGCCGACTTTATTGTAGGCCACGGGATCCTAGTGGATTTGAGGAATCATTGCTTATGGGGGGCAGGTAAAGTAAAGAACGGAGAGATCGTAGTGATCCCAGGAAAGGAAGGGAAGGGGACCCTCTGCACCATGAAGCCCAAAGAGGGTTATAACCTCGGGCTCATGGTCAGCAACACCCCACAGGAGTTCCAGGCATTTGTGCAGGCCCACCTGGCCACATTTGCCACTCACAAACACGACTGCGGGAGGGTCACAGGGTTTGAGGTCAGCGTAGACGGGGACCCCATGGCCAGGCCACAGAAACAGTATAACTTCCCCAGGGAAGCAGAACCAGACATGGAAGCAGCCATGTCCTTGTTAGTGCAGCAGGGAGTTCTGAGACCGATAGCTACCCATGTGAATTCTCCGTTGTGGCCGGTCAGAAAGCCGGACAATTCCTGGAGGGCCACGGTGGACTATCGGGTGCTAAAAATAACATCCCAGCCTGTGCACCCACAGTAGCAGCAGTTGCCAACCTGATAGGAAGTATTCCAGCATCCGCGACCACTTTCACGGTGCTGGGTCTTTCCAATGGATTTTGGTCAATCCCTTTAAGGAGGGAGGATCAGTACAAGTTTGCCTTTATGTTTAAAGGGCAACAGTGCACGTGGAATATTATGTCTGTGTATAATTGAGACACAGACTGCAGGAGTTGGTTATAACAGGTCTTTACTGAATGGAGGCAACCTGGAACTACTATGCAAATGTTACCACACAGGCTTATATACAGGGGTGGTCACTACTGGTACTGCAGTATACAGGGGCGGCAGAATATAGTTCCTTCTGCAAAGTACATACACTACAATTCCTCCCCTTTTAGCTAAACAGTACATAACATTCGATTAACAATGAAATAACATATTTACAATTACAGTTGCTAGATACATTAGTTGGAGTTAAGCAATTATAAGTTCAGTCTTTGAGGAGGCTTCCTGATTCTGTCTGGATAACGCCTCTTTGGGGTATCAGGTTCTTCTGGCAACGTTGAGTCAGGATCAATGTCGTTGTTTGGTTCGTCTGCTTCCAATATCACCGATTCTGAGGTAGGTGCAATTGGTACTTCGGTTTCATCGCCAGGTGTATCAGATCGTGGTGTGGAGTTGACGTTTCCCAGTGACTCTAGAATCTGGTCAGCATGGCATCTTACAATACTCTCTCCAACGTCCACGGTATACATTAGAGGTCCTTGCCGTGTACAGATCGTTCCTGGCTGCCATTTCTCTGTGCAGTAGTCCCGGGCCAAAACTGGTTGACCTATCTTAAAACTCCTGGTCGGCCTTTCATTCATATTCTGAAACTGTCTGTTCTCCACATCTCTTCTGATGTTTGGCTTAACCAAATCCAAGCGGCATCGTAGTCTTCGATTGAAGAACATCATGGCTGGAGTTTGGTTGGTAACCGCATGTGTCGCATTCCGGTAGGCAAACAAAAAGTTATCCATCTTGTGCTGTAGGGGTATATCTTCATTATACATTGCCTTGATAGCCTTCTTGAATGTTTGAACGAACCTCTCGGCCAATCCATTAGTGGCTGGATGATATAGGGCGGATGTGTAATGCTTAACACCATTGTTCTTTAAGAACCTCCGGAACTCTTCAGACACAAACTGTGGTCCATTGTCGGAGCAAATCTGTTCAGGCAGCCCATTCCTGGCGAATATGGTTCGTAAGACTGTGATAGATTTTTCTGTGGTGGTTGAGGACACTTTTATTACCTCTGGCCACTTTGAATGTGCATCCACCGCAATTAAAAACATCGAGTCCATAAATGGACCAGCAAATTCAATGTGCACCCTTTGCCATGGAGATGAGGGCCACTCCCATGGACGTAGAGGGGCTTGTGGTGGGGCGTTTTGGATCTTCTGGCATCCTGTACAGCTCTTGGTCATCTCTTCAATTTCTCTATCGATTCCCGGCCACCACACAAACGCTCTGGCTACGTTCTTCATTTTTACCCCTCCCAGATGACCCTCATGAAGCTCATTGAGCACTCTATCCTTCAATTTGGGTGGAATTACTACTCTGGATCCACACATCAAGGTTCCTCTACACACTGACAGCTGTTCTCTTCTCGGCGAGAATGCTGGCAGCAGTGGTTCGCCATGTGCTGGCCATCCCTTCACCGTTAAATCATAGACCCAGGAGAGTGTCGTGTCATTTTGTGTTTCCTTTTCTATGCTTGCATTCGTCACAGGGAGACATTCGACTATGGTCGAGTGGAATACCTCCACTAGACCCACTGCAAGTTCTTCTTCCACCATCGGCAACGGTAGGCGCGACAATCCATCAGCATTCCCATGCTGTTTAGTTCCTTTGTACTCGATGTCATTTTGGTGTGCCCCTAGGAAAAGGGACCACCTCTGTAGCCGTTGTGCTGTCATTATCGGGACGCCCTTCTGAGGGTTGAAAATGGAGACAAGAGGTTGATGATCAGTAAGTGGAGTAAATTTCTGACCGTGCAGGTAGTGATTGAACTTCTTCACCCCCACACCAGGCTGAGGGCCTCTCTGTCAATCTGGGCGTAGTTACGCTCGGCTGAAGTTAACGAGTGTGACGCAAAAGCTATCGGCCTCTCTGAACCATCAAGGAATTTATGTGACAGTACCGCCCCAATGCCGTCGGGAGACGCATCACACGGCAGTCTTATCGGTAGTGATGGGCTGTAGTGAGCCAATACTTCTCTTGAAGTGATTAGGTCTTTACTCTTCTGAAAGGCCCGCTTACATTCATCACTCCATTTCCATGCTACTCCCGTTTGTAGTATGGCGTTCAGTGGGTGCAGAATTGTGGACAAATTCGGCAAAAACTTATGGTAGTAATTCACCAATCCGAGGAATGACCTCTGTTGCGACACCTTTGCAGGCGCTGGAGCCTTAACTACTGCTTCAATTTTGTCAGGGGACTTATGTAACCCCTCTTCATCAATCACGTGGCCACAATACGATATCTGTTTCTTAAAAAACTCGCACTTGGGGCGATTGGCCCGTAGCCCATGTTCACGTAGTCGAGTGAGCACCTGCTCTAGGTTGGCAAGATGTTCACTGTCATCTTCACCTGTCACTAGGATGTCGTCCAAGTAACACTGAGCCCCCGGAATTCCTTGCAGGACTTGTTCCATCGCTCTTTGCCATATCGCTGGAGCTGATGCTACTCCGAATACCAGTCGATTATACTGGTAAAGACCTTTGTGAGTGTTTATCGTGAGATGCTTCCTGGAGGATTCTTCAACCTCCATCTGCAAATACGCTTGTGCTAGGTCAATTTTTGTAAAGCGCTTCCCTCCAGATAGTGAGGCGAAGATATCTTCTTTCCTTGGAAGAGGATATTGTACTGTGTGAAGGACTGGGTTCACCATCACCTTGAAGTCCCCACAGATGCAAGCCTTCCTTGGCTCCTCAGACTTATTGTTTAAAGTTTTCTTCATGACAGGAACGATGTGTATCGCCCACTCGCTCCAGTCTAACTTAGATAACACGCCTGCATTCTCCAGATTCTCCAGCTCTGCCTCGACGGCTGGGCGAATTGAATATGCTTTGAAAAACTTGGGAATTGCATTCTTTTCTATTTTTATCGAGGCGGTTATGCCTTTAAGAGTTCCCAGTTCTTATTGAAATACCTCTTTGGCGTTAGCTAAGATTGTTGACAATCGTCCAGGAGTGACGTCGTCATCCTTTTTACCAGCCACCGTCAGTGCCTGAATGGAGTGCCAGTCTAAACTTATCTTTCTGATCCATTCACGTCCCACTAACGGTGGTCCACCATCTTGCAGTATGTACAGATACAATTTCTGTCTTTCCTTGCCGTTGTATTCGACAGGCACCCTTATTTTACCTCTGGGGTATACTTTTTGCCCCGTATACGTCTTCAAGACAATGGATGTCTCTTTCAAGGGTATGTGTGAGAATAGCCGCTTGTAGTCTCGTCGATTCATGATGGTTAGAGCTGATCCTGTATCCAATTCCAATTTGACTCGGGACCCTGCTATCATGAGGGTGACCCAAATGGTTCGGTGATCCTCTTTTGCGATTACGTTGTGAAGTTTGAGACAGCTTAGTCTCTTGTTCCCGGATTCACTATCGCTCATCTGGTCTTCGGAACTACTGTCCATCATCTTTTGTACTTTCCTGTACGGTTCCTTAGTAGCCTTTTTGTTGTCGTCGGTCTTCTTCCCAGACCTGCAAACTCGTGCAATGTGTCCCATCTTTCCACATTGCCTGCATATTTTGTCCTTGGTCCAGCAGTCCTTCTGGTCATGGGTTGTTCTGCCGCAGCGATAACCTTTTGCAAATCCCCATGTCATTTCGTGGGTGCCGTATTCCTGTGGCTTTTGCTGTATTTCTGCAGCTCCCCTTGCTGCTGCTTCGTACGATACTGCCACGCTGAAAGCCTTATCTAGCATCAGCTCTTTCTCTGAGGGTAACCTCTTCTGGGTTCCTTCACTCAGGAGTCCACAGACAAATTTGCCCCGTAAGTTATCTGCCAGCCCTGCTCCGAACTGGCAGTGCTTTGATAGCTTGCATAGTTCCGTAAGGTAATCAGCATTGCTCTCATCTTTATGCTGATTTCTCCTGTGGAATTTAAATCTTTCTGCTATCAGCAGCGGTGTAGGATTTAGGTGTTCCTGTAGGATAGCAACAATTTCGTTAAAACTCTTCGCCTTTGGTTTGGCTGGAGTAATCAGGTCCCACAATAGGCCGTACGTTCTTGCACCCATTAAGTTTAGCAGTACCGATGCCTTTTTCTCATCGGCTACTTCGTTTGCCTCGCAATATACCTCGACTCTTTCCACATACGTGGTCCAGTCTTCTATTGCATTATCGAAGGCAGTGATATTGCCAGTCTTCAGCATCTTGGAAATCTAAAATGGCACCTCCCGCGCTTTGCCTTCTTCCCCGATTTAACAAAATGGCGCCTCCCGCGCTTTGTCTTCTTCCCCGCTGGATTAAGATGGCACCTCCCGTGCTTTCTGTCTTCTCCGCTGTTGCTAGCGCTGTTGCTGGCTTTTTATGCCTTGATGGCGACGCCCTATGGTCTTCGCGCACTTCCCCCTGCGCTGCTAACGCCGCTCTCCGCGGTTCCCGTGGCAAACTGCAGCTCCTCGCGGCTTTAAGTGCATTTAATTTTTATTATTTCTCCGTCGTCGGAACAACCCTGCGGGACTCTTGCCTCCCTCTTCTCGGGTTCGTACGCTGCCCGGCTTCGTAGCACCGGCCGCACCCTGTGTGCTCCACCCTCTCTCTCTCTCCTCTTCCCGACAACGCTGCTCGGCCCCGTTGCAAAGCCACCCGCTCGAGCTCTAGACCGCCGCAGCCCAGGAAGGATCAGTGTACTACCTGCCACCAGCCCGATTAGCTGAAGCACCATCGACAGGATAACCAAGCCCCGCTCTCGACAGCCTCTCCTGCAATTCTTCAACTCTGCTGACTCAGAGGCGGATGTCCACGGTCGACGCCCGTTTCATCTGTTTCTTTCTTCCTTCTGGCCTCGACCTCTGATAACTTTGCTTCAGGGATGGATCCCCATGAGGTGGTGCAGACTGTAGGTAAGTTCGTATCTGCTCGTCGCCAGTATTATGTCCGTGTATAATTGAGACACGGACTGCAGGAATTGGTTATAACAGGTCTTTACTGAATGGAGGCAACCTGGAACTACTATGCAAATGTTACTACACAGGCTTATATACAGGGGTGGTCACTACTGGTACTGCAGTATACAGGGGCTGCAGAATATAGTTCCTTCTGCAAAGTACATACACTACATGGAACTGCTTGCCTCAGGGCTTCCACAACAGCCCCAGCATTTTCCATCAGTGCGTGGCAAACAGTTTGAAGGATTTTAGCCAGCCCAGACAGTTGGTCCAATATGTGGATGACCTGCTCCTGTTCACTGATTCGAGAGAGGAGCATGGCCCACTATTGGCCGAACTGCTGGAGCTGCTAGGGCAGAAGGGTTTCAAGGTAAACACCAAGAAAGCACAGTTCGGCCAGCAGGAGGTGAAATTCCTCGGTCTGACCTTGCGCTCTGGAGAAAGGGCATAGATAAGGCTAGGAGAGAAGCGGTACAAGAACTACCAGTCCCCAACACAGTAACGGGAGTGAGGTCATTTCTAGGGCTAACCGGGTACTGTAGAGACTTTATTGAGGACTATGCAGCCACCGCAGCCCCTCTGCTCCGACTCCTACACAAGGAAGTGGAGTGGCTTTGGGATGAGGGTTGACAGGCAGCATTTGTCAGGCTCAAGAAAGACTTGCAGACCACACCAGCTCTAGGGGCCATAGATGGGGGAAATGAGTTTTCCTGGAGGTAGCGGCCAGCGGGGACAGCCTGACTGCTGTGCTGCTCCAAGAGCGGCACGGCCGGCTGCGGCCGGTGGTCTACTCCTCCACGATACTCACGGATGTGGAGAAGAGCTACCCCAACTGTGAGCGGCACCTTTTGGCCACACATTGGGCTGTGAAGAGATCATTGATCTTCATAGGCACCTCTCCCATCACACTCCTCACCCATCACACACCCACCCAGATGCTTCTCGATGGGAGGATCAAGGATGGGACAGTGAGCAGTGCCCGCATTGCCTGCTGTACCTTGCTCCTCTCACAGATGAATCTGAAGGTGAAGGGTCTCTGTGAGCCAAAGCTCGCAGCCAGCCTGGTATATCCTGGAACAGTTCACCGGTGTTCCATTGAAGGAGTTTGGGAAGTAAACATAGGTTTACGGGCTGGGATACATCCCACAGGCCGCGAGATCTATGTAGACGGTTCCAGCACGGTATCTGCTGGCGAGCGTCTCACGGGGTGTGGAGTTTACAACCCAGCGGCAAACATTGCCCTGGCGATTAAGCTCCCCAGCACCATGAGCGCCCAGCAGGCTGAACTATCTGCGGTGGTGTATGTCGTTACACACCCCAAAATCTTCCCCACCCCCTACACGATTTGCTCGGACAGCATGTTCACGTGCAATTCGTGTACGGAGTACCTGGCCATCTGGTCCCACCGCGGATACACCTCCACTGATGGGAGACCCCTCACAGTAAAGCCCCTGCTGGAAAAGATCTTGGCAGCAGTGGGGGAGGAAGGGGAGGTTTTCATCCACAAGGTGAAGGCCCATTCCTCCACAGAACCCCACGGCCAGGGCAACCAGCAGGCTGACTTGCTCGCCAAGGAGCGTGCCCGCACAGGCACTTTCTGGGACCCATTTGGGTCCAGACCCATGGCAGCGATCAGAGGTAGGGACGGGACTCAAGGGAGTCTAGGGGTAGCGTTAGCCCCGGACCGTAAGACGGTCCAAGCCCAAGACCTCGTCCTCAAAGCAGTCCTCAGCGCTGTAGTTGAGGGAAAGGGAGTAGAGGGTCCGTACGGCACAGCGACCCTCTCCGGTAAAGAGGGTATGCTGTTCCGGGAGGAACAGTGGGTTGTGCCACAGCAGCACCAGAGGGAATTCCTTCAACTGGCCCATGAGGGTCCAGGAGCGGGACAACCCGGGCCTGAGTCCACCTGGCAGCGGGTGGAACAGGCGGGATGGTGGCCGGGACTCAGGGACGATGTCCGCGAGTTCTGTGCAGGCTGTCTTGTGTGCGCTGCGAATAACCCCGACCCCCACAAATGGAAGGTACCTATGGGACACGTCAGGAGGGTAGAGGGACCATGGCAGTCGATAGAGGTCAACTACATCGGGCCCCTGCCCACCGCCCAGGGAGGCTATAAGTACTGCCTAGTCCTGGTGGACGTGTTCACCAAATGGGTAGAGGCCTTTCACTGCAGAACAGCTCTGGGTACTGCCAGGATCCTGGTCCGGGAAGTGTTCTCGTGGTGGGGACTACCACAGTATGTGGAGTCCGTCCAAGGGAGCCACTTCATCGGACAGGTGATGCAGAATACCCTTATGCTGCTAGGCATTGAGGGGAAGTGGCACGTGGCCCACAACCCCCAGTCATCAGATTGTGGAACATATGAATCAGACCCTAAAGGAAAGGTTAAGGAAGGAGACGGTGGACTCACCCCGTAAATGGGCCGAAGTCCTACCGTTAGTTTTGATGGGGATCCGGGCCAGCCAGTCTAAAAGCATGGGGTGCTCCCCGTACGAGCTGATGACTGGCAGGGTTATGCGGACCCCCACCCATGTACTAGCCCTGGTGCTCACGGAGGGTCAGCTCAGGGAGGTCAACCGAAACCTCCTTGAGCACCTGAAGCAGGTCCACGATCAGGCGGCTGGGAACATGGGAAGGCAGCATCGGAGTAACCAATTGCTGCTCGAACCGAGAAAGCACCACGAGTGGGAGGTAGGAGATCAGGTCATGGTGAGAAACTATGCTCGAGTAGAAAGTTTGGAGCCATTGTACATGGGGTCCTACAGCATTGTAGATAAAGCCAGCCCCATGGTATACGCCGTGAAGATGACCCGGCGTACAAAATTGTTTCATATCAACTAGTGTAAGCTGTTTACACCTGAAAGGGGAAAACAGCCAGTTGGGGTAAGGTCTGAGGATAAAGATCCTCAGCCTGCAGTAGGAGCGAGTTCACGACTGCACAGGCAGGCACTTTGGCTTCCTTGAAGGGAGGGGCCATCCCGCCCATCGATTGGGACACTCCCCCACTCTTCTGGGATCCAGACGAGGGGGAGGGGCCTGAGGGCAAAAACCCCACCCCTATCCCAGGTGTAGAGAGGGAGGGACCTGAGGTCAAATACCCGCCCCGGACCCAGCCATGGGACCTGGGGGCAGAGACTCTCAGCTCGCAGCAGCAGGCTGCGAAGCGTTACCTGCCCCTAACCCGGGTTCGGGAGAGGTCAAGCCTGAGGGGGCAGCGGTTCGGGTTAAAGGCCCAGCGGCCAAGAAAGCCCCACCCGCCAAAGTCCCTAGAAGGTCCCCATGGACGCCCCAGCTGAGAAAGCCATGGTCACCAGCCCTCCAGTTACCAAGGGCCGCCCCTCGAGTCAGGGAGAGGACCAAGGGCAGAGGTCCTCAGCCAGCAGCCACAGGCTGTGAGGGACCAACAGTGCAGGACGGTGCGGCCACGCCGGAGGTAGCGGTGAGCTGCAGTCCAACCAGGAATTAGCCTGGCCGCCCGGAGATGGGCTGCGAATGTATATAGTTTTAGTTTAAGTTTTGGTTATTGTTAAGTTAGGTATTTAGCAGTTTAAGTATTTAGCTTAAGTTTGGGTGTTTAAGTTTAAGTTAAATAAGGTGATGGGTAGTTTTAGGTTAAGTAAGTAATCTGCCAAGAGTGTGTATATTTGGGTCGAGGTCGCGGGACCCGACCATGCTTCACCAAGCCAGAGAATCTCTTGGGGACCTGGCTGCATGTTTTTGTATCTTTTTGCAGAAAGACTTTCAGGATGAAGGGAATTGAAATCCTATTCGCCCTGATTGGGATGAGCGTTGGAAGGCGAAGCGATGTGCAAGATTCCCACATCTATGGGTGCTCGGGAGACAGGGCGCCTATAGCGACCAACGGAACCAGGGAACGGGATGCGGAGGAGACCGCCGTCTACGTCCACGAGGGAAGGTGGCCAGGATGTCTGGGGTCCAATTCATCTCAGTACTCCAGCCAAACTGGATTCACGTACGGGGAGACCTCCCTCCGGTGCCCCAGGGTACGGGTCGTTACCACAAGAGTCAGCCTCACCGTTGGAAAGCGTATATGTTTAATGTGTAAAGGACACATTCCTCTGGATAGGTGGTGGTGGCTCAGAAAGCTGAGCAAAGATATAAGGAACCCCGAAGTCAAGTGGGAACGGTTGGGGAATAACATCCACCAGACGATTACAGGGACTCATGGAGGATTAAGTGTGTGTTGGGACAAGTGGTGCGAATTCTTACACATTCTCCCCGAACCCAGTCAATACCACTGAGCTTGTAACCAGCCCCCGTAAGCCCCGCCCGTGGCACAGGCGGTGAGGATACACAGGGAAGGTTGCCGCACCACCACCAAGGGACCAGGGAATGGGTTGGTACTAGTCCCCACCGATCAGATGCTGTACCACGGGGTACACTACGCGGTAGCCTCCGTGATTTTAAATCTCACCGAGGTACATTTGCTGGAGTGGTGTCCCAAAGAAACAGAGCAGCTATACCAGGCCCTATTAAAGGACATGTTCAAGAAGTTTACGAGTTCGATTTCGCCTATGTGGACAAAACCGAACTGTATACCACACACCAAGAGTTTTTGGGTAATGCAGGGAGGCAAAGAAGGGGAGTATGGAATTATGTTTTTACTGTGTTTAATACTGGGTCCTCTGTCATCAACAGTTTAGATGACATAGAGCTGCGGACCCAGATAAACGGTTTAAAAACACAGTTAAAGAAGATATTACTAGATGAGAACAAGGTAGTGGGCTCGGGGTTGCATGAGGACCAAGCCATGATGGTCCATTTAAAGGAAATCATAGCGGAGTTGGAAAAGCACGCAAAGACGGTAAATGCTCTTATAACGGAGCACAGAAATGCTTCTGACCAGGCTGCACAGAATGAGGTGTGTGTGCAATACAGGGCGTGGCTACTGGGCGAAGGCCGCAGTAATCTGGAGGATTTAAAACAGGGTTTAGTCCCCTCCTGGATTAGCAACAAGCGCCTCGCAGCCCTCCACCCATTTGAGAATGCATTAAGCCCGTGCCAACTCCGGCTAGCATCCAAAGCCTACCCAGTCCCCATGGATTGTGGGTGGCCCAACCACACAATCATGGGATTAGTAGTTAGGATGCCGGTCATGGGTAGGACAGCCCGACCCGCACCGGTATACAGTGTGGAGAACATTGGAGTCATTCAAGGGGGTGCACACATTTGTTTCACCGCGGTCCTGCCTTATGTCATAAAGTGGGAGCATGCTATGACAGGTATTGACCTCTCAGGAAGCCGGAGCCGGGGATCACACATAATCCTGTGTCCCTAGCACTTGAATGCCTATTCAAAACCACAGTGCGGGTTCAGAGCTGCTGACGCAAAGCCTATAAATTGTGCCATAGAGGCAATGGCACAAGGCCATGTTCCCCCGCAGGTTGCATATATAGGAGGTGGGACATATTGTGTCACCACCGGCGCGTCCCACTACCAGCATGGACAGCATAGCTGGTGTCCGGTTAGTGACAGCAGTTTCTGTTTTAAACCCGAGGCAGAAGTTCAAGTGGCCCAGGAGCAAATTGTCCCCATTCCTGAACCCTCCACTGTTCACCTCACTGTGAAGGAGAATTTTACAAATTTGCAGAAGTACGTAGCACACTTTGGCTACGAAATTCCCCCTCTCCCTGAACACCTTACCAAAATACTCAAAGCAGTTATAGTTTTGCAGAAACATTTATACACTCTAGAAATGATATTGGGTCAAAAGATCAGGATAATGAAACAGTTTGGGTGGAGGTAAGGAATAATAAGGGGAAAAAAACATTAGTGGGCGTAGTCTATAGGCCTTCGAACAGTGGCAACTCTGTTGGATGGAGTATCAATCAGGAAATAGTTGAGGCTTGTAATAGGGGAACATCTATAATTATGGGGGATTTTAACTATCATATTAATTGGACAAATCAAATTGGGCAGGGCTGCCTTGAGGATGAGTTCATTGAGTGTATTAGGGATGGGTTTCTTGAGCAGTATGTAACTGAACCGGCCAGGGGGCAAGCAACCTTAGATCTGGTCCTGTGTAACGAGACAGGATTAATTAAAAATGTCCTAGTAAAGGATCCCCTTGGAATGAGTGACCATAACATGGTTGAATTCCATATTCAATTAGAGGGTGAGAAGGTTGGATCTCAAACAAGCATGCTAAGCTTGAATAAAGGAGACTATGAAGCTATGAGAGCAGAATTGAGTAGAGTGGATTGGGAAAATAGATTAAAGGGTAAGACGATACATGATCAGTGGTGTACATTTAAGGATTTATTTTACAACTTCCAAAAAAAATATATTCCACTGAGAAGAAAAGGGTGTAAAAGAAAAGACAGCCATCCGTGGCTAAGTAAAGAAATTAAGAATAGTATTCACCTAAAAACAAGGGCATATAAGGTAGCCAAATCTAGTGGGAGGATAGAGGATTGGGAAAACTTTAAAAGACAGCAAAAAATAACAAAAAGATTGATTAAGAAAGGGAAGATAGATTATGAAAGTAAATTAGCAAAAAATATAAAAACAGATAGTAAGAGTTTTTATAGTTATATAAAAAGAAAAAGGGTGGCTAAAGTAAACGTTGGTCCCTTAGAGGATGAGACCGGGAAATTAATGGTGGGAAATATGGAGATGGCAAAAACACTGAATGAATATTTTATATTAGTCTTTGCAGTAGAAGACACTAAGGCCTAGAAATTCATTATAGCCACTTTTGGGGCGGTAAAGTCGGGCGGCCGCTAAAGTTTGCGCCCGGCGCAAATTCGAGGCCACTTCCCCGATATTCATTAGCTTCGCCCAAAGAGTTTGCTCGAGCGCTAAAACTGGCGATGCACGGCTCTCTTTAGGCGCTAAGCCGGCGGCCTGGGCGCTAACACTGGAAGGTGGGCGCAGGGCAGGTGCGGCGAGCTGCTGATTGACAGCAGACACTCTGGCTCCGGTGAGCTCTTAAAGGGGGAGGGTGGATTTGTTTTTTTGAAAGGCCGAGACTGCTGTATTTGTGTTGTTGGGGAGGGCTTCTCTCCATCAGTTTGTTATGTGGTACCGGCACACCACCACCACCACCACCTCCACCTCCTCCTCCTCCTCCTCCACCACCACCTCCTCCTCCTCCTCCTCCTCCTCCTCCTCCACCATCTTTGTCTCTCACAAAGTGTTGCAAAACGGCTGCCTTTTCTACTGCAGGGGTGCCCTTTAATTTGCGCTCCCCGCGGCCCGCCTCGGCTGTGTACCGTTCCACTTCACAGTCGTTAGGGCCGCCCGGCGCACAATGGGGCGGCGTGAGTGAAGTTCCGGTTCCGGGCGCACAAAGGGCGTTGCACGACGAAATGACGTCATGATCTGCGCGCGCAGCAGGGCGCGCGCTAAGACTTTGCGCCGGCGCTAAATGTCTACTGAAGTTGGGGCGAGGCGCAGATCGCGCTGCGCCCAGGCGCTAAGCGCCTAGCGCTCGAGATCTACTCCTCCTAAGGCGCTAACGGCTGGCGCGCCCAACTGAATTTCTAGGCCTAAGAATATCCCAACACTGGACAAACAGGGGGCTAAAGGGGGGGAGGAGCGAAACACGATCAAAATCACTAAGGAAGTGGTACTCGGTAAAATAATGGGACTCAAGGCGGTTAAATCACCTGGACCTGATGGCTTATATCCTAGGGTCTTGAGGGAAGTGGCGGTAGGGATTGTGGATGCATTAGTAATAATTTTCCAAAACTTCCTGGACTCAGCAAAGGTCCCGGCAGACTGGAAAACTGCTAATGTAACACCCTTATTTAAAAAGGGCAGTAGACAGAAGGCTGGAAACTATAGACCGGTTAGCCTAACATCTGTGGTAGGTAAAATTTTGGAGTCCATTATTAAGGAGACAGTAACAGGACATTTGGATAATCATAATTTAATAGGACAAAGTCAGCATGGTTTTATGAAGGGGAAGTCATGTTTGACAAATTTGCTGGAGTTCTTTTGAGGAAGTAACATATACGGTGGATAATGGGGAACCAGTGGACATAGTGTATTTAGACTTCCAAAGGGCATTTGACAAGGTGCCACACAAAAGATTATTGGTTAAGATAAAAAATCACGGGATTGGGGGTACTATTCTGGCATGGATAGAGGATTGGCTATCTAACAGAAGGCAGAGAGTTGGGATAAATGGTTCATTCTCAGACTGGCAATCAGTAACTAGTGGTGTTCCGCAGGGGTCAGTGCTGGGTCCCCAACTCTTTACAATCTATATTAACGATTTGGAGGAGGGGACCGAGTGTAACATATCAAAAGTTTGCAGATGATACTAAGATGGGAGGGAAAGTAGTGAGTGAGGAGGACATAAAACACCTGCAAGGGGACATAGACAGGCTAATTAAGTGGGCAGAGATTTGGCAGATGGAATACAATACTGGAAAGTGTGAGGTTATGCACTTTGGCAGGAAAAATCATAGAGCAAGTTATTATCTTAATGGCAAGAAACTGGAAAGTACTGAAGTGCAAAGGGATCTGGGGGTCCTGGTGCACGAAACTCAAAAGGTTAGTATGCAGGTGCAGCAAGTGATTAAGAAGGCCAATGGAATGTTGGCTTTCATTGCTAGGGGGATAGAATATAAAAATAGGGAGGTATTGCTTCAGTTGTACAAGGTATTGGTGAGACCGCACCTGGAATACTGCGTACAGTTTTGGTGTCCATACTTAAGAAAGGACATACTTGCTCTCGAGTCAGTACAAAGAAGGTTCACTCGGTTAATCCCGGGGATGAGGGGATGGACATATGAGGAGAGGTTGAGTAGATTGGGACTCTACTCATTGGAGTTCAGAAGAATGAGAGGCGATCTTATTGAAACATATAAGATTGTGAAGGGGTTGGATCGGGTGGATGCGGGGAGGATGTTCCTGATGATGGGTGAAACTAGAACTAGGGGGCATAGTCTTAGAATAAGGGGCTGCTCTTTCAAAACTGAGATGAGGAGGGACTACTTCACTCAGAGGGTGGTAGGTCCATGAAATATGCTGCCCCAAAAAGCTGTAGAAGCTACATCATTACATAAATTTAAAACAGAAATAGACAGTTTCCTAGAAGTAAAGGGAATTAAGGGTTACGGGGAGCGGGCAGGAATTTGGACATGAGTCTAGGTTCGGATCGGTCATGGCCCTGTGGGTAGCGGGGCGGGCCCAGGGGCCATGTAGCCTGATCCTGCTCCTATTTCGTGTGTCTAATTCTGTTAGATTCAGGAGATGGTTCTGTGATAGTGGATTGGCGGTTAGGATCAGATCAGCCATGATCTTATTGAATGGCGGAGCAGGCTCGAGGGGCCGATTGGCCTACTCCTGCTCCTATTTCTTATGTTCTTCTTATGTTCTTAGAGCAGGAAACAGTAGGGATAGGGACTAAGATATTGGATATTGTGATTCCACCCTGGTGGGACATTTTCAATAACATAGAGGTCCCTTCGTGGATCAGACTGGCTTCCCACATTCTCCTGGTTTGCCAGTTAGGGATAGTGTTATATCTAGTTTGCATTCAATGTAAGGGAAAAGGTCAGTTGTTAGAATTCTGAAACCAGAATATCTGGAAGGAACATTATGTGAAGGTGGAGGGAGATACGCCTGTTTAAGTCTTTTTCCTTGTATTCTTATTAAAGATTGTTGTTCTTTGTGTTTGTTGTTTTTAATAAAGATTTTTCTGTTGTTTTTTTGCGACGCGTTTAGTAAAGATGTATGTGTACCGAGTTCTGCAGTGGTGTTGTACCCCCTCCATGCTTGGATGTGTGTAAAATCTGTAATTTACTCTCTGTATGCTGATGTACACTACATTTTCGTGGAATGGGAAGTGCATGTGTCGTGGGTATATTAGATAGGTATTTACAGGGGAAGGTTGACTATGGAGGGTCAGAAAATTTTGCTCACCTTGTAAGAATGATACTTGAAGCAAGTTTTAGTATCACAGGGGGGAATGTAAGATTTGCAAAATGTCCACATTTCCCCCAAGGTTATTATTAATAAAAGGGACCCTGCATGGACATTTCCAAGAAAAAGGGTACCCAAAGATGGCATCTGCACCTCATGACCAAAAGGCTGCAAGATTTAAAATCTTGGACTCTGGGGCACAAGCAGCTTTTGAGGAAATCGAAACCTAAAATGCAGTTTCTGTGAAGAAGGACTTTTGTATTTTGAAAAGCAGACAGAACTCTGAATATGCATTAAGCCAAATCGTAGACAGACCAAAACCAGTTAGGCCTATACTTGAGGCCATCAAGTTGTTTGCATCTATAATCGGAAACAGCTTAAGGAAGCCATCGAGGCTGGACAGGCCAATTAAGATGCATTAATAACAATACAGCTCAGACATCAGGCCATTAGGTGTGATCAATGGCCAACTAAAATCAGTTAGTTTAGATTGCTACAATTATTTAAACTAGCCCACCCAGATTGGGACAATGAACTAACCTGATTTGGCGCGCAGATAAGGGCCATCCGAAGGAGTATAATTGTAGGCTCACCGGCAACCGACGCTCTCTTGCTCCTTGCCCTCATGGCTGCTGCTCCTTTTCCCCTCCCGCGCTTGCCACCTGGCCACTGCCCATGTCTTTCCCCACTCCATCAGGGATGCCCGGCATTGCACCAGGCGAACACGTTCAAACCAGGCCAGACGAGGCCAGACGAGACGAGGTGAGGTGAGATGAGATGAGACGAGATGAATTGGGAGAAGATTGAAGAACGCTTCAAATAATCGGGCCTTCAATTCAGCCGACCTATAATTATCTTCATGCAAACTCCAACTGCCGCCCGAGGAAGAGGAACCATCATCCCTGCGAGGTAAAGTACCCAAGCAAAGACTTTACCCTTGGGGTACTTTTGCCAGGACGACGCCCTTGCAGCGCCCTGAGACCACGTGACAACGGTAGGCCCCAGAGAGCACAAAGGGTGAACCCCAAGCCCCACCGTTGTTTGAGCTCAGCAGATTTTGACTCCGTGAGCATGAATTCTGGCCCCTCATATCTTAATCTAGTTAGGCATAAGGGGGTGGGATAAGGATAAGGAGATTGTTAATATAGTTTGTTTTCCCTCGATGTGCCATGTGTTCCCCATTCCCTGTTTAATATAGTTATTTTGTATTTGCCTGTAATTTTATACTAGTAACTTCGCATAATATTGTCTTAATTTCTATTTTTAATAAAATCTTGGTTTTCTTACATCCAAACCACCTGTCTACTCAAGTTTTCTGTATCGCCGCCTGTACCTAAGTCCGGTGTCTAGAACTCAGGGGCATGGGAGCAATTCGAACCGCTCACAAACAGTCAGGGGCATAACTGACTGGGCGCACGCACCAACCACACCACCCCCTTACAGAGACCAGTTTTGATGGACAAAATGCATGCATGGAATGATCCCTACCCCCTAAGATGGAACCTTGAATATCTCGACAAATTGATTGTTGAGCCTCATCTACAATATCGTGGTGATCTGTCCGTGTTTGTCATGCCGCTACAAGCAGCTCGCCCAACTAAAGAATCCAATTTTTTGGCTGTTTGCCTCACCAGCAGCGGCCCTCAAGTAAGTAGGGGGCAGGGGAAGGACAGCATATAGATTATAGATTATAGAGAGGTCTGCACAGAGTGTTCCTAAATGGAGTGCTTCTAACCAGAGTGTTAAAGTTGGGAATTTGGAGAGAGTGGGTATTCGGTGCAGAGGGGGAGGAGGTGCTGCTTTTTGCCTCCAATACTTGTTATGTTTTGTGTTAGAGGTAAATATTTAATTTAATCTACCTATTACTTAAACTAGATCTAGTAGTTAGTTAAAAACTAAACTATACGCTAAGTTAATTAAATACATAAACTGCAATTAATTAACTAAATAAAACAAGGTTATATAGGAATGGCAGTTCAGGTGGTGTGCCGTAACTGCAGCATGTGGAAGCTTGTGGAGAGCATCGCAATCCCGGACGACCACATCTGCAGTAAGTGTTTACATCTCGAGGAACATCAGCTCAGAGTTGTTGAGCTAGAGTCCGAGGTGCAGACATTGCATGGCATCAGGGAAGGGGGGAGCTACCTGGACATTTTGATCCAGGAGGTAGTCACAGTCCTTAGGTTAGGTAGTGGTACAAGTCTGGTTAGTGGTCAGGGACAGGACGGTGTGACTGCAATTCAGGCAGGTAAGGGGACCCCAAGTGCAGTGCTGGAGGAGCTTTGGCATTTGTCCTTATCCAACAGGTATGAGGTTCTTGCTGCCTGTGTGGATGAGGGAAAGGCCTGCAGGGTGGATGAGCAAACTAACCATGGCACCATGGTACAGGAGGCCATTCAAGTGGGGGGAGTGAAAAGGAATTCTGTAGTGGTAGGGGACAGTATAGTCAGGGGGACAAATGCTGTTCTCTGCAGCAATGACCGGGAGTTCCAAAGGCTGTGTTGCCTGCCCGGTGCCAGGGTTAAGAATACCTCCCCATGGCTAAAGAAAAATTTGGAGTGGGAGGGGGAGGATCCAGTTGTTGTGGTCTACGTAGGAACCAATGACATAGGTATCATTAAGGTTCTGCTGAGAAAGTTTGAGTATCTAGTGTCCAAATTAAAACGCAGAACTTCAATGTTAACAATTTCTGCATTTTTGTCTGAGCCATGCTCAAACTGGCATAAGGCCAAGCGGATCAGAAAATTAAATGTGTGGCTCAAAGACTGGTGGAAGGGGTTTCAATTAATGGGGCACTGGGCAATACTAGGAAAAGAGGGAGCTGTTTTGTTGGGATGGGCTCCATTTAAATTGGGCAGGGACCAGTGCCTGGCGATTTGAATTACAAGGGCTGTAGATAGGGCTTTAAACTAAAAAGCAGGGGAGGGGTCAGGTGAGGGGAAATTTAGAAATCCAAACAGAGAATTCAAAGCAATGGGGCAGTGTAGTGATTTGGGTAAAGATAAGCAGAGTGTGACAGGAAGGGACAGAGAGTTTAATGGTAATAGTGCATCAGCGAATAAGGTGGAAGCAGGGAATAATGGTAAAAATTAAAATTAAAGGCCCTTTATCTGAATGCGCAAAGCATTTGTAACAAGATAGATGAATTAGTGGCACAAATTGGGATAAATGGCTTTGATCGAATAGTCATGACAGAGAAGTGGTTGCAAGGTGACCAAGGTTGAGAATTAAATATTCCAAGATACTTGACATTTTGAAAAGACAGGCAAAATGGAAAAAGAGGAGGGGTAGCCCTAATAATAAAAGGTGACATAAGGACAGTAGTGAGAAAGGCACTTTGCTTGTAAGATCAGGAAGTAGTATCCGTAGAGATGGAGATAAGAAATCACAAGGGGCAGAAAGCACTGGTGGGAGTAGTTTATAAGCCCCCAAACAGTAGCTATACCATTTGACAGTGTATTAATCAACAAATAATAGGGGCTTTTAACAAAGGTAATACAACAATCACAGGGGCATGTAATCATCATATAGGCTGGGCAAATCAAATTAGCAAAGGTAGTCTGGAGGGGAAGTTCATGGAATGCATTTGAGACAGTTTCTGAGAACAATGTGTCATGGAAGCAACCAGAGAACAGACTATTTTCAGACAGGGTTAATTACTAATCTCATGGTAAAGGATCCACTGGGGAAGAGTGATCATAATATCATAGAATCTTGCATTGAGCTTTAGAGCAAAATACATCAGTCCAAAACACGAGTCTGCAACTTAAATAAAGCCAATTACATAGGTATGAGGGGCGAGTTGGCTAAGGTAAATTGGGAAATTAAATTAAAGGGTATGATGGTAGAGAAGCAGTAGCAAACATTTAAAGAAATATTTAAAAATTCTCAACGAATATTCATTCCATTGAGAAATAAAAACTTAACGGGAAAAGTGATCCCTCTGTGGCTAACTAAAGAAGTAAAGGATAGTATTAGATTAAAAGAAGAGGCTTATAATGTTGCAAAGAATAGGAGTTTACAAGCTATATTAATGATTTGGAGGAAGGGACTGAATGCAACATATCTAAGTTTGCCGACAATACAAAGATGGGAGGGAAAGTCGTGAGTGAGGAGGACATAAAAAACCTGCAAGAGGACATAGACAGGCTATGTGAGTGGGCAGAGATTTGGCAGATGGAATATAATATTGGAAAGTGTGAGGTTATGCACTTTGGCAGAAAAAAATCAAAGAGCAAGTTATTATTTAAATGGAGAGAAACTGCAAAGTGCTACAGTACAAAGGGATCTGGGGGTCCTGGTGCATGAAGCACAAAAAGTTAGTATGCAGGTGCAGCAGGTGATAAGGAAGGCCAATGGAATCTTGGCTTTTATTGCAAGGGGGATGGAGTATAAAAACAGGGAAGTCTTGCTGCAGTTATACAGGGTATTGGTGAGGCCACACCTGGAATACTGCATGCAGTTTTGGTTTCCATATTTAAGAAAAGATATACTTGCTCTCGAGGCGGTTCAGAGAAGGTTCACTCGGTTGATTCCGGAGATGAGGGGGTTGATGTATGAGGAAAGGTTGAGTAGGTTGGGCCTCTACTCATTGGAGTTCAGAAGAATGCGAGGCGATCTTATCGAAACATATAAGATTGTGAGGGGATTTGATCGGGTGGATGCAGTGAGGATGTTTCCACTGATGGGTGAGACTAGAACTAGGGGGCTTAATCTTAGAATAAGGGGCTGCCCTTTCAAAACTGAGATGAGGAGGAACTTCTTTACTCAGAGGGTAGTAAATCTATGGAATTTGCTACCCCAGAGAGCTGTGGAAGCTGCAACATTAAATAGATTTAAAACGGAGATAGACTGTTTCCTAGCAGATAAGGGAATTCGGGGTTACGGGGAAAGGGCAGGGAAGTGGACGTGAGTCTAGGTTCAGATCAGCCATGATCCTATTGAATGGCGGAGCAGGCCCGAGGGGCTGTATGGCCTACTCCTGCTCCTATTTCTTATGTTCTTATGAGTAAGCCTAAGGTTTGGGAGGGTTTTAGAAATCAACAAAGGATGACCAAAAAACTGATTAAAAAAATTAAAAAATAGAATTTGAGAGTAAACTAGCAAGAAATATAAAAACAGATTGTAAGAGCTTCTACAAGTATGTAAAAAGGAAGAGAGTAGCAAAAGTAAGTGATGGTCCCTTAGAGGCTGAGACAGGAGAAATTATAATGGGGAATAAGGAAATGGCAGAAACTTTAAACAAATATTTTGTATATGTCTTCACTGTAGAAGACACAAACAGCATATCAAAAATAGTGGGGAACCAAGGGGCTAATGCGAGTGAGGAGCTTAAAGTAATTAATATCAGTTGAGAAAAATTACTTGAGAAACTAACAGGACTAAAAGCTGTCAAATCCCCTGGACCTGATAGCCTACATCCTAGGATTCTAAAAGAGGTGGCTGCAGAGATAGTGAGTGATTTGGTCATTATCTTCCAAAATTACCTAGATTGTAGAACGGTCCCAGCAGATTGGAAGGTAGCAAATGTAACCCTGCTTTTCAAGAAAGGAGAGAGAGAGAAAACAGGGAACTACAGGCCAGTTAGCCTGGCATCAGTCATCAGGAATATGCTCAAATCCATTATTAAGGAAGTGGCAACAGGGCACTAAGAAAATCACAATATGATTAGGCAGAGGCAACATGGTCTTATGAAAGGGAAATCATGTTCAACAACTTTACTACTAGCAGGGTAGATAAAGGGGAACCAGTGGATGTAGAATATTTGGATTTCCAAAAGACATTCAATAAGGTGCCACATAAAAGGTTGCTATGCAAGACAAGGGCTCATGGGGTTGGGGATGTTGGCCCAGAAATTAGGATCAGGGGCTTGCCGCGCGTGCAAGCCCCTGATGTGCACTTACCCGGCGCGCCAACATCTGAAGCCTGGGCCTGCTTGGAATTCCTGTCACTGGCCCGGTTCAGATGTCGGCGCGATGTGCTAACCTGATCCAGCGGCGTAATTAGTTCGATGTGCCGGCTGGGATCAGGTGAGCACTGGGCAGCCAATCAGGGGAGGGGAAACTTCATTCATGAGTTTGATAGTAAGAACTGTCAAACTCATGAAAACTACGGGCGCCCAAAACACTACTTAAATTTTAAATAAAATTTTAAAAATCATCCCACCAATTAAATGAACTATAAATAACTTAAAAAAATATTTTAAACAATGAATCACATTTTTGAAAAAAATAATTTTTTAAGAAATCGGGTCTAAAAATAAACTTACCTTACTGTAAAGTCCTTAAAAACAATAAAGCTGTGGAAAAAATGTTATAATTTTAAATAATAGACAACTTACCTTAAAGAATCAAGTCCTTACGCCTCCTTTTTATATGTCTAAAAAGTTCTGGCCCTTACACACGGGCAAACCTGTCAAAAAGAAGGAAGTTCAATGCGTGCGCACAGAGTCCTGCGCGCACGCATTGGACCTCTGAACCCCTTGGAGGAAATGCCGGTTTCCCGTGCATGAGCTGTGCACTTTCAACGGGCCCACGCGTGAGTACCCCGTCCGTACTCACGCGCTGGGACCGGAATTACTGGCCCAATATAGTAGCATGGATAGAGGATTGGTTAACAGACAGAAAACAGAGTTTAGGGAAAACGGGTCATTTTCCGCTTGGCAGGCTGTAACTAGTGGGGTGTCGCAAGAATCAGTGCTTGGGCCTCAGCTATTTACAATCTATTAATGAATAGATGAAGGGACCGAGTGCAATGTATCCAAGTTTGCTGACAATACAAAGCTAGGTGGGAAAGTAAGCTGTGAGGAGAACATAAAGAGCCTGCAAAGGGATATAGACAGGTTAAGTGAGTGGGCAATAAGTTGGCAGATGGAGTATAATGTGGGGAAATGTGAGGTTATTCACTTTGGTAGGAAGAATAGGAAAACAGAATATTTTTAAATGGTGAGAAGCTATTAAATGTTGGTTTTCAGAGAGATTTAGGTGTCCTTGTACAGGAAACACAGAAAGTTATCATGCTACCGCAAGCAATTAGGATGGCAAATGGCATGTTGGCCTTTATTGCGAGGGGGTTGGAGTATAAGAGTAAGGAGGTCTTATTACAATTGTACAGGGCCTTGCTGAGACCACACCTGGAGTACTGTGCACAGTTTTGGTTTCCTTATCTGAAGAAGGACACACTTGCCTTAGAGGGGGTGCAACAAAAGTTTAGTAGATTGATCCCTGGGATGAGAGGGTTGTCCTATGAGGAGAGATTGAGTAGATTGGGCCTATATTCTCTGGAGTTTAGAAGAATGAGAGGTGATCTCATTGAAACATATAAGATTCTGAGGAGGGTTGACAAGGTAGACGCTGAGAGGTTGTTTTCCCTGGCTGGAGAGTCTAGAACTAGGGAGCGTATGTCAATTGGAATTAGGGGGGAAACTCTCCACTGGCTGGAGTCATAACTAGCACAAAGGAAGATGGCTTTGGTTGTTGGAGGCCATCAACTCAGCCCCACAGCATTGATGCAGGAGTTCCTAAGGGCAGCGTCCTCGGCCCAGCCATCTTCAGCTGCTTCATCAATATCCTTCCCTCCATCATAAGGACAGAAGTGGGGATGTTCGCTGATGATTGCACAGTGTCAGTTCCATTCGCAACTCCATAGATAATGAAGCAGTTCCTGCCGCATGCAGCAAGACCTGGACAACATCCAGGCTTGGGCTGATAAGTGGCAAGTAACATTCACGCTACATAAGTGGCAGACAATGACTATTTCCAACAAGAGAGAGTGGAACCATTGCCCCATGACATTCAATGGCATTACCATAGATGACTCTCCCACCGTCAACATCCTGGAGGCCACCATTGACCAGAAACTTAACTGGACCAGCTACATAAATTCTGTAGCTTCAAGAGTAGCTCAGAGGCTAGAAATTCTGTGGCAAATGTCTTACCTCCTAACTCCCCAAAGCCTTGCCACCATCTACAAAGCAGAAGTCAGGAGTGTGCTGGAATAGTCGCCACTTGCCTGGGTGAGTGCAGCTCCAACAACACTCAAGAATCTTGACACTATCCAGGGCAAAGCAGCCCACTTAATTGGCACCCCATCCACCACCATAAACATTCATTTCCCCCACCACTGGCGCACTGTGGCTGCAGTGTGTACCATCTACAAGGTGCACTGCAGGAGCTCGCCAAGGCATCTTCGACACCACATCCCAAACCCATGACCTCTGTAGGGTTCTCAAAATTCCCACATTCCCCAAAGTTATGGATAAAGGGACCCTGTATGGACAAGTTATTAAAAACAGGGTACCCAAAATGGCTTCTGTAACCTCGCGACCAAAACCAACAGGATTTTAAAAGCAAGGCCCTGCAAACAGGCAGGCCCTGAAATGAAACTTAAAATGCATGAATCTGTGAAGAGACTTTGTGGAGCCAGACAGCTAAAGCAAACACAGAATATGCATTCATCAACCTTGTAACAGATCAAGTTAGAATTGGCGTAAATCGAGGCCATTAGGTTTCTGCATATTTAATCGGTAACAGCTCACAGTAGCCATCAAGTCAGGATGGGGAAAATTAAGTTTCATAAATGACAAACAACCAGGACGCCAAGGCCATTAAACACGGAGACAACCACTCCAGAAGTTGTTAAAGTAAATGGCTGTAATCAGTTTAAACGAGCCCGCCAAAAGTTAGACAAAGGACTGACCTGATTTGGCGTGCAGATAAGGAATGAAGAACGGGTATAATTATAGGCCCATCAGTGGTGATCGGTCTCTTGGCTCTTGCTCTTATCTCTGGCTCTTGACTCTTGCTGCTGCCTCTCGTTCTCGTGCCTTGGCCTCGTGGCAGGCCCTCTTCTCGCTCCCTGCGCTGCTCAACACCAAGGACGCCCATTACACCGGGACCAAATGTGGGAGGAGAACTGAACCCGATTCGAAAGCACACAGGACACACAGGCCACAAACGGGCAAACGAGACGAGATGAGACGAAGAATACGGTAAACCGATAAGAGCAGAGAAGGGCAGTGGAAAGACGCGTTGGGGGACAAACGCCTAGTTATAAGCTGGCGTTTGAAGAATAAATTGGCGTTACATGCATGGACAGTAAAACCCCAGAATTATAGCCCAGTTTCAGAATAAGCTGCCGTTCGAAGGATGGGTAGCAGAATCAATGGACAACACCAGCTCAGTTTAAGAATAAACTGTCATTCGAAGCTTGGATAGCAAAATCATTAGACGCTAAAGGCCGCCAACCGGCCCCCAACCGCAGCAATACTGTCGACGACCGCCCGAGGAAGAGGAAGAAGACCCATCGCGACTCGACGACGACGTTAGCTGAGGAAAAAGAGGGTGCTTCACACAAACAACTTCAGTGCAGCACCCTGTGACCACGTGGCGACAGGATACCCCAAAGGACAGAAAGAGGGACCTAAAAACCCCACCGGTTAAAGCAACAGGTTTCAGATTGGTGAGCATGAATTCCTGGCCCCTCATAGCTTAATCTAGTTAGGTATAGGGGGTGGGATAAGGATAAGGGGATTTTTAATGTAGTTGTGTCCCTTGATGTGCCGTGTGTTCCCCATTCCCATATAAGTGTAATTGTTTATGCCTGTATTCATATCAGTAATTCTCATAAGATTGTGTTTTATTCTGCTTTTAATAAAATTTTGGTTTTCTTGCACCAAACCACTTGTCTACTCGATTTTCTGTATCGCCGCCTGTACCTAAGTCTGGTGTCTAGAACCCAGGGGTGTGGGAGCGATTCAAACTGCTCAGAGACAGTCAGAGGTGAAGCTGACTGGGCACACACCAACCACCCCCTATACCTCCAACACCTTGAAAGACAAGGGCAGCAGGCACATGGGGACACCATCACCTCCAAGTTCCTCTCCAAGTCACACACCTACCTGACTTGGAAGTTGCTGGGTCAAAATCTTGGAACTCCCTCTCTAACAGCACTGTGGGAGTAGCTTCACCACAAGGACTACAGCGGTTCAAGAAGGCGACTCACCACCACCTTATGAAGGGCAATTAGGGATGGGTAATAAATGTTGGCCTTGCCAGCGACACCTACATCCCAGGAACGATTAAAAAAATATTGTCTCAGGATAAGGGGTCAGCAATTTAAGACTGAGATGTAGAGGAATTTCTTCACCCAGAGGCTTGTAAATCTTTAGAATTCTCTACCCCAAATCGTTGAGTATATTCAAGGTTGAGATAAATAGATTTTGGACTCTCGGGGAATCAAGGGATATAGCGATCGGGCGGGAATGTGGAGTTGAGGTCAAAGATCAGCCGTGATCTTATTGAATGGCGGAGCAGCTCAAGGGGCTCTACTGCTTCTAATTCTTAAGTTCTTACATTCTTATAGATGTACTATGCTTCTCTGAATAAAACTGATTGCTCATACATTACTATGGAACAGACTTGTAATAATTGTGTGAAGGTATGTCGTGTAAGATTTCGGGTTTGCCATTTTTCTGGAAGTATCATAGATAGTTGATGTACAATGGAAGCTGCATACTTAGGAAGACACCAATTAGAGACTATTCATCAGTGCATGTTAACTCCCATGAGATTCAACTATTGACAGGCACTAAAGGCTGCTTGTGCTGAATGCAGAGCAGGTTGGCTTTTATAAATCAATTTCAGTGTACAAGGTTTCCCATTTAGAATAAATGTTGAAGAGTAGTGTTGAAATCTAGATTCAATTTCAATGATTTTTTTCAATTAAACTACATTGACTTTCTACCTTGATGAATAATTCAGGAATAAAAGGCTTGATAAATATTCTGGAGTTTTGTTCAATTTAGAACATAAGAATAGACAGGAACGAGAAAAGGCCATGCAGCCCTTTGAAGGTCATATCTCTAGTACATTAAGTTTGGCATAGTGGTATTTCATTATATTTTGAATAAAGCCAATATTTTTCACTCTATTACATTACTTGGTAAATTATTCCAAAAATTTATCATTAAGGGGCAGAAAGCAATTTTGCAGAATTTTTCGCCAGCAGATTAAATGACAAAAGAAAAAGACTTGCATTTATAAGCGCCTTTCACAACCTCAGGATGTTAAAAGTGCGTTACAGCCAATTAAGTTCTTTTTTAAGCATAGTCACAGTTGTAATGTAGGAAATGCAGCAGCCAATTTTTTGCACAGCATGGTCCCACGAACAGCAATGTGCTAATCACCAGATAATCTGCGTTCCAGTTAGGGTAACCATATTTTCTAAACCGAATCTGGGGATAAACAGGGTGGAAAATGTAGGTTGTGCCGCATAGCAAGGCAAAATTTTTAGCAGCCTATATTTTAACAGATGCACATATACACTACAAATGCAAAACAAATGTGCATATAGATAACGCGGATACAACATCACACTATTGAAGGGCATTCAGACACCTGAACCACTCCCAGTGAATGGAGTCACACTTGCCCCCTCCCCCCAGTAACTGAGGTCACACCTGCCCCCTCACCCAAGTAACTGAGGTCACAACTGCCCCCTAACCCCAGTAACTGAGGTCACACCTGCCCCCTCACCCCAGTAACTGAGGTCACACCTGCCCCCTACCCCCAGTGAATGAAGTCACACCTGCCCCCTACCCCAGTAACTGAGGTCACACCTGCCTCCTACCCACAGTGAATGGAGCCACACTTGCCCCCTACCCCAGAAACTGAGGTAACACCTGCCCCCTACACCAGTGACTGAGGTCACACCTGCCCCCTGACCGCAGTGACTGAGGTCACACCTGCACCCTACCCCCAGTGACTGAGGTCACACCTGCCCCCTCCCCCGAGTAACTGAGGTCACACCTGCCCCCTGACCCCAGTGACTGAGGTCACACCTGCCCCCTACCCCAGTGACTAAGGTCACACCTGCCTCCTACCCCCTGTAACTGAGGTCACACCTGCACACTACCCCCAGTAACTGAGGTCACACCTGCCGCCTACACCCAGTAACTGAGGTCACACCGGCCCCTACCCCCAGTTACTGAGGTCACACCTGCCCCCTACCCCCAGTGACTGAGGTCACACCTGCCCCCTACCCCCAGTATCTGAGGTCACACCTGCCCCCTGAACCCAGTAACTGAGGTCACACATGCCCCCTACCACCAGCAACTGAGGTCACACCTGCCCCCTACCACCAGCAACTGAGGTCACACCTCACACCTACCCCCAGTATCTGAGGTCACACCTGATCCCTACCCCCAGTGACTGAGGTCACACCTGCCCCTACCCCCAGTGACTGAGGTCAAACCTGCCACCTATCCCAGAAACTGAGGTCACACCTGCCCCCTACCACCAGTGACTGAGGTCACAACTGCCCCCTACCCCCAGTAAATGAGGGTACACCTGCACCCTGTCCCCATTGACTGAGGTCACACCTGCAGCATCCCCCCAGTAACTGAGGTCACACCTGCCCCATACTCCCAGTGACTGAGGTCACACCTGCCCCCTGCCCCCAGTGACTGAGGTCACACCTGCCCCCTACCCGCAGTGAATGAGGTCACACCTGCCCCCTACCCCCAGTGACAGAGGTCACACCTGCACCCTCCCCCCAGTGACAGAGGTCACACCTGCCCCCTACCCCCAGTGACTGAGGTCACACCTGCCCACTACCCACAGTGACTGAGGTCGCACCTGCCCCCTACAAACAGTAACTGAGGTTACACCTGCCCCCTACAAACAGTAACTGAGGTCACACATGCCCCCTACCCCCAGTGACTGAGGTCACACCTGCCCCTACCCCCAGTGACTGAGGTCACACCTGCCCCTACCCCCAGTAACTGAGGTCACACCTGCCCCCTACCCCGAGTGACTGAGGTCACAACTGCCCCCTACCCACAGTAACTGAGGTCGCACCTGCCCCCTACCCCCAGTATCTGAGGTCAGACCTGCCCCCTGAACCCAGTAACTGAGGTCACACCTGCCCCCTGACCCCAGTAATAGAGGTCACACCTGCCCCCAGCCCCCAGTAACTGAGGTCACACCTGCCCCCTACCCCCAGTGACTGAGGGCACACATGCCCCCTACCCCCAGTATCTGAGGTCACACCTGATCCCTACCCCAGTAACTGAGATCACACCTGCCCCCTGCCCCCAGGAACTGAGGTCACACCTGCCCCTACCCCCAGTGACTGAGGTCACACCTGCCCCCTACCCCAGAAACTGAGGTCACACCTGCCCCCTACCCACAGTGGCTGATGTCACAACTGCCCCCTACCCCCAGTAAATGAGGGTACACCTGCCCCCTGTCCCCATTGACTGAGGTCACACCTGCAGCAACCCCCCAGTAACTGAGGTCACACCTGTCCCCTACTCCCAGTAATTGAGGTCACACCTGCCCCATACTTCCAGTGACTGAGGTCACACCTGCCCCCTACCCCCAGTAACTGAGGTCACACCTGCCCCCTGCCCCCAGTGACTGAGGTCACACCCGCCCCCTGCCCCCAGTGACTGAGGTCACACCCGCCTCCTACCCGCAGTGACTGAGGTCACACCTGCCTTCTGACCCCAGTGACTGAGGTCACACCTGCACCCTCCCCCCAGTAACTGAGGTCACACCTGCCCCTACCCACAGTAACTGAGGTCACATCTGCCCCCTAACCCCAGTAACTGAGGTCACACCTGCCCCTGCCCCCAGTGACTGAGGTCACACCTGCCCACTACCCACAGTGACTGAGGTCACACCTGCCCCCTACCCCCAGTGAATGAGGTCGCACCTGCCCCCTACCCACAGTAACTGAGGTTACACCTGCCCCCTACACCCAGAGACTGAGGTCATACCTGCCCCCTACCCACAGTGACTGAGGTCACACCTGCCCCCTACCACCAGTAACTGAGGTCACACCTGCCCCCTACTCCCAGCAACTGAGGTCAAACCTGCCCCCTACCCCCAGTGACTGAGGTCACAACTGCCCCCTACCCCCAGTAACTGAGGGCAAACCTGACCCTACCCCCAGTATCTGAGGTCACACCTGCCCCCTATGCCCAGTAACTGAGGTCACACCTGCCCCCAACGCCCAGTGGCTGAGGTCACACCTGCCCCCTGCCCCCAGAGACTGAGGTCTCACCTGCCACCTACCCCCAGTGACTGAGGTCACACCTGCCCCCTGACCCCAGTGACTGAGGTCACACCTGCCCCCTCCCCCCAGTGACTGTGGTCACACCTGCCCCTAACCCACAGTAATTGAGGTGACAACTGCCCCCTCCCACCAGTAACTGAGGTCACACCTGCACCCTACCCCCAGTAACTGAGGTCAAAACTGCCCCCTACCCCCAGTGACTGAGGTCACAACTGCCCCTACCCCCAGTATCTGAGCTCATAACTGCCCCCTACCCCAGTGACTGAGGTCACAACTGCCCCCTACCCCCATTGACTGAGTTCACACCTGCCACCTACCCCCAGTAACTGAGGTCACACCTGCCCCCTACCCTCAGTATCTGAGGTCATACCTGCCCCCTGACCCCAGTAACTGAAGTCACACCTGCCCCCTATCCACAGTAACTGAGGTCATACCTGCCCCCTACCCACAGTAATGAGGTCACACCTGCACCCTGCCCCCAGTAACTGAGATCACACCTGCCCCCTACTCCCAGTGACTGAGGTCACACCTGCCCCCTGACCACAGTAACTGACATCACACCTGGACCCTACCCCCAGTAACTGAGGTCAAACCTGCCCCCTGACCCCAGTAACTGAGGTCACACCTGCCCCCTACCCCAGTAACTGACGTCACACCTGCCCCCTGACCCCAGTAACTGATATCAAACCTGCCCCCTATGCCATGAAACTGAGGTCACACCTGCCCCTCCCCCAGTATCTGAGGTCACACCTGCCTCCTACACCAGTAACTGAGGTCACACATGTCCCCTACCCCCAGTGACTGATGTCACACCTGCCCCCTGCCCCCAGTAACTGATGTCATACCTGCCCACTACCCCCAGTAAATGAGGTCAGACCTGCCCACTACACCCAGTGACTGAGGTCACACTTGCCCCCTACCCCCAGTGGCTGAGGTCACACCTGCTGCCTGCCATGAGTAACTGAGGTCACACCTGCCCCCTACCCCCAGTAACTGAGGTCAAACCTGCACCCTGACCCCAGTAACTGAGGTCTCACCTGAACCCTGCCCTCAGTACCTGAGGTCACAACTGACCCCTGCCCCCAGTAACTGAGGTCACACCTGCCCCCTACCCCCAGTATCTGAGGTCACACCTGCCCCCTGACCCCAGTAACTGAGGTCACACCTGCCCCCTACCCCCAGAATCTGTGGTCACACCTGCCCGCTGACCACAGTAATTGAGGTCACACCTGCCCCCTACCCCCAGTAACTGAGGTCACACCTGCCCCCCAGCCCCAGTGACTGAGGTCACACCAGCCCCCTACCCCCAGTAACTGAGGTCACAATTGCCCCCTGACCCCAGTGACTGAGGGCAAACCTGCCCCCTGCCCGCAGTGACTGAGGTCACACCTGCCCCCTACCCGCTGTAACTGAGGTCACACCTGCCCACTACCCCCAGTAACTGAAGTCACATCTGCCCCCTACACCCAGTAACTGAGGTCACACCTGCCCCCTTCCCCAATAACTCAGTTCACACCTGCCCCCTACCCCCAGTAACTGGGGTCACAACTGCCCCCTGACCCCAGTGACTGAGGTCAAACCTGCCCCCTACCCCCAGTAACTGAGGTCATACCTGCCCCTTGACCACAGTAACTGAGGTCACACCTGCCCCCTGACCCCAGTAACTGAGGTCACACCTGCCCCCTAGCCCCAGTAACTGAGGTCACACCTGCCCCCTACCCCCAGTGACTGAGGTCTCACCTGCTCGCTACCCCCAGTAACTGAGGTCACAGCTGCCCCCTACCCCCAGTAACTGAGTTCTAACCTGCCCACTGCACCCAGTAACTGAGGTCACACCTGCCCCCTGAACCCAGCGACTGAGGTCACATTTGCCGCCTCCCCCCAGTGAATGAGGTCACACCTGCTCCCTACTCACAGTTACTCAGGTCACACCTGCCCCCTACCCCTAGGAACTGAGGTCATATCTGCCCCCTACCCCCAGTGACTGAGGTCACACCTGCCCCGTACCCACAGTAAATGAGGTGACAACTGCCCCCTACCCACAGTGACTGAGGTCAGAACTGCCCCCTACCCCCAGTATCTGAGGTCAAAACTTCCCCTACCCCCAGTAACTGAGGTCACACCTGCCCCCTACCCCCAGTGACTGAGGTCACACCTGCCCCCTACCCCCAGTAACTGAGGTTGCACCTGCCCCCTACCCCCAGTATCTGAGTTCACACCTGCCCCCTGACCCCAGTAACTGAAGTCACACCTGCACCCTACCCACAGTAACTGAGGTCACACCTGCCCCCTGCCCACAGTAACTGAGGTCACACCTGCCCCATACCCATAGTGACTGAGGTCACACCTGCCCCCTACTCCCAGTGACTGAGGTCATACCTGCCCCCTGACCACAGTAACTGACATCACACCTGGACCCTACCCCCAATAACTGAGGTCACACCTGCCCCCTGACCACAGTAACTGAGGTCACACCTGCCCCCTACCCCCAGTAACTGACGTCACACATGCCCCCTGAACCCAGTAACTGATGTCAAACCTGCCCCCTACCCCATGTAACTGAGGTCACACCTGCCCCTCCCCCAGTATCTGAGGTCACCCCTGCCTCCTACCCCAGTAACTGAGGTCACATCTGTCCCCTACCCCCAGTGACTGAGGTCACACCTGCCCCCTGCCCCCAGTAACTGATGTCACACCTGCCCCCTACCCCCAGTAACTGAGGTCAGACCTGCCCACTACATCCAGTGACTGAGGTCACACTTGCCCCCTATCCCCAGTAACTGAGGTCACACCTGCCCCCTACCCCCAGTAACTGAGGTCGAACCTGCCCCCTGACCCCAGTAACTGAGGTCTCACCTGATCCCCGCCCCTAGTAACTGAGGTCACACCTGCCCCCAGTAACTGAGGTCACACCTGCCCCCTGCCCCCAGTAACTGAGGTCACACCTGCCCCCTACCGCTAGTGACTGAGGCCACACCTGCCCAACACCCCCAGTGACTGAGGTCACACCTGCCCCCTGACCCCAGTAACTGACGCCACACCTGGACCCTACCCCCAGTAACTGAAGTCTCACCTGCCCCCTGACCCCAGTAACTGAGGTCACACCTGCCCCCTACCCCCAGTAACTGAGGTCACACCTGCCCCCTGACACCAGTAACTGAGGTCAAATGAGCCCCCTACCCCATGTAACTGAGGTAACACCTGCCCCTACCCCAGTATCTGAGGTCACACCTGCCTCCTACCCCCAGTGACTTAGGTCACACCTGCCCCCTACCCCCAGTGACTGAGGTCACACCTGCCGCCTGCCACGAGTAACTGAGGTCACACCTGCCCCCTATCCCCAGTAACTGAGGTCACACCTGCCCCCTACCCCCAGTAACTGATGTCAAACCTGCCCCCTGACCCCAGTAACTGAGGTCGCACCTGACCCCTGACCCCGTGACTGAGGTCACACCTGCCCCCTACCCCCAGTGACTGAGATCACGCCTGCCCCAACCCGCAGTAACTGAGATCACACCTGCTCCGTACCCCCACTGACTGAGGTCACACCTGCCCCCTCCCCTCTGTAACTGAGGTCACACCTGCCCCCTACCCCCAGTAACTGATGTCACACCTGCCCCCTACCCCCATTAACTGAGGTCACACGTGCCCCCTGCCCCCAGTGACTGAGGCCACACCTGCCCCCTACCCTAAGGGACTGAGGCCACACCTGCCCCCTACCCCCAGTGACTGAGATCACACCTGAGCCCTACCCACAATAACTGAGATCACACCTGACCCCTACACCCAGTAACTGAGGTCACACCTGCCCTCTACCCCCAGTGACTGAGGTCACATCTGCCCCCTACCCCCAGTGACTGAGGTCAAACCTGCCCCCTGACCCCAGTGACTGAGGTCACACCTGCCCCCTCCCCCCAGTAACTGAGGTCACACCTGCCCCCTACCCCCAGTAACTGAGGTCACACCTGCCCCCTACCCCCAGTGACTGAGGTAACACCTGCCCCCTACCCCCAGTGACTGAGGTCACACCTGCCACCTACTCCAAGTGACTGAGGTCACACCTGCCTCCTACCCCCAGTGACTGAGGTCACACCTGCCCCCTATCCCCAGTAACTGAGGTCATACCTGCCGCCTGCCACGAGCAACTGAGGTCACACCTGCCCCCTATCCCCGGTAACTGAGGTCACACCTGCCCCTACCCCCAGTAACTGAGTTCGCACCTGACTCCTGACCCCGTGACTGAGGTCACACCTGCCCCCTACCCCCAGTGACTGAGATCACACCTGCCCCAACCCCCAGTAACTGAGGTCACACCTGCCCCCTACCCCCAGTGACTGAGATCACACCTGCCCCGTACCCCCAGTGACTGAGGTCACACCTGCCCCCTCCCCTCAGTAACTGTGGTCACACCTGCCCCCTACCCCCAGTAACTGAGATCACACCTGCACCCCACCCCCATTAACTGAGGTCACACCTGCCCCCTACCCACAGTGACTGAGGTCACACCTGCCCACTACCCACAGTGAATGAGGTCACACCTGAGCCCTACCCCCAGTTACTGAGGTCACACCTGCCCCCTGCCCCCAGTAACTGAGGTCACACCTGCACCCTACCGCTCGTGACTGAGGTCACACTTGCCCACCACCCCCAGTGACTGAGGTCACACCTGCCCCCTGACCCCAGTAACTGACACCACACCTGGACCTTACCCCCAGTAACTGAGGTCACACCTGCCCCCTGACCCCAGTAACTGAGGTCACACCTGCCCCCTACCCCCATTAACTGAGGTCACACCTGCCCCCTGACCGCAGTAACTGAGGTCAAACCTGCCCCCTACCCCATGTAACTGAGGTCATACCTGCCCCTACCCCAGTATCTGAGGTCACAACTGCCTCCTACCCCAGTAACTGAGGTCAGACCTGTCCCCTACCCCCAGTGACTGAGGTCACGCTTGCCACCTGCCCCCAGTAACTGATGACACACCTGCCCCCTACCCCAAGTAACTGAGGTCACACCTGCCCACTACACCCAGTGACTGAGGTCACACCTGCCCCCTACCCCCAGTGATTGAGGTCACACCTGCCCCCTGCCACGAGTAACTGAGATCAAACCTGCCCTCTATCCCCAGTAACTGAGGTCACACCTGCCCCCTACCCCCAGTAACTGAGGTCAAACCAGCCCCCTGACCCCAGGAACTGAGGACGCACCTGACACCTGACCCCGTGACTGAGGTCACACCTGCCCCCTACCCCAGTGACTGAGATCACACCTGCCCCCTACCCCCAGTAACTGAGGTCAAACCTGCCCCCTACCCCCAGTGACCGAGGTCACACCTGCCTCGTACCCCCAGTGACTGTGGTCACACCTGCCCCCTCCCCTCAGTAACTGAGGTCACACCTGCCCCCTACACCCAGTAACTGAGGTCACACCTGCCCATTACCCCAATTAACTGAGGTCACACCTGCCCCCTGCCCCCAGTGACTGAGGTCACACCTGCCCCCTACCCCCAGTGACTGAGGTCACATCTGCCCCCTACCCCCAGTGATTGAGGTCACACCTGAGCCCTACCCCCAGTGACTGAGGTCACACCTGCCCCCTCCCCACAATAACTGGGATCACACCTGCCCCCTACCCCCAGTAACTGAGGTCACACCTGCCCCCTACACCCAGTGACTGAGGTCACACCTGCCCCCTACCCCCAGTGACTGAGGTCAAACCTGCCCCCTACCCCCAGTGACTGAGGTCAAACCTGCCCCCTGACCCCAGTGACTGAGGTCAAACCTGCCCCCTGACCCCAGTGACTGAGGTCACACCTGCCCCCTACCCCCAGTGACTGAGGTCAAACCTGCCCCCTGACCCCAGTGACTGAGGTCACACCTGCCCCCTACCCCTAGTAACTGAGTTCACACCTGCCCCCTACCCCCAGTAACTGAGGTCACACCTGCCCCTACCCCCAGTGACTGAGGTCATACCTGCCCCCTACTCCCAGTGACTGAGGTCAAACCTTCCCCCTACCCCATGTAACTGAGGTCACACCAGCCCCTCCCCCAGTATCTGAGGTCACACCTGCCTCCTATCCCAGTAACTGAGGTCCCACCTGTCCCCTACTCCCAGTGTCTGAGGTCACACCTGCCCCCTGCCCCCAGTAAATTTTGACAAACCTGCCCCCTACCCCCAGTAACTGAGGTCAGACCTGCCCACTGCACCCAGTGACTGAGGTCACACCTGCCCTCTGCCATGAGTAACTGAGTTCACACCTGCCCCTATCCCCATTAACTGAGTTCAAACCTGCCCCCTACCCCCAGTAACTGATGTCAAACCTGCCCTCTGACCCCAGTAACTGAGGTCTCACCTGACCCCTGCCCACAGTGACTGAGGTCACTCCTGAGCCCTACCCTCAGTAACTGAGGTCAAACCTGTCCCCTAACCCCAGTGACTGAGGTCACACCTGCCCCTACCCCAGTATCTGAGGTCACACCTGCCCCCTACCCCCAGTAACTGAGGTCACACCTGCCCCCTGCCCCCAGTAACTGAGGTCAAACCTGCCCTCTACCCCATGTAACTGAGGTCATACCTGCCCCTACCCCAGTATCTGAGGTCGCACCTGCCCCCTACCCCCAGTAACTGAGGTCACACCTGCCCCCTGCCCCAGTAACTGAGGTCACACCTGCACCCTACCGCTAGTGACTGAGGTCACACCTGCCCACCACCCCCAGTGACTGATGTCACACCTGCCCCCTGACCCCAGTAACTGACGCCACACCTGGACCTTACCCCCAGTAACTGAGGTCACACCTGCCCCCTGACCCCAGTAACTGAGGTCACACCTGCCCCCTACCCCCATTAACTGAGGTCACACCTGCCCCCTGACCCCAGTAACTGAGGTCAAACCTGCCCCCTACCCCATGTAACTGAGGTCATACCTGCCCCTACCCCAGTATCTGAGGTCACAACTGCCTCCTACCCACAGTAACTGAGGTCAGACCTGTCCCCTACCCCCAGTGACTGAGGTCACACTTGCCACCTGCCCCCAGTAAGTGATGACACACCTGCCCCCTACCCCAGGTAACTGAGGTCACACCTGCCCACTTCACCCAGTGGCTGAGGTCACACCTGCCCCCTACCCCCAGTGACTGAGGTCACACCTGCCCCCTGCCACGAGTAACTGAGGTCAAACCAGCCCCCTGACCCCAGTACAATACAATACAATACAAATCACTTTATTGGCATGATAAGGTACATCTTATGTTGCCAAAGCATCAAAATACATTTATGGTTGAACACATAAACGCGGTTCCATTCATACAGTGTATAAACAGGTATATCCCTGAGTTTATAAATATATTTTCGCCTTGTTTATATATACTCTTGTCTTAGTTTACTGGTTGTCCCTCTGTTCATGGCAAGCTGTAACATAGTGTGCCGCCAGTGTTACACAGCTTCTCTCCTCCCCCAGTAGGAATGGGAGTTTTTGGTTGTCAGTCAGATTTCTGAATTCAGGGCATATTTGTGAGAATTTTTGATAGAAATTCTCTCTGATGCCCTGATATTTTCCACAGGCTGTGAGGAAGTGCATCTCTGTCTCAACTACTCCCTGACTGCAGTGAGAGCATATCCTGTCTTCTCTTGGCAGCCTGGTCTGCCTGTGTCTGCCTTTTTCGATCGCTAGGCTATGTTCGCTAAGTCTGTACCTTGTCAAGGTTCTTCTCAGTTTGTTATCCTTTACCATGGTCAGGTAATCAGCTATGTTGTATTGTCTGTTTAGGGCCAAGTAGCAATTGAGTTTGCTTTGGGTTTTTGTTGTTTCTGCCCAATATGACAGATATTTTTCCTTTTGCTTAGCGACGATTGTGTTGGGTCGAATTCTTTGTGTTACCCTGTCACTGTCCTGGGGCTGGTTATTGTTAGTATTGTTATTAGTTACTTTATTGAGTCCCAGGACTAGTTGACTGAGGGTATTCTTCTTTATGGTCAGCTCTTGGCATTTCAGGGCGTCGTAGTGATAGCATTGGGGGTTGCTCATTTGTAGGTGATTCCAAAATTTGGTGGCTCTTTTTTGGATAGTGATTATTAATGGGTATTGGCCTAGTTCCGCCCTGCATGCGTTGTTTACTGTTTTCCTTTGAGTCCGGAGGATACTTTTACAGAATTCCGCATGTAGGATCTCAATTGGGTGTTTGTCCCATTTTGCAAAATCTTGTTGTGTTAGTGGTCCCCAGACCTCACTGCCATAGAGTGCAATTGGTTCAATTACTGATTTGAAAATTTTGAGCCAAATGCTAATTGGGATTTCTATTTGGATTGATTTTTTGATGGCATAGAAAGCCCTTCTTGCTTTCTCTTTCAGTTCATTCACAGCCAGTTTGAAGTTTCCCGTAGAACTGATTTTTAAGCCCAAGTATGTGTAGTGAGTGGTTTGTTCAATTTTGGTTGTTCCTACTGTGAAATTTATTGTGGGTCCATGTTGTTTGGATCTTTGCTGGAACACAAGGACTTTGGTTTTTTGGGGATTTATTGTCAGGGCCCAAGTCTGGCAGTACGACTCCAGCAGGTCCAGGTTCTGCTGTAGACCCTCCTTAGTTGGTGACAGCAGAACCAGGTCGTCGGCATAGAGGAGGAATTTAACCTTGGATTCATATAGGGTGAGGCCGGGTGCTGTAGATTGTTCAAGTAGTTTTGCCAATCCATTAATTTAAATATTAAAGAGTGTCGGTGAGATTGGCGAGCCCTGCGTCACCCCCCGCCCCTGTGGGAAGTATTTTGTTTGTTTGTCTCCAATTTTAACTGCACATTTATTGTTTGTATACATTGATTTAATTACATCATATGTTTTACCTCCTACCCCGCTTTCGATAAGTTTCAGGAATAAACCGTCATGCCAGATGGAGTCGAAAGCCTTCTGGAAATCTACAAAGCATGCGTAGATTTTGCTTTTGTTATGGTGAACGTGTTTGTCAATTAGGGTCTGTAGGGTGAAGATATGATCGGATGTTCTATAGTTTGGCAGGAATCCAATTTGGCTTTTACTCAAGACATTGTGCTCTTCAAGGAAGTTTATAAGTCTTTTGTTTATGATGCTACAGAATACCTTCCCCAGGTTACTGTTTACACAGATGCCTCGATAGTTGTTTGGGTCGATTTTGTCCCCACTTTTGTATATGGGTGTTATGAGTCCTTTGTTCCAGATGTCAGGGAAATAACCGACACTCAGAACCAAGTTGAAGAGTTTGTCGTCTGCGTGTTTAATCATCTCGTTTAGTATGCCGTCTGTCCCGCAAGCTTTTCCTGGTCGCAGGTCCTTGAGTTTTTCAAGAAGTTCTTTTTCTGTTATTGTGGCGTCTAGCGGGTTTTGGTTATCTTTTATGGCCATTTCAAGCTTTTCAAGTTTTTTGCGTATTTGGTGTTGCTCTGGTCCTAGTGTGTTTTTCTGGTATAATTTTTCAAAGTGGTTTACCCATGTGTCCCCATTTTGAATGGACAAATCGTCGTGTTGTTTTTTGTGTAGTGTTTTCAAGTTGTCCCAGAAACAATTCGACTCAATGGATTCCTCCATGGAGCTGAGTGTATTCTTAATAAATTGCTCTTTTTTGGTCCTGAGTGTGTTTCTGTATTGTGTTAGCGTCTGACAATAAGTAAGGCGTAATTCCTCGTTTTCTGGATGTCTGTGTTTTTGGTTTGATAGTAACTGAGGATGCACCTGACCCCTGACCCCGTGACTGAGGTCACACCTGCCCCCTACCCCAGTGACTGAGATCACACCTGCCCCCTACCCCCAGTAACTGAGGTCAAACCTGCCCCCTACCCCCAGTGACCGAGGTCACACCTGCCTCGTACCCGCAGTGACCGAGGTCACACCTGCCCCCTCCCCTCAGTAACTGAGCTCACACCTGCCCCCTACACCCAGTAACTGAGGTCACACCTGCCCATTACCCCATTTAACTGAGGTCACACCTGCCCCCTGCCCCCAGTGACGGAGGTCACACCTGCCACCTACCCCAATGACTGAGGTCACATCTGCCCCCTACCCCCAGTGATTGAGGTCACACCTGCCCCCTACCCCCAGTGATTGAGGTCACACCGGAGCCCTACCCTCAGTAACTGAGGTCAAACCTGCCCCCTACACCCAGTGACTGAGGTCACACCTGCCGCCTCCCCCCAGTAACTGAGGTCACACCTGCCACCTACCCCTAGTAACTGAGGTCACACCTGTCCCCTACCCCCAGTAACTGAGGTCAAACCTGCCCCCTACCCCCAGTGACTGAGGTCACACCTGTCCCCTACTCCCAGTGACTGAGGTCACACCTGTCCCCTACTCCCAGTATCTGAGGTCACACCTGCCCCCTGACCCCAGTAACTGAGGACACACCTGCCCCCTACCCCCAGTAACTGAGTTCACACATGCCCCCTTCCCCCAGTGACTGAGGTCACACCTGCCCCCTTGCCCCAGTGACTGAGGTCACACCTGCCCCCTGCCCACAGTAACTGAGGTCACACCTGCCCCCTACCCCCAGTAACTGAGATCACACATGGCCCCTACCACCAGTAACTGAGGTCACACCTGCCCTCTACCCTCAGTAATTGAGGTTAAACCTTCCCCCTGCCCCAAGTAACTGAGGTCACACATGACCCTATGCCCAGTGACTGAGGTTACACATGCCCTTTACCCCCAGTGACTGAGTTCACACCTGCCCCCTATCTCCAGTAACTGAGGTCAAACCTCCCCATAACCCCAGTCATTGATGTCACACCTGCCCCCTGCCCCCAGTGACTGAGGTCACACCTGCCACCTACCCCCAGTAACTGAGGTCTAACCTGCCCCCTACCCCCAGTAACTAAGGTCAAATCTGCCCCCTACCCCCAGAAACTGAGGTCACACCTGCACCCTACCCCCAGTGACTGAGGCCACACCTGCCCCCTACACCCAGTGACTGAGGTCACACCTGCCCCCTGCCCCAAGTAACTGAGGTCACACCTGGCCCCTACCCCCATTAACTGAGGTCACAACTGAACCCTACCCCCAGTAACTGTGGTCACACCTGCCCCCTGACCCCAGTAACTGAGGTCACACCTGACCCTATGCCCAGTGACTGAGGTTACACATGCCCTTTACCCCCAGTGACTGAGTTCACACCTGCCCCTATCTCCAGTAACTGAGGTCAAACCTCCCCATAACCCCAGTCATTGATGTCACACCTGCCCCCTGCCCCAGTGACTGAGGTCACACCTGCCCCCTACCCCCAGTATCTGAGCACACACCTGCACCCTGACCCCTGTAACTGAGGTCACACCTGCCCCCTACTCCCAGTAACTGAGGTCACACCAGTCCCCTACCCCCAGTAACTGATGTGACACCTGCCGCCTACCCCCAGTAACTGAGGTGAAACCTGCCCCCTACCCCCAATGATTGAGGTCACACCTGCTCCCTACCCCCAGTAACTGAGGTCACACCTGCCCCTACAACCAGTAACTGAGGTCACACCTGCCCCCTACCCACAGTGACTGAGGTCACACCTGCCCCCTACCCCCAGTAACTGGGGTCACAACTGTCCCCTACCCCCAGTATCTGAGGTCATACCTGCACCCTCACCCCAGTAACTGAGATCACACCTGCCCCCTACCCCCAGTAACTGAGGTCACACCTGCCCCCTGCCCCCAGTAACTGAGGTCAAACCTGCCCCCTACCCCCAGTCACTGAGGTCACACATGCCACTTACCCCCAGTACACTGAGGTCACACCTGCCCGCTGACCACAGTAACTGAGGTCACACCTGCCCCCTACTCCCAGTTACTGAGGTCACACCTGCACCCTGATCCCAGTAACTGAGGTCGCACCGGCCCCCTACCCAAAGTAGATGAGGTCACACCTGCGCCCTGACCCCAGTAACTGAGGTCACACCTGCCCCCTACCCCAAGTAACTGAGGTCACACCTGCCCCCTACCCCCAGTAACTGAGGTCACACATGCCCCATACCCCCAGTAACTGAGGTCACACCTGCCCCCTACCACCAGTAACTGAGGTTACACCTACCCCTAACCCAAGTAACTGAGGTCAAACATGCCCCCTACCCCCAGTGACTGAGGTCACACCTGCCCCCTACTCCCAGTATCTGAGGTCACACCTGCCCCCTGACCCCAGTAACTGAGGACACACCTGCCCCCTACCCCCAGTAACTGAGGTCACACCTGCACCCTGCCCCCAGTAACTGAGGTAACACCTGCCCCCTTCCCCCAGTGACTGAGGTCACACCTGCCACCTACCCCCAGTAGCTGAGGTCTAACCTGCCCACTGCACCCAGCAACTGAGGTCACACCGGCACCCTACCTCCAGTAACTCAGGTCACACCTGCCCCCAGACCCCAGGAACTGAGGTCACACCTGCCCCCTACCCCAAGTAACTGAGGTCACACCTGCCCCCTACCCCCAGAAACTGAGATCACACATGGCCCCTACCACCAGTAACTGAGGTCACACCTGCCCCCTACCCCCAGAAACTGAGGTCACACCTGCACCCTACCCCCAGTGACTGAGGCCACACCTGCCCCCTGCACCCAGTGACTGAGGTCACACCTGCCCCTTGCCCCAAGTAACTGAGGTCACACCTGGCCCCTACCCCCAGTAACTGTGGTCACACCTGCCACCTGACCCCAGTAACTGAGGTCACACCTGACCCTATGCCCAGTGACTGAGGTTACACGTGCCCTTTACCCCCAGTGACTGAGTTCACACCTGCCCCCTATCTCCAGTAACTGAGGTCAAACCTCCCCATACCCCCAGTCATTGAGGTCACACCTGCCCCCTGCCCCCAGTGACTGAGGTCACACCTGCCCCCTACCCCCAGTATCTGAGCACACACCTGCACCCTGACCCCTGTAACTGAGGTCACACCTGCCGCCTACCCCCAGTAACTGAGGTGAAACCTGCCCCCTACCCCCAATGATTGAGGTCACACCTGCTCCCTACCCCCAGTAACTGAGGTCACACCTGCCCCTACAACCAGTAACTGAGGTCACACCTGCCCCCTACCCACAGTGACTGAGGTCACACCTGCCCCCGACCCCCAGTAACTGGGGTCACACCTGCCCCCTACCCCCAGTATCTGAGGTCACACCTGCACCCTGACCCCAGTAACTGAGATCACACCTGCCCCCTACCCCCAGTAACTGAGGTCACACCTGCCCCCTGCCCCCAGTAACTGAGGTCAAACCTGCCCCCTACCCCCAGTGACTGAGGTCACACCTGCCCCCTACCCCCATTAACTGAGGTCACACCTGCCCCCTGACCCCAGTAACTGAGGTCAAACCTGCCCCCTACCCCATGTAACTGAGGTCATACCTGCCCCTACCCCAGTATCTGAGGTCACAACTGCCTCCTACCCACAGTAACTGAGGTCAGACCTGTCCCCTACCCCCAGTGACTGAGGTCACACTTGCCACCTGCCCCCAGTAACTGATGACACACCTGCCCCCTACCCCAGGTAACTGAGGTCACACCTGCCCACTACACCCAGTGGCTGAGGTCACACCTGCCCCCTACCCCCAGTGACTGAGGTCACACCTGCCCCCTGCCACGAGTAACTGAGGTCAAACCAGCCCCCTGACCCCAGTACAATACAATACAATACAAATCGCTTTATTGGCATGATAAGGTACATCTTATGTTGCCAAAGCATCAAAATACATTTATGGTTGAACACATAAACGCGGTTCCATTCATACAGTGTATAAACAGGTATATCCCTGAGTTTATAAATATATTTTCGCCTTGTTTATATATACTCTTGTCTTAGTTTACTGGTTGTCCCTCTATTCATGGCAAGCTGTAACATAGTGTGCCGCCAGTGTTACACAGCTTCTCTCCTCCCCCAGTAGGAATGGGAGTTTTTGGTTGTCAGTCAGATTTCTGAATTCAGGGCATATTTGTGAGAATTTTTGATAGAAATTCTCTCTGATGCCCTGATATTTTCCACAGGCTGTGAGGAAGTGCATCTCTGTCTCAACTACTCCCTGACTGCAGTGAGAGCATATCCTGTCTTCTCTTGGCAGCCTGGTCTGCCTGTGTCTGCCTTTTTCGATCGCTAGGCTATGTTCGCTAAGTCTGTACCTTGTCAAGGTTCTTCTCAGTTTGTTATCCTTTACCATGGTCAGGTAATCAGCTATGTTGTATTGTCTGTTTAGGGCCAAGTAGCAATTGAGTTTGCTTTGGGTTTTTGTTGTTTCTGCCCAATATGACAGATATTTTTCCTTTTGCTTAGCGACGATTGTGTTGGGTCGAATTCTTTGTGTTACCCTGTCACTGTCCTGGGGCTGGTTATTGTTAGTATTGTTATTAGTTACTTTATTGAGTCCCAGGACTAGTTGACTGAGGGTATTCTTCTTTATGGTCAGCTCTTGGCATTTCAGGGCGTCGTAGTGATAGCATTGGGGGTTGCTCATTTGTAGGTGATTCCAAAATTTGGTGGCTCTTTTTTGGATAGTGATTATTAATGGGTATTGGCCTAGTTCCGCCCTGCATGCGTTGTTTACTGTTTTCCTTTGAGTCCGGAGGATACTTTTACAGAATTCCGCATGTAGGATCTCAATTGGGTGTTTGTCCCATTTTGCAAAATCTTGTTGTGTTAGTGGTCCCCAGACCTCACTGCCATAGAGTGCAATTGGTTCAATTACTGATTTGAAAATTTTGAGCCAAATGCTAATTGGGATTTCTATTTGGATTGATTTTTTGATGGCATAGAAAGCCCTTCTTGCTTTCTCTTTCAGTTCATTCACAGCCAGTTTGAAGTTTCCCGTAGAACTGATTTTTAAGCCCAAGTATGTGTAGTGAGTGGTTTGTTCAATTTTGGTTGTTCCTACTGTGAAATTTATTGTGGGTCCATGTTGTTTGGATCTTTGCTGGAACACAAGGACTTTGGTTTTTTGGGGATTTATTGTCAGGGCCCAAGTCTGGCAGTACGACTCCAGCAGGTCCAGGTTCTGCTGTAGACCCTCCTTAGTTGGTGACAGCAGAACCAGGTCGTCGGCATAGAGGAGGAATTTAACCTTGGATTCATATAGGGTGAGGCCGGGTGCTGTAGATTGTTCAAGTAGTTTTGCCAATCCATTAATTTAAATATTAAAGAGTGTCGGTGAGATTGGCGAGCCCTGCGTCACCCCCCGCCCCTGTGGGAAGTATTTTGTTTGTTTGTCTCCAATTTTAACTGCACATTTATTGTTTGTATACATTGATTTAATTACATCATATGTTTTACCTCCTACCCCGCTTTCGATAAGTTTCAGGAATAAACCGTCATGCCAGATGGAGTCGAAAGCCTTCTGGAAATCTACAAAGCATGCGTAGATTTTGCTTTTGTTATGGTGAACGTGTTTGTCAATTAGGGTCTGTAGGGTGAAGATATGATCGGATGTTCTATAGTTTGGCAGGAATCCAATTTGGCTTTTACTCAAGACATTGTGCTCTTCAAGGAAGTTTATAAGTCTTTTGTTTATGATGCTACAGAATACCTTCCCCAGGTTACTGTTTACACAGATGCCTCGATAGTTGTTTGGGTCGATTTTGTCCCCACTTTTGTATATGGGTGTTATGAGTCCTTTGTTCCAGATGTCAGGGAAATAACCGACACTCAGAACCAAGTTGAAGAGTTTGTCGTCTGCGTGTTTAATCATCTCGTTTAGTATGCCGTCTGTCCCGCAAGCTTTTCCTGGTCGCAGGTCCTTGAGTTTTTCAAGAAGTTCTTTTTCTGTTATTGTGGCGTCTAGCGGGTTTTGGTTATCTTTTATGGCCATTTCAAGCTTTTCAAGTTTTTTGCGTATTTGGTGTTGCTCTGGTCCTAGTGTGTTTTTCTGGTATAATTTTTCAAAGTGGTTTACCCATGTGTCCCCATTTTGAATGGACAAATCGTCGTGTTGTTTTTTGTGTAGTGTTTTCAAGTTGTCCCAGAAACAATTCGACTCAATGGATTCCTCCATGGAGCTGAGTGTATTCTTAATAAATTGCTCTTTTTTGGTCCTGAGTGTGTTTCTGTATTGTGTTAGCGTCTGACAATAAGTAAGGCGTAATTCCTCGTTTTCTGGATGTCTGTGTTTTTGGTTTGATAGTAACTGAGGATGCACCTGACCCCTGACCCCGTGACTGAGGTCACACCTGCCCCCTACCCCAGTGACTGAGATCACACCTGCCCCCTACCCCCAGTAACTGAGGTCAAACCTGCCCCCTACCCCCAGTGACCGAGGTCACACCTGCCTCGTACCCGCAGTGACCGAGGTCACACCTGCCCCCTCCCCTCAGTAACTGAGCTCACACCTGCCCCCTACACCCAGTAACTGAGGTCACACCTGCCCATTACCCCATTTAACTGAGGTCACACCTGCCCCCTGCCCCCAGTGACGGAGGTCACACCTGCCACCTACCCCAATGACTGAGGTCACATCTGCCCCCTACCCCCAGTGATTGAGGTCACACCTGCCCCCTACCCCCAGTGATTGAGGTCACACCGGAGCCCTACCCTCAGTAACTGAGGTCAAACCTGCCCCCTACACCCAGTGACTGAGGTCACACCTGCCGCCTCCCCCCAGTAACGGAGGTCACACCTGCCACCTACCCCTAGTAACTGAGGTCACACCTGTCCCCTACCCCCAGTAACTGAGGTCAAACCTGCCCCCTACCCCCAGTGACTGAGGTCACACCTGTCCCCTACTCCCAGTGACTGAGGTCACACCTGTCCCCTACTCCCAGTATCTGAGGTCACACCTGCCCCCTGACCCCAGTAACTGAGGACACACCTGCCCCCTACCCCCAGTAACTGAGTTCACACATGCCCCCTTCCCCCAGTGACTGAGGTCACACCTGCCCCCTTGCCCCAGTGACTGAGGTCACACCTGCCCCCTGCCCACAGTAACTGAGGTCACACCTGCCCCCTACCCCCAGTAACTGAGATCACACATGGCCCCTACCACCAGTAACTGAGGTCACACCTGCCCTCTACCCTCAGTAATTGAGGTTAAACCTTCCCCCTGCCCCAAGTAACTGAGGTCACACATGACCCTATGCCCAGTGACTGAGGTTACACATGCCCTTTACCCCCAGTGACTGAGTTCACACCTGCCCCCTATCTCCAGTAACTGAGGTCAAACCTCCCCATAACCCCAGTCATTGATGTCACACCTGCCCCCTGCCCCCAGTGACTGAGGTCACACCTGCCACCTACCCCCAGTAACTGAGGTCTAACCTGCCCCCTACCCCCAGTAACTAAGGTCAAATCTGCCCCCTACCCCCAGAAACTGAGGTCACACCTGCACCCTACCCCCAGTGACTGAGGCCACACCTGCCCCCTACACCCAGTGACTGAGGTCACACCTGCCCCCTGCCCCAAGTAACTGAGGTCACACCTGGCCCCTACCCCCATTAACTGAGGTCACAACTGAACCCTACCCCCAGTAACTGTGGTCACACCTGCCCCCTGACCCCAGTAACTGAGGTCACACCTGACCCTATGCCCAGTGACTGAGGTTACACATGCCCTTTACCCCCAGTGACTGAGTTCACACCTGCCCCTATCTCCAGTAACTGAGGTCAAACCTCCCCATAACCCCAGTCATTGATGTCACACCTGCCCCCTGCCCCAGTGACTGAGGTCACACCTGCCCCCTACCCCCAGTATCTGAGCACACACCTGCACCCTGACCCCTGTAACTGAGGTCACACCTGCCCCCTACTCCCAGTAACTGAGGTCACACCAGTCCCCTACCCCCAGTAACTGATGTGACACCTGCCGCCTACCCCCAGTAACTGAGGTGAAACCTGCCCCCTACCCCCAATGATTGAGGTCACACCTGCTCCCTACCCCCAGTAACTGAGGTCACACCTGCCCCTACAACCAGTAACTGAGGTCACACCTGCCCCCTACCCACAGTGACTGAGGTCACACCTGCCCCCTACCCCCAGTAACTGGGGTCACAACTGTCCCCTACCCCCAGTATCTGAGGTCACACCTGCACCCTCACCCCAGTAACTGAGATCACACCTGCCCCCTACCCCCAGTAACTGAGGTCACACCTGCCCCCTGCCCCCAGTAACTGAGGTCAAACCTGCCCCCTACCCCCAGTCACTGAGGTCACACATGCCACTTACCCCCAGTACACTGAGGTCACACCTGCCCGCTGACCACAGTAACTGAGGTCACACCTGCCCCCTACTCCCAGTTACTGAGGTCACACCTGCACCCTGATCCCAGTAACTGAGGTCGCACCGGCCCCCTACCCAAAGTAGATGAGGTCACACCTGCGCCCTGACCCCAGTAACTGAGGTCACACCTGCCCCCTACCCCAAGTAACTGAGGTCACACCTGCCCCCTACCCCCAGTAACTGAGGTCACACATGCCCCATACCCCCAGTAACTGAGGTCACACCTGCCCCCTACCACCAGTAACTGAGGTTACACCTACCCCTAACCCAAGTAACTGAGGTCAAACATGCCCCCTACCCCCAGTGACTGAGGTCACACCTGCCCCCTACTCCCAGTATCTGAGGTCACACCTGCCCCCTGACCCCAGTAACTGAGGACACACCTGCCCCCTACCCCCAGTAACTGAGGTCACACCTGCACCCTGCCCCCAGTAACTGAGGTAACACCTGCCCCCTTCCCCCAGTGACTGAGGTCACACCTGCCACCTACCCCCAGTAGCTGAGGTCTAACCTGCCCACTGCACCCAGCAACTGAGGTCACACCGGCACCCTACCTCCAGTAACTCAGGTCACACCTGCCCCCAGACCCCAGGAACTGAGGTCACACCTGCCCCCTACCCCAAGTAACTGAGGTCACACCTGCCCCCTACCCCCAGAAACTGAGATCACACATGGCCCCTACCACCAGTAACTGAGGTCACACCTGCCCCCTACCCCCAGAAACTGAGGTCACACCTGCACCCTACCCCCAGTGACTGAGGCCACACCTGCCCCCTGCACCCAGTGACTGAGGTCACACCTGCCCCTTGCCCCAAGTAACTGAGGTCACACCTGGCCCCTACCCCCAGTAACTGTGGTCACACCTGCCACCTGACCCCAGTAACTGAGGTCACACCTGACCCTATGCCCAGTGACTGAGGTTACACGTGCCCTTTACCCCCAGTGACTGAGTTCACACCTGCCCCCTATCTCCAGTAACTGAGGTCAAACCTCCCCATACCCCCAGTCATTGAGGTCACACCTGCCCCCTGCCCCCAGTGACTGAGGTCACACCTGCCCCCTACCCCCAGTATCTGAGCACACACCTGCACCCTGACCCCTGTAACTGAGGTCACACCTGCCGCCTACCCCCAGTAACTGAGGTGAAACCTGCCCCCTACCCCCAATGATTGAGGTCACACCTGCTCCCTACCCCCAGTAACTGAGGTCACACCTGCCCCTACAACCAGTAACTGAGGTCACACCTGCCCCCTACCCACAGTGACTGAGGTCACACCTGCCCCCGACCCCCAGTAACTGGGGTCACACCTGCCCCCTACCCCCAGTATCTGAGGTCACACCTGCACCCTGACCCCAGTAACTGAGATCACACCTGCCCCCTACCCCCAGTAACTGAGGTCACACCTGCCCCCTGCCCCCAGTAACTGAGGTCAAACCTGCCCCCTACCCCCAGTGACTGAGGTCACACCTGCCCCCTACCCCCATTAACTGAGGTCACACCTGCCCCCTGACCCCAGTAACTGAGGTCAAACCTGCCCCTACCCATGTAACTGAGGTCATACCTGCCCCTACCCCAGTATCTGAGGTCACAACTGCCTCCTACCCACAGTAACTGAGGTCAGACCTGTCCCCTACCCCCAGTGACTGAGGTCACACTTGCCACCTGCCCCCAGTAACTGATGACACACCTGCCCCCTACCCCAGGTAACTGAGGTCACACCTGCCCACTACACCCAGTGGCTGAGGTCACACCTGCCCCCTACCCCCAGTGACTGAGGTCACACCTGCCCCCTGCCACGAGTAACTGAGGTCAAACCAGCCCCCTGACCCCAGTACAATACAATACAATACAATACAATACAAATCGCTTTATTGGCATGATAAGGTACATCTTATGTTGCCAAAGCATCAAAATACATTTATGGTTGAACACATAAACGCGGTTCCATTCATACAGTGTATAAACAGGTATATCCCTGAGTTTATAAATATATTTTCGCCTTGTTTATATATACTCTTGTCTTAGTTTACTGGTTGTCCCTCTATTCATGGCAAGCTGTAACATAGTGTGCCGCCAGTGTTACACAGCTTCTCTCCTCCCCCAGTAGGAATGGGAGTTTTTGGTTGTCAGTCAGATTTCTGAATTCAGGGCATATTTGTGAGAATTTTTGATAGAAATTCTCTCTGATGCCCTGATATTTTCCACAGGCTGTGAGGAAGTGCATCTCTGTCTCAACTACTCCCTGACTGCAGTGAGAGCATATCCTGTCTTCTCTTGGCAGCCTGGTCTGCCTGTGTCTGCCTTTTTCGATCGCTAGGCTATGTTCGCTAAGTCTGTACCTTGTCAAGGTTCTTCTCAGTTTGTTATCCTTTACCATGGTCAGGTAATCAGCTATGTTGTATTGTCTGTTTAGGGCCAAGTAGCAATTGAGTTTGCTTTGGGTTTTTGTTGTTTCTGCCCAATATGACAGATATTTTTCCTTTTGCTTAGCGACGATTGTGTTGGGTCGAATTCTTTGTGTTACCCTGTCACTGTCCTGGGGCTGGTTATTGTTAGTATTGTTATTAGTTACTTTATTGAGTCCCAGGACTAGTTGACTGAGGGTATTCTTCTTTATGGTCAGCTCTTGGCATTTCAGGGCGTCGTAGTGATAGCATTGGGGGTTGCTCATTTGTAGGTGATTCCAAAATTTGGTGGCTCTTTTTTGGATAGTGATTATTAATGGGTATTGGCCTAGTTCCGCCCTGCATGCGTTGTTTACTGTTTTCCTTTGAGTCCGGAGGATACTTTTACAGAATTCCGCATGTAGGATCTCAATTGGGTGTTTGTCCCATTTTGCAAAATCTTGTTGTGTTAGTGGTCCCAGACCTCACTGCCATAGAGTGCAATTGGTTCAATTACTGATTTGAAAATTTTGAGCCAAATGCTAATTGGGATTTCTATTTGGATTGATTTTTTGATGGCATAGAAAGCCCTTCTTGCTTTCTCTTTCAGTTCATTCACAGCCAGTTTGAAGTTTCCCGTAGAACTGATTTTTAAGCCCAAGTATGTGTAGTGAGTGGTTTGTTCAATTTTGGTTGTTCCTACTGTGAAATTTATTGTGGGTCCATGTTGTTTGGATCTTTGCTGGAACACAAGGACTTTGGTTTTTTGGGGATTTATTGTCAGGGCCAAGTCTGGCAGTACGACTCCAGCAGGTCCAGGTTCTGCTGTAGACCCTCCTTAGTTGGTGACAGCAGAACCAGGTCGTCGGCATAGAGGAGGAATTTAACCTTGGATTCATATAGGGTGAGGCCGGGTGCTGTAGATTGTTCAAGTAGTTTTGCCAATCCATTAATGTAAATATTAAAGAGTGTCGGTGAGATTGGCGAGCCCTGCGTCACCCCCCGCCCCTGTGGGAAGTATTTTGTTTGTTTGTCTCCAATTTTAACTGCACATTATTGTTTGTATACATTGATTTAATTACATCATATGTTTTACCTCCTACCCCCGCTTTCGATAAGTTTCAGGAATAAACCGTCATGCCAGATGGAGTCGAAAGCCTTCTGGAAATCTACAAAGCATGCGTAGATTTTGCTTTTGTTATGGTGAACGTGTTTGTCAATTAGGGTCTGTAGGGTGAAGATATGATCGGATGTTCTATAGTTTGGCAGGAATCCAATTTGGCTTTTACTCAAGACATTGTGCTCTTCAAGGAAGTTTATAAGTCTTTTGTTTATGATGCTACAGAATACCTTCCCCAGGTTACTGTTTACACAGATGCCTCGATAGTTGTTTGGGTCGATTTTGTCCCCACTTTTGTATATGGGTGTTATGAGTCCTTTGTTCCAGATGTCAGGGAAATAACCGACACTCAGAACCAAGTTGAAGAGTTTTAGGATAGCCAGTTTCAGTTTGTCGTCTGCGTGTTTAATCATCTCGTTTAGTATGCCGTCTGTCCCGCAAGCTTTCCTGGTCGCAGGTCCTTGAGTTTTTCAAGAAGTTCTTTTTCTGTTATTGTGGCGTCTAGCGGGTTTTGGTTATCTTTTATGGCCATTTCAAGCTTTTCAAGTTTTTTGCGTATTTGGTGTTGCTCTGGTCCTAGTGTGTTTTTCTGGTATAATTTTTCAAAGTGGTTTACCCATGTGTCCCCATTTTGAATGGACAAATCGTCGTGTTGTTTTTTGTGTAGTGTTTTCAAGTTGTCCCAGAAACAATTCCGACTCAATGGATTCCTCCATGGAGCTGAGTGTATTCTTAATAAATTGCTCTTTTTGGTCCTGAGTGTGTTTCTGTATTGTTGTAGCGTCTGACAATAAGTAAGGCGTTATTCCTCGTTTTCTGGATGTCTGTGTTTTTGGTTTGATAGTAACTGAGGATGCACCTGACCCCTGACCCCGTGACTGAGGTCACACCTGCCCCCTACCCCAGTGACTGAGATCACACCTGCCCCCTACCCCCAGTAACTGAGGTCAAACCTGCCCCCTACCCCTAGTGACCGAGGTCACACCTGCCTCGTACCCCCAGTGACTGAGGTCACACCTGCCCCCTCCCCTCAGTAACTGAGCTCACACCTGCCCCCTACACCCAGTAACTGAG